>NC_137455.1:262879691-263449691 GCF_964235325.1 Thermobia domestica
TAAGTTGATTAAATCTCAAAAAATTTCAATTAAAACTTTACTAGTTGATTCTAATCTTCTTTAAATTTAATTTCAATTATATTTCAAACAGTATCTCAATCAATAATTACTAATTCTCTTCAAAACTTGACTTTAACAGTTAATAATCTCTCGACGACTTTTACGACCATTAACTACTCATTGATAAATTTCTTCAAACATGAATAATATTTCTGAACTAAAATCTTACAATATTTTTTGATCTTAATTAGTTAATTTATCAAATTAATAGCAGTCAAATTAATATCTGAATCAAAATCTTAACTTTCAAGCTTATGACAACTTTCGAGAAAAAATTTATATATTTCTTTCGAGAAAATAATATCTAAATACGCTCTCCTTCTGACATATGGCTAACAGCTGAAAAAGAAATACTTAATTTAAACGAAATATCGGATCCGCAGGTGGTTTATATCTTGTTTCAACGATTAAGGTCAAAATAGAAAGAATAATCGCCACAATTTCTGGGAGGAAAAATAACTACTGTTGGAAGGCAAAGGTTCGCGAAGTTTAAACCCTTTGGAAACAAACTATCAACGACCCCACAATCCACAGTTTTGATAAACACAATTAATATAAGTAAATATAATATTATTAACTCACCAGGTGTCGGAAAACTCAATGGTTTACCTATTTCCTTTTTTCCTCTCGTTTGGTATTTGGCCTCTTTGACTAACTGTTGACTATGCACGTACGCAATTCTTGCTCTGTGCCAGAAATTATACTATCACGTTGTTACAGAGGATAAATTCCAGGACAAATCTTTAGGATTGCCAGAATAAGCAGGTATCCAAACTAGCAATCTCTACGGACTCTACTAAGAAATGTCCCACACTACAAGAATTCTCTCTCTCTTTAATAAATTCCTTTTTTTTTGAAAAAGAAATAATTCAGAGAGATTAATAAGTAATGACACAGGACCAAAATGCACAATGAATTCACTCACCAAATAGAACTGAATAGAGCGAATTGAGGGTTCACTTTGCATGCACACTTTCCCTCTCCGACTCTGTAACAAGCACAAAAATAGGCTATTTCCTTGCCAACTTCTTTCACTAACACTGTGAACTTGTTCAACACATCGTGATATTTAATTTCGCTTAACTCGCAAAGAACAAATAGTAGCAAAAGATTTTCTGGCACGGAACTTAGACTTGCCCACGTATATTCACTCACAAACATGTCCTACTTAACACAAAGCAAAGCAAGAACACGCAACCACCAAACAACTCCATCCTCTCTGGGCTAACTTAGGGAACAAGATAACGGGTCCCTGAGTCACCGAGCCAGGTAGAGTTGAAGGGACAAGCCACGCCCACCGAACAAACACGCGCAAAACCTTTTTTCCCTCAAGTTGTCATAGCATATAGTTTCTCAGTAAATTCCTCCTTACATTATTCCTATCAAACTTTTTTATATACTTTTTTCTTTCTCCTATTTTTCTAAAATGAATACTTTTTACAAAGAGAAAAAGATCGTTTTTAAATATTGAAATTGATTAACAATAGGTGTCTTAATAGACAATATATCGCTCAAAGTACAATTTTCTTTCATGTAACCATCCATTCTTCTTCTTCCCAGGTCCAGAAGGATGGTGCGTTACATCCGCCACGCCTTAGAATAAAAAAATATACAAAGCTATATTTTTTTGCAGGAAATCTACAAAATAGAAAAACAAACTATTAGTCCAACAACATATTTACAAAAATAATAAATTAAATACTTATACACAATACTTTGAATGCAAATCATTAATTTAATTTAAATCAACAATTTACTATTTACAATTTATTTACAAAGTTTAGAGATCTCTATGTGCATTTAGTATAATCAAAATTTTCCTTATTCCATGGCCATGGTAATTAAAGGCAAATAAATTAATAGATTATCAATAACAAAACTATATACAAATATACGAGATCCAATAACAATAATAATAATATATGACTAATAGTTGTAAATATACAATAATCCTTATCACAAAAGAATTAATTTCATTTCTCTTCCATTTCTATTATTAATTCAAAACTCTAGGTTCTCTATATACTTTTAGTTCCGAGACATGACTTCTACGGAATGAATTTAAACTATTGTCTTCATCTGATACTAATACTGTACTTGGGGTCAGGAAACGACGGACTACAAAAGGACCGAGCCATTTGTCACTAAGAGACTTTGCTATTTTATCTTTAAGAGACGATTTTACATGGGATCGAATAAGAACCTTATCTCCTAATCCAAAGGATACTTCTCTTCTCCTCTGAGCCATTAATTTCTTTCTTTTATTCCACGATTTCTCCATATTCTGCATGGCATTTAGCCAAAGCTCTTGGGTTGATTTACCCCCAATATCTGACTCTGAGATGTTCCATCGGTTCTCCAAAGGTGTGTTGGTAGGACGTCCATAAATTATCTCGATTGAATACATCTTCAAGCCAGTATACTCTCCAATATTTAATGTGTAATGCAAATCGAGAATAAGATTAGACCACACGTTATAATAAGACCAAAGGATAAGATTAGACCAAATGAATAAGAGTAGACTAATAAAATATTTAATGCATCCAATTATCACTGTGATGACATCTGCATAATCTTTATTAATCGAATCTATGAATGAATTAACATCCTGATTGCGATACTTCCAGTTTTCATCATCTAATTTTTCCCCCTGTGTGTTCGATGGGTTTTTCACCTGTGTAGATCGTTTACATTTGGTTTCTCCCTGGTGAGAATCTTTATTAAAATATTTTTTATTTCTATTGACAAGTTTATGGAAATTTTCTGCCTGTTCAATATCCACATCTGATGCTTCAGATGAACTGTGATGATGTCCAGTCTGTACCTTCGAAGCAGAAGGAATTTCAATATTGGACTCATTAACCTTGGATTCCTGACTCTCGTCCCTATTCACCAGAACTGCACTCTTCTTCTTCTTCCTTCTCTTTCTTGACTTCTTAGAAGGAATCTTCTTTTTCAAACAACCCGAAGATTGATCCATTTCTCCACTTCTTCCATCAACTTCATTGTTCTTTTTTATGGCTATTTGATCTTTTTCATCTTGCTGAGTTTGAACTAAATCTCTACCATTAACATCGGTCGAGATCATAGCCATGTCGACACATGTTGTTCTACCAGGTGTTTCCTCTGTATGAGTGGTTGGAAATCTTCCTAGTTCAAATCCTTCACCATTCACGCTAGGAGATCTTGATGTATCACTAACTGCATTTGCTGGAGTTCCCTTGGTGTTGGAAGCCCTCAACAGATCGCACTCAATCCAATTCTTCATCTCAATTAATTGTGATGAATTAGGAACTTCAATCGTAAGTAATCGATCTTCTAAGTTATTCAGTTCAAGTTCGCATTGAATTCCCCTATCACAATATCCCGAAGAATTGTAATCCGATCTAATAAAAATCGAAGAAACACTCTGTGAAGTCTGATTTATTACTTTCTTTCTCGCTGGTCTTCTTATAAATTGTCGCTGGTCTTGAGGATCTACAGATCTGAATCCACTTTTAAACACGTTCTTCTGAAATGTTAAACGGACTCTCTTTCTTCCTCCGTTCAAAACTAAAATATGCTTCTCATAATCCAATACAGCAGATGTAGATCTAAGGAAAGGCATTCCTAACAAACACTCACATGGTAGCTGTTCCACAACACGAAAATTCACCACTTGGAAATATCCGGATAAGTTAACATTCAACGTAATCTCTTCTCCCGTGGAGAAATGTAAACCTGAAGGGGCATTCACCGTTTTTTCTTCCACAGTACGTATTTGTTGTTCGGCACCAATGCGACGAACTAACGATCTAGTAACAAGATTAAAACTAGACCCTCCGTCTACGCAGACACTTGTTAATATATTATTAATCTTGCCAGTAACGAAGGTCGCTACTAATCCGTCCATCTCCGAAGGAATTTTCTGGTTTACTGTCATTTCCATAACTTTGGAACGATCTCTATTGTTATTAACTTTCGAGAATTCTGAAGGTATCGAAACCTCGGAATTTTCATTCATTCGATTCGATTTTACATAATTATTTGAAAAATTCTTATATTTCTGATTATTGTCACTGACTTTCAACTTATTAGAAAGAACCATTTGATTTTTACTATTGACTCCCATCGCTCTATTATACTCAATTTGTTCTCGAGTACTCATTATAAATCTTTCGGCTATGTCTAATAGTTCTAAACGGCTATTAGGAAAATAATTTCCTAGCATCCTATTCCTTTGGTTTGGGTTCATTCCCATTAATATTATTCTAACTAATTCACATTCTTCCATGTTTAATCCTAATACATTCATTGAAATAGTTACAGATTTCACATATTCATTCATGAGTTCCGATAATTTCTGCTTTCTATAAATTCTGTCACTCACTAATGAATGAACAGTTGTAGGAGTAATAAATCTAGATAGTAAGTTATTCTTAAACACATTCCAATCTAAATGATCATTCAATGCCGAAGTAACTATTCTTAAAACAACCCCATTACATTTTGGAATTAAAACTGATAGTATCATGTTAAATGAATAGCTGCTCTCCATTAGTATTTCTTCAATTTTGAACAATAGTTCGAAAATTTGCAAGCTATCACTACCATTCACGTTTTTAATATTCATAAAACTATTCTCCAAATAAGTTAAAGATCTAGTATGGGTATACTTCAACATTAATTTATGTTCATAATTAGCTTCTGAATGATGATCATCTAAATTTACATGAGATTGTACTCCCCTATCAATATTTCTACCGTCTAGATTTCTCATACTTGGACCAAAGTTAGAATTGCCAGCATGCATATTATTTATTCCCACTCTAGGAGTCGAACTGAGAATATTCGAAACTCTATTATAGTAATTACCTAAATTTAAGTATCTATTTCTAAATCTATTTTCATTGGAAGAATTTAAATTAGGAGGAGAAGTCCCCATTTCTCTTCTTATAGGCGGTTCATTAAAAGTAACCCTATGTTCTGGTCTAGAAATATTCAAGCTAGGAGGATTAGCTATCCTACTAAAACCATAAGTCTCCGCTGAACTATTAACTGAAAAATTCAAATTATTCCTATCTGGAGTAGGAAAAACCCTAACACCCGAATTAGTATGCATCGGCGGCGTTAAACTCATACTCAAAGAGCCGAAATTAGAATTTAAACTCGGATGCCCAGTTGCATCAATAGTAACAAATTCTGAGTCTGGCATGTCAATGCTGATATAATCACGTTCGCTTTGAATGTTATCCATAATATAAAAATAAACAAAGCAAAACAGCACAATATATAAAAAATACTTATAAATAGTCATAAACAGATACTAAATTACTAGTACTACAAGGAACACAAACTAGAAATTGATACGAAAAACCTTGGAAGAGATCTGAAATTATTCATAAATAACAATAATGTTCGACCAATCAATGATCCTCAAATTCAAAGAACACAAAACGGAGTGGCGATATATTTTTATCAATATTCGGAAAAATTATCCTCAAAATTTCAAAATTTATATTCATAAACAATTTAGAATTCAATTTCATTCAAATTATCTAGGTTAGATACAATTATCAACTCTAAGTAGAATGATAATGTTGGAGGAAAATGAGAAATTTGAAAATTTAACTACACAAATTTGAAAGTCTTTCTCAATAATCATCAAATGATTTATAAATATTCATAAATTTTACCAAAAATTAAAAAATTATTTTATTGGAACTAAAATGTAGGAGGAAAAGACTATCTCTCTTTAATAGGACAAAATTCTTGCAAAATTCAATTCCAAATAAATATACTTAAATATCATTCCATTTTTCAAAGTCCTAACAATATTACAAACTTTTTTGTAGAACGAGAATGTTGGAGGAAAGTATCAACTAACAGCTTAAAAATGTGAAAATCTACTAACAAATTTAATTTAAAGCAGTCAATACTCCAACACATTCACAATCTTATCTTTAAATTCAATATTAAATTCAAGTGGAATGAGAAAGTTGGAGGAATCTGAAAATTCAACTAAGTTTTTACAAGAATACTAATGGTAAAAATAAATTACCAAAATATAATTTAGGATATTCTACTTCAATAATATTTCCTATTCTTTTCACTTTGTAACTCTTATTGGAATGAAAATGTATAAGATATCCTAATAATAATACAAACATGAACTTACTCTCTTAAAGATCTATATATGAGATCTTAAAATGAAGATCTTGTTCCCTACTGAAATTGTAACGCCCCCTTCCACCTAGCCTCGTCTAATCGAATTCACATGGAGAGTTTACAACAAAAAAAAAAACAAATAATTAAACAAACTGTCAATATGAACTCAGATCACAAAGCCTGGCAGAGAGGGCTTGGGAGAGGAGAATCGAGTAGTTTCGCGTAATCAACTATGCTAGTATTAACTGGAATTGCAGATCCAATATTTCTAGTTGGAAAAGGAAACACACTAAACATAAACTTAAAGAACATGTACAACAGTGTTTCAAGTTTTAAGATAACAACTTTATTTCCAATATAAGGAGGTGTATATGAACTAAAACGTTTGAATAGCTTATATACACTCGTTTGAAATGTGCAATATACAACTATTCTAATAATAATTATCTGATGATTAAGTTGATTAAATCTCAAAAAATTTCAATTAAAACTTTACTAGTTGATTCTAATCTTCTTTAAATTTAATTTCAATTATATTTCAAACAGTATCTCAATCAATAATTACTAATTCTCTTCAAAACTTGACTTTAACAGTTAATAATCTCTCGACGACTTTTACGACCATTAACTACTCATTGATAAATTTCTTCAAACATGAATAATATTTCTGAACTAAAATCTTACAATATTTTTTGATCTTAATTAGTTAATTTATCAAATTAATAGCAGTCAAATTAATATCTGAATCAAAATCTTAACTTTCAAGCTTATGACAACTTTCGAGAAAAAATTTATATATTTCTTTCGAGAAAATAATATCTAAATACGCTCTCCTTCTGACATATGGCTAACAGCTGAAAAAGAAATACTTAATTTAAACGAAATATCGGATCCGCAGGTGGTTTATATCTTGTTTCAACGATTAAGGTCAAAATAGAAAGAATAATCGCCACAATTTCTGGGAGGAAAAATAACTACTGTTGGAAGGCAAAGGTTCGCGAAGTTTAAACCCTTTGGAAACAAACTATCAACGACCCCACAATCCACAGTTTTGATAAACACAATTAATATAAGTAAATATAATATTATTAACTCACCAGGTGTCGGAAAACTCAATGGTTTACCTATTTCCTTTTTTCCTCTCGTTTGGTATTTGGCCTCTTTGACTAACTGTTGACTATGCACGTACGCAATTCTTGCTCTGTGCCAGAAATTATACTATCACGTTGTTACAGAGGATAAATTCCAGGACAAATCTTTAGGATTGCCAGAATAAGCAGGTATCCAAACTAGCAATCTCTACGGACTCTACTAAGAAATGTCCCACACTACAAGAATTCTCTCTCTCTTTAATAAATTCCTTTTTTTTTTGAAAAAGAAATATTTCAGAGAGATTAATAAGTAATGACACAGGACCAAAATGCACAATGAATTCACTCACCAAATAGAACTGAATAGAGCGAATTGAGGGTTCACTTTGCATGCACACTTTCCCTCTCCGACTCTGTAACAAGCACAAAAATAGGCTATTTCCTTGCCAACTTCTTTCACTAACACTGTGAACTTGTTCAACACATCGTGATATTTAATTTCGCTTAACTCGCAAAGAACAAATAGTAGCAAAAGATTTTCTGGCACGGAACTTAGACTTGCCCACGTATATTCACTCACAAACATGTCCTACTTAACACAAAGCAAAGCAAGAACACGCAACCACCAAACAACTCCATCCTCTCTGGGCTAACTTAGGGAACAAGATAACGGGTCCCTGAGTCACCGAGCCAGGTAGAGTTGAAGGGACAAGCCACGCCCACCGAACAAACACGCGCAAAACCTTTTTCCCCTCAAGTTGTCATAGCAAATAGTTTCTCAGTAAATTCCTCCTTACATTATTCCTATCAAACTTTTTTATATACTTTTTTCTTTCTCCTATTTTTCTAAAATGAATACTTTTTACAAAGAGAAAAAGATCGTTTTTAAATATTGAAATTGATTAACAATAGGTGTCTTAATAGACAATATATCGCTCAAAGTACAATTTTCTTTCATGTAACCATCCATTCTTCTTCTTCCCAGGTCCAGAAGGATGGTGCGTTACAAAGGGTAAAACGGCTTCATGTATAACAACAGGTACTAACTTCATTTTTTAAAATTTCTTGTTGTAATGTATAGATTTTTTCCCCTTTATCATGTGTGCAACACTTAGATAGTATATTTGGTAGTTGTGTGTAAAAAAAATATACAGGGTGATGCAGAATTCCAACCCTTAATAATATTAAATTATTGTTTGCTCATCAAAAAATAAAGATAATGCACCAATTAGCGTGTGCGCTGTATGTAGTTCTGAATGGCACATGTTCTTACTCCTCGGTGCTCATTGGTCAGCCATATTGTTATGAGGGAATGAGACTTATTATGGGATAAAATTTGTTATTTTCTGTAAAAAGAGTTAAACAGTACCAAATGTTATATATACAAGGTAACCTTTCTTCTACGGTAGGGAACTCTGCTTTCACTCACATCATAAACTGGGCAACGCTCGTCAATTTGAGCTTTATTTCGTTAAAATATGTTCAGAAGTTTCGGAGATATAGCAATTAGTATATAGTAGTTAGAAGCAATGCACAACAATATAATATATATGAAAAATGACATATGTTATATTGTTGAGATGTTGCCTAACAACATATTTATACCAAAGTGTACAGTTTTGAAGAAAATTGAAGAAAATAGAGTTTGAAGACATACGTTTTCTACTTAGGATGAGTGTCACGTGGTCTCATCAATCCTGCAAGGGTTAAATGGCTTCATGTATAACAACAGGTACTAAGTTCATTTTTTAAAACTTCTTGTTGTAATGTATAGATTTTCTTTCCCCTTTGTCAGGTGTGCAACACTTAGATAGTATATTTGGTAGTTGTGTGGAAAAAAATATACAGGGTGATGCAGAATTCCAAAACTTAATATTATAAAATTTATGTTTGTTCGTCAAGAAATGAAGAAAATGCACCAATTAGCGTGTGCGCTGTATGAAGTTCTGAATGGCACATGTTCTTACTCCTCGGTTGTCATTGGTCAGCCATATTGTTATGAGGGAATGAGACTTATTATGGGATAAAATCTCTTATATTCTGTAAAAACAGTTAAACAGTACCAAATGTTATATATACAAGGTAACTTTTCTTCTACGGTGGGGAACTCTGCATTCACTCACATCATAAATTGGGCAACGCTCGTCAATTTGAGCTTTATTTCGTTAAAATATGTTCAGAAGTTTCGGAGATATAGCCCTTAGTATATAGTAGTTAGAAGCAATGCACAACAATATAATATATATGAAAAATGACATATGTTATATTGTTGAGATGTTGCCTAACAACATATTTATACCAAAGAATACAGTTTTGAAGAAAATTGAAGAAAATAGTGTTTGAAGACATACGTTTTCTACTTAGGATGAGTGTCACGTGGTCTCATCAATCCTGCAAGGGTAAAACGGCTTCATGTATAACAACAGGTACTAACTTCATTTTTTAAAATTTCTTGTTGTAATGTATAGATTTTTTCCCCTTTATCATGTGTGCAACACTTAGATAGTATATTTGGTAGTTGTGTGTAAAAAAAATATACAGGGTGATGCAGAATTCCAACCCTTAATAATATTAAATTATTGTTTGCTCATCAAAAAATAAAGATAATGCACCAATTAGCGTGTGCGCTGTATGTAGTTCTGAATGGCACATGTTCTTACTCCTCGGTGCTCATTGGTCAGCCATATTGTTATGAGGGAATGAGACTTATTATGGGATAAAATTTGTTATTTTCTGTAAAAAGAGTTAAACAGTACCAAATGTTATATATACAAGGTAACCTTTCTTCTACGGTAGGGAACTCTGCTTTCACTCACATCATAAACTGGGCAACGCTCGTCAATTTGAGCTTTATTTCGTTAAAATATGTTCAGAAGTTTCGGAGATATAGCAATTAGTATATAGTAGTTAGAAGCAATGCACAACAATATAATATATATGAAAAAATGATATATGTTATATTGTTGAGATTTTGCCTAACAACATATTTATACCAAAGAATACAGTTTTGAAGAAAATTGAAGAAAATAGTGTTTGAAGACATACGTTTTCTACTTAGGATGAGTGTCACGTGGTCTCATCAATCCGGCAAGGGTTAAATGGCTTCATGTATAACAACAGGTACTAACTTCATTTTTTAAAATTTCTTGTTGTAATGTATAGATTTTATTTCCCCTTTATCATGTGTGCAACACTTAGATAGTATATTTGGTAGTTGTGTGTAAAAAAATATACAGGGTGATGCAGAATTCAAACCCTTAATAATATGAAATTATTGTTTGTTCATCAAAAAATAAAGAAAATGCACCAATTAGCGTGTGCGCTGTATGAAGTTCTGAATGGCACATGTTCTTACTTCTCGGTTGTCATTGGACAGCCATATTGTTATGAGGGAATGAGACTTATTATGGGATAAAACCTCTTATATTTTGTAAAAAGAGTTAAACAGTACCAAAGGTTATATATACAAGGTAACTTTTCTTCTACGGTAGGGAACTCTGCTTTCACTCACATCATAAACTGGGCAACGCTCGTCAATTTGAGCTTTATTTCGTTAAAATATGTTTAGAAGTTTCGGAGATATAGCCCTTAGTATATAGTAGTTAGGAGCAATGCACAACAATATAATATATATGAAAAAATGATATATCTTATATTGTTGAGATGTTGCCTAACAACATATTTATACCAAAGTGTACAGTTTTGAAGAAAATTGAAGAAAATAGTGTTTGAAGACATACGTTTTCTACTTAGGATGGGTGTCACGTGGTCTCATCAATCCTGCAAGGGTTAAATGGCTTCATGTATAACAACAGGTACTAAGTTCATTTTTTAAAACTTCTTGTTGTAATGTATAGATTTTCTTTCCCCTTTATCAGGTGTGCAACACTTAGGTAGTATATTTGGTAGTTGTGTGGAAAAAAATATACAGGGTGATGCAGAATTCCAACACTTAATAGTATAAAATTTATGTTTGTTCATCAAGAAATGAAGAAAATGCACCAATTAGCGTGTGCGCTGTATGTAGTTCTTAATGGCACATGTTCTTACTCCTCGGTTGTCATTGGTCAGCCATATTGTTATGAGGGAATGAGACTTATTATGGGATAAAATCTGTTATATTCTGTAAAAAGAGTTAAACAGTACCAAATATTATAAATACAAGGTAACTTTTCTTCTACGGTAGGGAACTCTGCTTTCACTCACATCATAAACTGGGCAACGCTCGTCAATTTGAGTTTTATTTCGTTAAAATATGTTCAGAAGTTTCGGAGAATAGCAATTAGTATATAGTAGTTAGAAGCAATGCACAACAATATAATATATATGAAAAATGATATATGTTATATTGTTGAGATGTTGCCTAACAACATATTTATACCAAAGAATACAGTTTTGAAGAAAATTGAAGAAAATAGTGTTTGAAGACATACATTTTCTACTTAGGATGAGTGTCACGTGGTCTCATCAATCCTGCAAGGGTTAAATGGCTTCATGTATAACAACAGGTACTAACTTCATTTTTTAAAATTTCTTGTTGTAATATATAGATTTTCTTTCCCCTTTATCAGGTGTGCAACAGTTAGATAGTATATTTGGTAGTTGTATGGAAAAAAGTATACAGGGTGATGCAGAATTCCAACACTTAATAGTATAAAATTTATATTTGTTCATCAAGAAATGAAGAAAATGCACCAATTAGCGTGTGCGCTGTATGTAGTTCTGAATGGCACATGTTCTTTCTCCTCGGTTGTCATTGGTCAGCCATACTGTTATGAGGGAATGAGACTTATTATGGGATAAAATCTCTTATATTCTGTAAAAAGAGTTAAACAGTACTTAATGTTATATATACAAGGTAACTTTTCTTCTACTTTAGGGAACTCGGCTTTCACTCACATCATAAACTGGGCAACGCTCGTCAATTTGAGCTTTATTTCGTTAAAATATGTTCAGAAGTTTCGGAGATATAGCCCTTAGTATATAGTAGTTAGGAGCAATGCACAACAATATAATATATATGAAAAAATGATATATGTTATATTGTTGAGATGTTGCCTAACAACATATTTATACCAAAGAATACAGTTTTGAAGAAAATTGAAGAAAATAGTGTTTGAAGACATACGTTTTCTACTTAGGATGAGTGTCACGTGGTCTCATCAATCCTGCAAGGGTTAAATGGCTTCATGTATAACAACAGGTACTAACTTCATTTTTTAAAATTTCTTGTTGTAATGTATAGATTTTATTTCCCCTTTATCATGTGTGCAACACTTAGATAGTATATTTGGTAGTTGTGTGGAAAAAAATATACAGGGTGATGCAGAATTCCAACGCTTAATAGTATAAAATTTATGTTTGTTCATCAAGAAATGAAGAAAATGCACCAATTAGCGTGTGCGCTGTATGTAGTTCTGAATGGCACATGTTCTTACTCCTCGGTTGTCATTGGTCAGCCATATTGTTATGAGGGATTGAGACTTATTATGGGATAAAATCTGTTATATTCTGTAAAAAGAGTTAAACAGTACCAAATATTATAAATACAAGGTAACTTTTCTTCTACGGTAGGGAACTCTGCTTTCACTCACATCATAAAGTGGGCAACGCTCTATCAATTTGAGCTTTATTTCGTTAAAATATGTTCAGAAGTTTCGGAGATATAGAAATTAGTATATAGTAGTTAGAAGCAATGCACAACAATATAATATATATGAAAAATGACATATGTTATATTGTTGAGATGTTGCCTAACAACATATTTATACCAAAGTGTACAGTTTTGAAGAAAATTGAAGAAAATAGAGTTTGAAGACATACGTTTTCTACTTAGGATGAGTGTCACGTGGTCTCATCAATCCTGCAAGGGTTAAATGGCTTCATGTATAACAACAGGTACTAAGTTCATTTTTTAAAACTTCTTGTTGTAATGTATAGATTTTCTTTCCCCTTTATCAGGTGTGCAACACTTAGATAGTATATTTGGTAGTTGTGTGGAAAAAAATATACAGGGTGATGCAGAATTCCAAAACTTAATATTATAAAATTTATGTTTGTTCGTCAAGAAATGAAGAAAATGCACCAATTAGCGTGTGCGCTGTATGAAGTTCTGAATGGCACATGTTCTTACTCCTCGGTTGTCATTGGTCAGCCATATTGTTATGAGGGAATGAGACTTATTATGGGATAAAATCTCTTATATTCTGTAAAAACAGTAAAACAGTACCAAATATTATATATACAAGGTAACTTTTCTTCTACGGTGGGGAACTCTGCATTCACTCACATTATAAATTGGGCAACGCTCGTCAATTTGAGCTTTATTTCGTTAAAATATGTTCAGAAGTTTCGGAGATATAGCCCTTAGTATATAGTAGTTAGAAGCAATGCACAACAATATAATATATATGAAAAATGACATATGTTATATTGTTGAGATGTTGCCTAACAACATATTTATACCAAAGAATACAGTTTTGAAGAAAATTGAAGAAAATAGTTTTTGAAGACATACGTTTTCTACTTAGGATGAGTGTCACGTGGTCTCATCAATCCTGCAAGGGTAAAACGGCTTCATGTATAACAACAGGTACTAACTTCATTTTTTAAAATTTCTTGTTGTAATGTATAGATTTTATTTCCCCTTTATCATGTGTGCAACACTTAGATAGTATATTTGGTAGTTGTGTGTAAAAAAAATATACAGGGTGATGCAGAATTCCAACACTTAATAATATTAAATTATTGTTTGCTCATCAAAAAATAAAGAAAATGCACCAATAAGCGTGTGCGCTGTATGAAGGTCTGAGTGGCACATGTTCTTACTCCTCGGTTGTCATTGGTCAGCCATATTGTTATAATTGAATGAGACTTATTATGGGATATAATCTGTTATATTCTGTAAAAAGAGTTAAACAGTACCAAATGTTATATATACAAGGTAACTTTTCTTCTACGGTAGGGAACTCTGCTTTCACTCACATCATAAACTGGGCAACGCTCGTCAATTTGAGCTTTATTTCGTTAAAATATGTTCAGAAGTTTCGGAGATATAGCAATTAGTATATAGTAGTTAGAAGCAATGCACAACAATATAATATATATGAAAAAATGATATATGTTATATTGTTGAGATTTTGCCTAACAACATATTTATACCAAAGAATACAGTTTTGAAGAAAATTGAAGAAAATAGTGTTTGAAGACATACGTTTTCTACTTAGGATGAGTGTCACGTGGTCTCATCAATCCGGCAAGGGTTAAATGGCTTCATGTATAACAACAGGTACTAACTTCATTTTTTAAAATTTCTTGTTGTAATGTATAGATTTTATTTCCCCTTTATCATGTGTGCAACACTTAGATAGTATATTTGGTAGTTGTGTGTAAAAAAATATACAGGGTGATGCAGAATTCAAACCCTTAATAATATGAAATTATTGTTTGTTCATCAAAAAATAAAGAAAATGCACCAATTAGCGTGTGCGCTGTATGAAGTTCTGAATGGCACATGTTCTTACTTCTCGGTTGTCATTGGACAGCCATATTGTTATGAGGGAATGAGACTTATTATGGGATAAAACCTCTTATATTTTGTAAAAAGAGTTAAACAGAACCAAAGGTTATATATACAAGGTAACTTTTCTTATACGGTAGGGAACTCTGCTTTCACTCACATCATAAACTGGGCAACGCTCGTCAATTTGAGCTTTATTTCGTTAAAATATGTTTAGAAGTTTCGGAGATATAGCCCTTAGTATATAGTAGTTAGGAGCAATGCACAACAATATAATATATATGAAAAAATGATATATCTTATATTGTTGAGATGTTGCCTAACAACATATTTATACCAAAGTGTACAGTTTTGAAGAAAATTGAAGAAAATAGTGTTTGAAGACATACGTTTTCTACTTAGGATGGGTGTCACGTGGTCTCATCAATCCTGCAAGGGTTAAATGGCTTCATGTATAACAACAGGTACTAAGTTCATTTTTTAAAACTTCTTGTTGTAATGTATAGATTTTCTTTCCCCTTTATCAGGTGTGCAACACTTAGGTAGTATATTTGGTAGTTGTGTGGAAAAAAATATACAGGGTGATGCAGAATTCCAACACTTAATAGTATAAAATTTATGTTTGTTCATCAAGAAATGAAGAAAATGCACCAATTAGCGTGTGCGCTGTATGTAGTTCTTAATGGCACATGTTCTTACTCCTCGGTTGTCATTGGTCAGCCATATTGTTATGAGGGAATGAGACTTATTATGGTATAAAATCTGTTATATTCTGTAAAAAGAGTTAAACAGTACCAAATATTATAAATACAAGGTAACTTTTCTTCTACGGTAGGGAACTCTGCTTTCACTCACATCATAAACTGGGCAACGCTCGTCAATTTGAGTTTTATTTCGTTAAAATATGTTCAGAAGTTTCGGAGAATAGCAATTAGTATATAGTAGTTAGAAGCAATGCACAACAATATAATATATATGAAAAATGATATATGTTATATTGTTGAGATGTTGCCTAACAACATATTTATACCAAAGAATACAGTTTTGAAGAAAATTGAAGAAAATAGTGTTTGAAGACATACATTTTCTACTTAGGATGAGTGTCACGTGGTCTCATCAATCCTGCAAGGGTTAAATGGCTTCATGTATAACAACAGGTACTAACTTCATTTTTTAAAATTTCTTGTTGTAATGTATAGATTTTATATCCCCTTTATCATGTGTGCAACACTTAGATAGTATATTTGGTAGTTGTGTGGAAAAAAATATACAGGGTGATGCAGAATTCCAACACATAATAGTATAAAATTTATATTTGTTCATCAAGAAATGAAGAAAATGCACCAATTAGCGTGTTCGCTGTATGTAGTTCTGAATGGCACATTTTCTTACTCCTCGGTTGTCATTGGTCAGCCATATTGTTATGAGGGATTGAGACTTATTATGGGATAAAATCTGTTATATTCTGTAAAAAGAGTTAAACAGTACCAAATATTATAAATACAAGGTAACTTTTCTTCTACGGTAGGGAACTCTGCTTTCACTCACATCATAAAGTGGGCAACGCTCGTCAATTTGAGCTTTATTTCGTTAAAATATGTTCAGAAGTTTCGGAGATATAGAAATTAGTATATAGTAGTTAGAAGCAATGCACAACAATATAATATATATGAAAAATGACATATGTTATATTGTTGAGATGTTGCCTAACAACATATTTATACCAAAGTGTACAGTTTTGAAGAAAATTGAAGAAAATAGAGTTTGAAGACATACGTTTTCTACTTAGGATGAGTGTCACGTGGTCTCATCAATCCTGCAAGGGTTAAATGGCTTCATGCATAACAACAGGTACTAAGTTCATTTTTTAAAACTTCTTGTTGTAATGTATAGATTTTCTTTCCCCTTTATCAGGTGTGCAACACTTACGAGGGAACCTATCCAAGTGCGACTCTGACTTCGAGTCGAGACTATGGTCGTTGGATACCTTGTCCCAAAAGAACATAACACGAAAAGTGATACATCCTCGATCGCAACCGTTGCAGAGATATAAGCGTGAAAAGTTCGAAATTGAGCTCCATACTATACATTACAAAGTCAGCTTCCGGGTCAGATTTGGCGGAAACGGTCAGGTAAGGAAACTCAGCGAATACATATCAAAGTAGTGTTGGGAGCCCACCACCTTTTGAATGAAAAAAATGTTGCCCCCGGGGCACTCGCAGGGTCCCAGGCGGGGTCCAACTCAAAATTGGCAAATGGAACCGGGGGTCAAGTAGCATATTGTATGAAAGCTAGTGTTAAATAAAAGAAGATAGAACAAATCTCAACTCTCTATGATGACCCTGTGCAAACGGGCAACTGGTCAAAATGTCAATACAACCTACATCAGAAAATATATGGCCACTCTTCTAAATCCGTTAAGTTGTGACAATAACAAGACAGAAAAACACGTTTAAAAGTGCAAGGTATTGAAGTTAAACAAATTGTTGCAGAGTCTCTCACAGTGGCCATATATTTTCTGATGTAGGTTGTATTGACATTTTGACCAGTTGCCCGTTTGCACAGGGTCATCATAGAGAGTTGAGATTTGTTCTATCTTCTTTTATTTAACACTAGCTTTCATACAATATGCTACTTGACCCCCGGTTCCATTTGCCAATTTTGAGTTGGACCCGCTTGGGACCCTGCGAGTGCCCCGGGGGGCAACATTTTTTTCATTCAAAAGGTGGTGGGCTCCCAACACTACTTTGATATGTATTCGCTGAGTTTCCTTACCTGACCGTTTCCGCCAAATCTGACCCGGAAGCTGACTTTGTAATGTATAGTATGGAGCTCAATTTCGAACTTTTCACGCTTATATCTCTGCAACGGTTGCGATCGAGGATGTATCACTTTTCGTGTTATGTTCTCTTGGGACAAGGTATCCAACGACCATAGTCTCGACTCGAAGTCAGAGTCGCACTTGGATAGGGTCCCTCGTTAGATAGTATATTTGGTAGTTGTGTGGAAAAAAATATACAGGGTGATGCAGAATTCCAAAACTTAATATTATAAAATTTATGTTTGTTCGTCAAGAAATGAAGAAAATGCACCAATTAGCGTGTGCGCTGTATGAAGTTCTGAATGGCACATGTTCTTACTCCTCGGTTGTCATTGGTCAGCCATATTGTTATGAGGGAATGAGACTTATTATGGGATAAAATCTCTTATATTCTGTAAAAACAGTTAAACAGTACCAAATGTTATATATACAAGGTAACTTTTCTTCTACGGTGGGGAACTCTGCATTCACTCACATCATAAATTGGGCAACGCTCGTCAATTTGAGCTTTATTTCGTTAAAATATGTTCAGAAGTTTCGGAGATATAGCCCTTAGTATATAGTAGTTAGAAGCAATGCACAACAATATAATATATATGAAAAATGACATATGTTATATTGTTGAGATGTTGCCTAACAACATATTTATACCAAAGAATACAGTTTTGAAGAAAATTGAAGAAAATCGTGTTTGAAGACATACATTTTCTACTTAGGATGAGTGTCACGTGGTCTCATCAATCCTGCAAGGGTTAAATGGCTTCATGTATAACAACAGGTACTAACTTCATTTTTTAAAATTTCTTGTTGTAATGTATAGATTATATTTCCCCTTTATCATGTGTGCAACACTTAGATAGTATATTTGGTAGTTGTGTGTAAAAAAATATACAGGGTGATGCAGAATTCTAACCCTTAATAATATTAAATTATTGTTTGCTCATCAAAAAATAAAGATAATGCACCAATTAGCGTGTGCGCTGTATGTAGTTCTGAATGGCACATGTTCTTACTCCTCGGTGCTCATAGGTCAGCCATATTGTTATGAGGGAATGAGACTTATTATGGGATAAAATTTGTTATTTTCTGTAAAAAGAGTTAAACAGTACCAAATGTTATATATACAAGGTAACTTTTCTTCTACGGTAGGGAACTCTGCTTTCACCCACATCATAAATTGGGCAACGCTCGTCAATTTGAGCTTTATTTCGTTAAAATATGTTCAGAAGTTTCGGAGATATAGCCCTTAGTATATAGTAGTTAGGAGCAATGCACAACAATATAATATATATGAAAAAATGATATATGTTATATTGTTGAGATGTTGCCTAACAACATATTTATACCAAAGAATACAGTTTTGAAGAAAATTGAAGAAAATAGTGTTTGAAGACATACGTTTTCTACTTAGGATGAGTGTCACGTGGTCTCATCAATCCTGCAAGGGTTAAATGGCTTCATGTATAACAACAGGTACTAAGTTCATTTTTTAAAATTTCTTGTTGTAATGTATAGATTTTCTTTCCCCTTTATCATGTGTGCAACACTTAGATAGTATATTTGATAGTTGTGTGGAAAAAAATATACAGGGTGATGCAGAATTCCAACACTTAATAGTATAAAATTTATGTTTGTTCATCAAGAAATGAAGACAATGCACCAATTAGCGTGTGCGCTGTATGTAGTTCTGAATGGCACATGTTCTTACTCCTCGGTTGTCATTGGTCAGCCATATTGTTATGAGGGAATGAGACTTATTATGGGATATAATCTGTTATATTCTGTAAAAAGAGTTAAACAGTACCAAATATTATAAATACAAGGTAACTTTTCTTCTACGGTAGGGAACTCTGCTTTCACTCACATCATAAACTGGGCAACGCTCGTCAATTTGAGCTTTATTTCGTTAAAATATGTTCAGAAGTTTCGGAGATATAGCAATTAGTATATAGTAGTTAGAAGCAATGCACAACAATATAATATATATGAAAAATGACATATGTTATATTGTTGAGATGTTGCCTAACAACATATTTATACCAAAGAATACAGTTTTGAAGAAAATTGAAGAAAATAGTGTTTGAAGACATACATTTTCTACTTAGGATGAGTGTCACGTGGTCTCATCAATCCTGCAAGGGTTAAATGGCTTCATGTATAACAACAGGTACTAACTTCATTTTTTAAAATTTCTTGTTGTAATGTATAGATTTTATTTCCCCTTTATCATGTGTGCAACACTTAGATAGTATATTTGGTAGTTGTGTGGAAAAAAATATACAGGGTGATGCAGAATTCCAACGCTTAATAGTATAAAATTTATGTTTGTTCATCAAGAAATGAAGAAAATGCACCAATTAGCGTGTTCGCTGTATGTAGTTGTGAATGGCACATTTTCTTACTCCTCGGTTGTCATTGGTCAGCCATATTGTTATGAGGGATTGGGACTTATTATGGGATAAAATCTGTTATATTCTGTAAAAAGAGTTAAACAGTACCAAATATTATAAATACAAGGTAACTTTTCTTCTACGGTAGGGAACTCTGCTTTCACTCACATCACAAAGTGGGCAACGCTCGTCAATTTGAGCTTTATTTCGTTAAAATATGTTCAGAAGTTTCGGAGATATAGAAATTAGTATATAGTAGTTAGAAGCAATGCACAACAATATAATATATATGAAAAATGACATATGTTATATTGTTGAGATGTTGCCTAACAACATATTTATACCAAAGTGTACAGTTTTGAAGAAAATTGAAGAAAATAGAGTTTGAAGACATACGTTTTCTACTTAGGATGATTGTCACGTGGTCTCATCAATCCTGCAAGGGTTAAATGGCTTCATGTATAACAACAGATACTAAGTTCATTTTTTAAAACTTCTTGTTGTAATGTATAGATTTTCTTTCCCCTTTATCAGGTGTGCAACACTTAGATAGTATATTTGGTAGTTGTGTGGAAAAAAATATACAGGGTGATGCAGAATTCCAAAACTTAATATTATAAAATTTATGTTTGTTCGTCAAGAAATGAAGAAAATGCACCAATTAGCGTGTGCGCTGTATGAAGTTCTGAATGGCACATGTTCTTACTCCTCGGTTGTCATTGGTCAGCCATATTGTTATGAGGGAATGAGACTTATTATGGGATAAAATCTCTTATATTCTGTAAAAACAGTTAAACAGTACCAAATGTTATATATACAAGGTAACTTTTCTTCTACGGTGGGGAACTCTGCATTCACTCACATCATAAATTGGGCAACGCTCGTCAATTTGAGCTTTATTTCGTTAAAATATGTTCAGAAGTTTCGGAGATATAGCCCTTAGTATATAGTAGTTAGAAGCAATGCACAACAATATAATATATATGAAAAATGACATATGTTATATTGTTGAGATGTTGCCTAACAACATATTTATACCAAAGAATACAGTTTTGAAGAAAATTGAAGAAAATCGTGTTTGAAGACATACATTTTCTACTTAGGATGAGTGTCACGTGGTCTCATCAATCCTGCAAGGGTTAAATGGCTTCATGTATAACAACAGGTACTAACTTCATTTTTTAAAATTTCTTGTTGTAATGTATAGATTATATTTCCCCTTTATCATGTGTGCAACACTTAGATAGTATATTTGGTAGTTGTGTGTAAAAAAATATACAGGGTGATGCAGAATTCTAACCCTTAATAATATTAAATTATTGTTTGCTCATCAAAAAATAAAGATAATGCACCAATTAGCGTGTGCGCTGTATGTAGTTCTGAATGGCACATGTTCTTACTCCTCGGTGCTCATAGGTCAGCCATATTGTTATGAGGGAATGAGACTTATTATGGGATAAAATTTGTTATTTTCTGTAAAAAGAGTTAAACAGTACCAAATGTTATATATACAAGGTAACTTTTCTTCTACGGTAGGGAACTCTGCTTTCACCCACATCATAAATTGGGCAACGCTCGTCAATTTGAGCTTTATTTCGTTAAAATATTTTCAGAAGTTTCGGAGATATAGCCCTTAGTATATAGTAGTTAGGAGCAATGCACAACAATATAATATATATGAAAAAATGATATATGTTATATTGTTGAGATGTTGCCTAACAACATATTTATACCAAAGAATACAGTTTTGAAGAAAATTGAAGAAAATAGTGTTTGAAGACATACGTTTTCTACTTAGGATGAGTGTCACGTGGTCTCATCAATCCTGCAAGGGTTAAATGGCTTCATGTATAACAACAGGTACTAAGTTCATTTTTTAAAATTTCTTGTTGTAATGTATAGATTTTCTTTCCCCTTTATCATGTGTGCAACACTTAGATAGTATATTTGATAGTTGTGTGGAAAAAAATATACAGGGTGATGCAGAATTCCAACACTTAATAGTATAAAATTTATGTTTGTTCATCAAGAAATGAAGACAATGCACCAATTAGCGTGTGCGCTGTATGTAGTTCTGAATGGCACATGTTCTTACTCCTCGGTTGTCATTGGTCAGCCATATTGTTATGAGGGAATGAGACTTATTATGGGATATAATCTGTTATATTCTGTAAAAAGAGTTAAACAGTACCAAATATTATAAATACAAGGTAACTTTTCTTCTACGGTAGGGAACTCTGCTTTCACTCACATCATAAACTGGGCAACGCTCGTCAATTTGAGCTTTATTTCGTTAAAATATGTTCAGAAGTTTCGGAGATATAGCAATTAGTATATAGTAGTTAGAAGCAATGCACAACAATATAATATATATGAAAAATGACATATGTTATATTGTTGAGATGTTGCCTAACAACATATTTATACCAAAGAATACAGTTTTGAAGAAAATTGAAGAAAATAGTGTTTGAAGACATACATTTTCTACTTAGGATGAGTGTCACGTGGTCTCATCAATCCTGCAAGGGTTAAATGGCTTCATGTATAACAACAGGTACTAAGTTCATTTTTTAAAACTTCTTGTTGTAATGTATAGATTTTATTTCCCCTTTATCATGTGTGCAACACTTAGATAGTATATTTGGTAGTTGTGTGGAAAAAAATATACAGGGTGATGCAGAATTCCAACGCTTAATAGTATAAAATTTATGTTTGTTCATCAAGAAATGAAGAAAATGCACCAATTAGCGTGCGCGCTGTATGTAGTTCTGAATGGCACATGTTCTTACTCCTCGGTTGTCATTGGTCAGCCATATTGTTATGAGGGATTGAGACTTATTATGGGATAAAATCTGTTATATTCTGTAAAAAGAGTTAAACAGTACCAAATATTATAAATACAAGGTAACTTTTCTTCTACGGTAGGGAACTCTGCTTTCACTCACATCATAAAGTGGGCAACGCTCGTCAATTTGAGCTTTATTTCGTTAAAATATGTTCAGAAGTTTCGGAGATATAGAAATTAGTATATAGTAGTTAGAAGCAATGCACAACAATATAATATATATGAAAAATGACATATGTTATATTGTTGAGATGTTGCCTAACAACATATTTATACCAAAGTGTACAGTTTTGAAGAAAATTGAAGAAAATAGAGTTTGAAGACATACGTTTTCTACTTAGGATGAGTGTCACGTGGTCTCATCAATCCTGCAAGGGTTAAATGGCTTCATGTATAACAACAGATACTAAGTTCATTTTTTAAAACTTCTTGTTGTAATGTATAGATTTTCTTTCCCCTTTATCAGGTGTGCAACACTTAGATAGTATATTTGGTAGTTGTGTGGAAAAAAATATACAGGGTGATGCAGAATTCCAAAACTTAATATTATAAAATTTATGTTTGTTCGTCAAGAAATGAAGAAAATGCACCAATTAGCGTGTGCGCTGTATGAAGTTCTGAATGGCACATGTTCTTACTCCTCGGTTGTCATTGGTCAGCCATATTGTTATGAGGGAATGAGACTTATTATGGGATAAAATCTCTTATATTCTGTAAAAACAGTTAAACAGTACCAAATGTTATATATACAAGGTAACTTTTCTTCTACGGTGGGGAACTCTGCATTCACTCACATCATAAATTGGGCAACGCTCGTCAATTTGAGCTTTATTTCGTTAAAATATGTTCAGAAGTTTCGGAGATATAGCCCTTAGTATATAGTAGTTAGAAGCAATGCACAACAATATAATATATATGAAAAATGATATATCTTATATTGTTGAGATGTTGCCTAACAACATATTTATACCAAAGTGTACAGTTTTGAAGAAAATTGAAGAAAATAGTGTTTGAAGACATACGTTGATGGGTGTCACGTGGTCTCATCAATCCTGCAAGGGTTAAATGGCTTCATGTATAACAACAGGTACTAAGTTCATTTTTTAAAACTTCTTGTTGTAATGTATAGATTTTCTTTCCCCTTTATCATGTGTGCAACACTTAGATAGTATATTTGGTAGTTGTGTGTAAAAAAAATATACAGGGTGATGCAGAATTCAAACCCTTAATAATATGAAATTATTGTTTGTTCATCAAAAAATAAAGAAAATGCACCAATTAGCGTGTGCGCTGTATGAAGTTCTGAATGGCACATGTTCTTACTTCTCGGTTGTCATTGGACAGCCATATTGTTATGAGGGAATGAGACTTATTATGGGATAAAATCTCTTATATTTTGTAAAAAGAGTTAAACAGTACCAAAGGTTATATATACAAGGTAACTTTTCTTCTACGGTAGGGAACTCTGCTTTCACTCACATCATAAACTGGGCAACGCTCGTCAATTTGAGCTTTATTTCGTTAAAATATGTTTAGAAGTTTCGGAGATATAGCCCTTAGTATATAGTAGTTAGGAGCAATGCACAACAATATAATATATATGAAAAAATGATATATCTTATATTGTTGAGATGTTGCCTAACAACATATTTATACCAAAGTGTACAGTTTTGAAGAAAATTGAAGAAAATAGTGTTTGAAGACATACGTTTTCTACTTAGGATGAGTGTCACGTGGTCTCATCAATCCTGCAAGGGTAAAACGGCTTCATGTATAACAACAGGTACTAACTTCATTTTTTAAAATTACTTGTTGTAATGTATAGATTTTATTTCCCCTTTATCATGTGTGCAACACTTAGATAGTATATTTGGTTGTTGTGTGTAAAAAAATATACAGGGTGATGCAGAATTCAAACCCTTAATAATATGAAATTATTGTTTGTTCATCAAAAAATAAAGAAAATGCACCAATTAGCGTGTGCGCTGTAAGAAGTTCTGAATGGCACATGTTCTTACTTCTCGGTTGTCATTGGACAGCCATATTGTTATGAGGGAATGAGACTTATTATGGGATAAAACCTCTTATATTTTGTAAAAAGAGTTAAACAGTACCAAAGGTTATATATACAAGGTAACTTTTCTTCTACGGTAGGGAACTCTGCTTTCACTCACATCATAAACTGGGCAACGCTCGTCAATTTGAGCTTTATTTCGTTAAAATATGTTTAGAAGTTTCGGAGATATAGCCCTTAGTATATAGTAGTTAGGAGCAATGCACAACAATATAATATATATGAAAAAATGATATATCTTATATTGTTGAGATGTTGCCTAACAACATATTTATACCAAAGAATACAGTTTTGAAGAAAATTGAAGAAAATAGTGTTTGAAGACATACGTTTTCTACTTAGGATGGGTGTCACGTGGTCTCATCAATCCTGCAAGGGTTAAATGGCTTCATGTATAACAACAGGTACTAAGTTCATTTTTTAAAACTTCTTGTTGTAATGTATAGATTTTCTTTCCCCTTTATCAGGTGTGCAACACTTAGGTAGTATATTTGGTAGTTGTGTGGAAAAAAATATACAGGGTGATGCAGAATTCCAACACTTAATAGTATAAAATTTATGTTTGTTCATCAAGAAATGAAGAAAATGCACCAATTAGCGTGTGCGCTGTATGTAGTTCTTAATGGCACATGTTCTTACTCCTCGGTTGTCATTGGTCAGCCATATTGTTATGAGGGAATGAGACTTATTATGGGATAAAATCTGTTATATTCTGTAAAAAGAGTTAAACAGTACCAAATATTATAAATACAAGGTAACTTTTCTTCTACGGTAGGGAACTCTGCTTTCACTCACATCATAAACTGGGCAACGCTCGTCAATTTGAGTTTTATTTCGTTAAAATATGTTCAGAAGTTTCGGAGAATAGCAATTAGTATATAGTAGTTAGAAGCAATGCACAACAATATAATATATATGAAAAATGATATATGTTATATTGTTGAGATGTTGCCTAACAACATATTTATACCAAAGAATACAGTTTTGAAGAAAATTGAAGAAAATAGTGTTTGAAGACATACATTTTCTACTTAGGATGAGTGTCACGTGGTCTCATCAATCCTGCAAGGGTAAAACGGCTTCATGTATAACAACAGGTACTAACTTCATTTTTTAAAATTTCTTGTTGTAATGTATAGATTTTTTCCCCTTTATCATGTGTGCAACACTTAGATAGTATATTTGGTAGTTGTGTGTAAAAAAAATATACAGGGTGATGCAGAATTCCAACCCTTAATAATATTAAATTATTGTTTGCTCATCAAAAAATAAAGATAATGCACCAATTAGCGTGTGCGCTGTATGTAGTTCTGAATGGCACATGTTCTTACTCCTCGGTGCTCATTGGTCAGCCATATTGTTATGAGGGAATGAGACTTATTATGGGATAAAATTTGTTATTTTCTGTAAAAAGAGTTAAACAGTACCAAATGTTATATATACAAGGTAACTTTTCTTCTACGGTAGGGAACTCTGCTTTCACCCACATCATAAATTGGGCAACGCTCGTCAATTTGAGCTTTATTTCGTTAAAATATGTTCAGAAGTTTCGGAGATATAGCCCTTAGTATATAGTAGTTAGGAGCAATGCACAACAATATAATATATATGAAAAAATGATATATGTTATATTGTTGAGATGTTGCCTAACAACATATTTATACCAAAGAATACAGTTTTGAAAAAAATTGAAGAAAATAGTGTTTGAAGACATACGTTTTCTACTTAGGATGAGTGTCACGTGGTCTCATCAATCCTGCAAGGGTTAAATGGCTTCATGTATAACAACAGGTACTAAGTTCATTTTTTAAAACTTCTTGTTGTAATGTATAGATTTTCTTTCCCCTTTATCATGTGTGCAACACTTAGATAGTATATTTGATAGTTGTGTGGAAAAAAATATACAGGGTGATGCAGAATTCCAACACTTAATAGTATAAAATTTATGTTTGTTCATCAAGAAATGAAGACAATGCACCAATTAGCGTGTGCGCTGTATGTAGTTCTTAATGGCACATGTTCTTACTCCTCGGTTGTCATTGGTCAGCCATATTGTTATGAGGGAATGAGATTTATTATGGGATAAAATATGTTATATTCTGTAAAAAAAGTTAAACAGTACCAAATGTTATACATACAAGGTAACTTTTCTTCTATGGTAGGGGACTCTGCTTGCACTCGCGTCATAAAGGGGGCAATGTTCTTCAATTTGAGCTTTATTTCGTTAAAATATGTTCAGAAGTTCCTCAGATATATAGCAATTAGTATATAGTAGTTAGAAGCAATCCACAACAATATAATATATATGAAAAATGACATATGTTATATTGTTCAGATGTTGCCTAACAACATATTTATCCCAAAGAATACAGTTTTGAAGAAAATTGAAGAAAATAATGTTTGAAGACATACATTTTCTACTTAGGATGAGTGTCACGTGGTCTCATCAATCCTGCAAGGGATAAATGGCTTCATGTATAACAACAGGTACTAACTTCATTTTTTAAAATTTCTTGTTGTAATGTATAGATTTTATTTCCCCTTTATCATGTGTGCAACACTTAGATAGTATATTTGGTAGTTGTGTGGAAAAAAATATACAGGGTGATGCAGAATTCCAACACATAATAGTATAAAATTTATATTTGTTCATCAAGAAATGAAGAAAATGCACCAATTAGCGTGTTCGCTGTATGTAGTTCTGAATGGCACATGTTCTTACTCCTCGGTTGTCATTGGTCAGCCATACTGTTATGAGTGAATGAGACTTATTATGGGATAAAATCTGTTATATTCTGTAAAAAGAGTTAAACAGTACCAAATGTTATATATACAAGGTAACTTTTCTTCTACGGTAGGGAACTCTGCTTTCACTCACGTCATAAACTGGGCAACGCTCGTCAATTTGAGCCTTATTTCGTTAAAATATGTTCAGAAGTTTCGGAGATATATCCCTTAGTATATAGTAGTTAGGAGCAATGCACAACAATATAATATATATGAAAAAATGATATATGTTATATTGTTGAGATATTGCCTAACAACATATTTATACCGAAGTGTACAGTTTCGAAGAAAATTGAAGAAAATAGTGTTTGAAGACATACGTTTTCTACTTAGGATGAGTGTCACGTGGTCTCATCAATCCTGCAAGGGTTAAATGGCTTCATGTATAACAACAGGTACTAACTTCATTTTTTAAAATTTCTTGTTGTAATATATAGATTTTCTTTCCCCTTTATCAGGTGTGCAACAGTTAGATAGTATATTTGGTAGTTGTGTGGAAAAAAGTATACAGGGTGATGCAGAATTCCAACACTTAATAGTATAAAATTTATATTTGTTCATCAAGAAATGAAGAAAATGCACCAATTAGCGTGTGCGCTGTATGTAGTTCTGAATGGCACATGTTCTTTCTCCTCGGTTGTCATTGGTCAGCCATACTGTTATGAGGAAATGAGACTTATTATGGGATAAAATCTCTTATATTCTGTAAAAAGAGTTAAACAGTACTTAATGTTATATATACAAGGTAACTTTTCTTCTACGGTAGGGAACTCTGCTTTCACTCACATCATAAACTGGGCAACGCTCGTCAATTTGAGCTTTATTTCGTTAAAATATGTTCAGAAGTTTCAGAGATATAGAAATTAGTATATAGTAGTTAGGAGCAATGCACAACAATATAATATATATGAAAAATGACATATGTTATATTGTTGAGATGTTGCCTAACAACATATTTATACCAAAGAATACAGTTTTGAAGAAAATTGAAGAAAATAGTGTTTGAAGACATACATTTTCTACTTAGGATGAGTGTCACGTGGTCTCATCAATCCTGCAAGGGTTAAATGGCTTCATGTATAACAACAGGTACTAACTTCATTTTTTAAAATTTCTTGTTGTAATGTATAGATTTTATTTCCCCTTTATTATGTGTGCAACACTTAGATAGTATATTTGGTAGTTGTGTGGAAAAAAATATACAGGGTGATGCAGAATTCCAACGCTTAATAGTATAAAATTTATGTTTGTTCATCAAGAAATGAAGAAAATGCACCAATTAGCGTGTGCGCTGTATGTAGTTCTTAATGGCACATGTTCTTACTCCTCGGTTGTCATTGGTCAGCCATATTGTTATGAGGGATTGAGACTTATTATGGGATAAAATCTGTTATATTCTGTAAAAAGAGTTAAACAGTACCAAATATTATAAATACAAGGTAACTTTTCTTCTACGGTAGGGAACTCTGCTTTCACTCACATCATAAACTGGGCAACGCTCGTCAATTTGAGCTTTATTTCGTTAAAATATGTTCAGAAGTTTCGGAGATATAGAAATTAGTATATAGTAGTTAGAAGCAATGCACAACAATATAATATATATGAAAAATGACATATGTTATATTGTTGAGATGTTGCCTAACAACATATTTATACCAAAGTGTACAGTTTTGAAGAAAATTGAAGAAAATAGAGTTTGAAGACATACGTTTTCTACTTAGGATGAGTGTCACGTGGTCTCATCAATCCTGCAAGGGTTAAATGGCTTCATGTATAACAACAGGTACTAAGTTCATTTTTTAAAACTTCTTGTTGTAATGTATAGATTTTCTTTCCCCTTTATCAGGCGTGCAACACTTAGATAGTATATTTGGTAGTTGTGTGGAAAAAAATATACAGGGTGATGCAGAATTCCAAAACTTAATATTATAAAATTTATGTTTGTTCGTCAAGAAATGAAGAAAATGCACCAATTAGCGTGTGCGCTGTATGAAGTTCTGAATGGCACATGTTCTTACTCCTCGGTTGTCATTGGTCAGCCATATTGTTATGAGGGAATGAGACTTATTATGGGATAAAATCTCTTATATTCTGTAAAAACAGTTAAACAGTACCAAATGTTATATATACAAGGTAACTTTTCTTCTACGGTGGGGAACTCTGCATTCACTCACATCATAAATTGGGCAACGCTCGTCAATTTGAGCTTTATTTCGTTAAAATATGTTCAGAAGTTTCGGAGATATAGAAATTAGTATATAGTAGTTAGAAGCAATGCACAACAATATAATATATATGAAAAAATGATATACGTTATATTGTTGAGATGTTGCCTAACAACATATTTATACCAAAGAATACAGTTTTGAAGAAAATTGAAGAAAATAGTGTTTGAAGACATACGTTTTCTACTTAGGATGAGTGTCACGTGGTCTCATCAATCCGGCAAGGGTTAAATGGCTTCATGTATAACAACAGGTACTAACTTCATTTTTTAAAATTTCTTGTTGTAATGTATAGATTTTATTTCCCCTTTATCATGTGTGCAACACTTAGATAGTATATTTGGTAGTTGTGTGTAAAAAAATATACAGGGTGATGCAGAATTCAAACCCTTAATAATATGAAATTATTGTTTGTTCATCAAAAAATAAAGAAAATGCACCAATTAGCGTGTGCGCTGTATGAAGTTCTGAATGGCACATGTTCTTACTTCTCGGTTGTCATTGGACAGCCATATTGTTATGAGGGAATGAGACTTATTATGGGATAAAATCTCTTATATTTTGTAAAAAGAGTTAAACAGTACCAAAGGTTATATATACAAGGTAACTTTTCTTCTACGGTAGGGAACTCTGCTTTCACTCACATCATAAAGTGGGCAACGCTCGTCAATTTGAGCTTTATTTCGTTAAAATATGTTTAGAAGTTTCGGAGATATAGCCCTTAGTATATAGTAGTTAGGAGCAATGCACAACAATATAATATATATGAAAAAATGATATATGTTATATTGTTGAGATGTTGCCTAACAACATATTTATACCAAAGAATACAGTTTTGAAGAAAATTGAAGAAAATAGTGTTTGAATACATACATTTTCTACTTAGGATGAGTGTCACGTGGTCTCATCAATCCTGCAAGGGTTAAATGGCTTCATGTATAACAACAGGTACTAACTTCATTTTTTAAAATTTCTTGTTGTAATGTATAGATTTTATTTCCCCTTTATCATGTGTGCAACACTTAGATAGTATATTTGGTAGTTGTGTGGAAAAAAATATACAGGGTGATGCAGAATTCCAACACATAATAGTATAAAATTTATATTTGTTCATCAAGAAATGAAGAAAATGCACCAATTAGCGTGTTCGCTGTATGTAGTTCTGAATGGCACATGTTCTTACTCCTCGGTTGTCATTGGACAGCCATATTGTTATGAGGGAATGAGACTTATTATGGGATAAAATCTCTTATATTTTGTAAAAAGAGTTAAACAGTACCAAAGGTTATATATACAAGGTAACTTTTCTTCTACGGTAGGGAACTCTGCTTTCACTCACATCATAAACTGGGCAACGCTCGTCAATTTGAGCTTTATTTCGTTAAAATATGTTTAGAAGTTTCGGAGATATAGCCCTTAGTATATAGTAGTTAGGAGCAATGCACAACAATATAATATATATGAAAAAATGATATATCTTATATTGTTGAGATGTTGCCTAACAACATATTTATACCAAAGTGTACAGTTTTGAAGAAAATTGAAGAAAATAGTGTTTGAAGACATACGTTGATGGGTGTCACGTGGTCTCATCAATCCTGCAAGGGTTAAATGGCTTCATGTATAACAACAGGTACTAAGTTCATTTTTTAAAACTTCTTGTTGTAATGTATAGATTTTCTTTCCCCTTTATCATGTGTGCAACACTTAGATAGTATATTTGGTAGTTGTGTGTAAAAAAAATATACAGGGTGATGCAGAATTCAAACCCTTAATAATATGAAATTATTGTTTGTTCATCAAAAAATAAAGAAAATGCACCAATTAGCGTGTGCGCTGTATGAAGTTCTGAATGGCACATGTTCTTACTTCTCGGTTGTCATTGGACAGCCATATTGTTATGAGGGAATGAGACTTATTATGGGATAAAATCTCTTATATTTTGTAAAAAGAGTTAAACAGTACCAAAGGTTATATATACAAGGTAACTTTTCTTCTACGGTAGGGAACTCTGCTTTCACTCACATCATAAACTGGGCAACGCTCGTCAATTTGAGCTTTATTTCGTTAAAATATGTTTAGAAGTTTCGGAGATATAGCCCTTAGTATATAGTAGTTAGGAGCAATGCACAACAATATAATATATATGAAAAAATGATATATCTTATATTGTTGAGATGTTGCCTAACAACATATTTATACCAAAGTGTACAGTTTTGAAGAAAATTGAAGAAAATAGTGTTTGAAGACATACGTTTTCTACTTAGGATGAGTGTCACGTGGTCTCATCAATCCTGCAAGGGTAAAACGGCTTCATGTATAACAACAGGTACTAACTTCATTTTTTAAAATTACTTGTTGTAATGTATAGATTTTATTTCCCCTTTATCATGTGTGCAACACTTAGATAGTATATTTGGTTGTTGTGTGTAAAAAAATATACAGGGTGATGCAGAATTCAAACCCTTAATAATATGAAATTATTGTTTGTTCATCAAAAAATAAAGAAAATGCACCAATTAGCGTGTGCGCTGTAAGAAGTTCTGAATGGCACATGTTCTTACTTCTCGGTTGTCATTGGACAGCCATATTGTTATGAGGGAATGAGACTTATTATGGGATAAAACCTCTTATATTTTGTAAAAAGAGTTAAACAGTACCAAAGGTTATATATACAAGGTAACTTTTCTTCTACGGTAGGGAACTCTGCTTTCACTCACATCATAAACTGGGCAACGCTCGTCAATTTGAGCTTTATTTCGTTAAAATATGTTTAGAAGTTTCGGAGATATAGCCCTTAGTATATAGTAGTTAGGAGCAATGCACAACAATATAATATATATGAAAAAATGATATATCTTATATTGTTGAGATGTTGCCTAACAACATATTTATACCAAAGAATACAGTTTTGAAGAAAATTGAAGAAAATAGTGTTTGAAGACATACGTTTTCTACTTAGGATGGGTGTCACGTGGTCTCATCAATCCTGCAAGGGTTAAATGGCTTCATGTATAACAACAGGTACTAAGTTCATTTTTTAAAACTTCTTGTTGTAATGTATAGATTTTCTTTCCCCTTTATCAGGTGTGCAACACTTAGGTAGTATATTTGGTAGTTGTGTGGAAAAAAATATACAGGGTGATGCAGAATTCCAACACTTAATAGTATAAAATTTATGTTTGTTCATCAAGAAATGAAGAAAATGCACCAATTAGCGTGTGCGCTGTATGTAGTTCTTAATGGCACATGTTCTTACTCCTCGGTTGTCATTGGTCAGCCATATTGTTATGAGGGAATGAGACTTATTATGGGATAAAATCTGTTATATTCTGTAAAAAGAGTTAAACAGTACCAAATATTATAAATACAAGGTAACTTTTCTTCTACGGTAGGGAACTCTGCTTTCACTCACATCATAAACTGGGCAACGCTCGTCAATTTGAGTTTTATTTCGTTAAAATATGTTCAGAAGTTTCGGAGAATAGCAATTAGTATATAGTAGTAAGAAGCAATGCACAACAATATAATATATATGAAAAATGATATATGTTATATTGTTGAGATGTTGCCTAACAACATATTTATACCAAAGAATACAGTTTTGAAGAAAATTGAAGAAAATAGTGTTTGAAGACATACATTTTCTACTTAGGATGAGTGTCACGTGGTCTCATCAATCCTGCAAGGGTAAAACGGCTTCATGTATAACAACAGGTACTAACTTCATTTTTTAAAATTTCTTGTTGTAATGTATAGATTTTTTCCCCTTTATCATGTGTGCAACACTTAGATAGTATATTTGGTAGTTGTGTGTAAAAAAAATATACAGGGTGATGCAGAATTCCAACCCTTAATAATATTAAATTATTGTTTGCTCATCAAAAAATAAAGATAATGCACCAATTAGCGTGTGCGCTGTATGTAGTTCTGAATGGCACATGTTCTTTCTCCTCGGTTGTCATTGGTCAGCCATACTGTTATGAGGAAATGAGACTTATTATGGGATAAAATCTCTTATATTCTGTAAAAAGAGTTAAACAGTACTTAATGTTATATATACAAGGTAACTTTTCTTCTACGGTAGGGAACTCTGCTTTCACTCACATCATAAACTGGGCAACGCTCGTCAATTTGAGCTTTATTTCGTTAAAATATGTTCAGAAGTTTCAGAGATATAGAAATTAGTATATAGTAGTTAGGAGCAATGCACAACAATATAATATATATGAAAAATGACATATGTTATATTGTTGAGATGTTGCCTAACAACATATTTATACCAAAGAATACAGTTTTGAAGAAAATTGAAGAAAATAGTGTTTGAAGACATACATTTTCTACTTAGGATGAGTGTCACGTGGTCTCATCAATCCTGCAAGGGTTAAATGGCTTCATGTATAACAACAGGTACTAACTTCATTTTTTAAAATTTCTTGTTGTAATGTATAGATTTTATTTCCCCTTTATTATGTGTGCAACACTTAGATAGTATATTTGGTAGTTGTGTGGAAAAAAATATACAGGGTGATGCAGAATTCCAACGCTTAATAGTATAAAATTTATGTTTGTTCATCAAGAAATGAAGAAAATGCACCAATTAGCGTGTGCGCTGTATGTAGTTCTTAATGGCACATGTTCTTACTCCTCGGTTGTCATTGGTCAGCCATATTGTTATGAGGGATTGAGACTTATTATGGGATAAAATCTGTTATATTCTGTAAAAAGAGTTAAACAGTACCAAATATTATAAATACAAGGTAACTTTTCTTCTACGGTAGGGAACTCTGCTTTCACTCACATCATAAACTGGGCAACGCTCGTCAATTTGAGCTTTATTTCGTTAAAATATGTTCAGAAGTTTCGGAGATATAGAAATTAGTATATAGTAGTTAGAAGCAATGCACAACAATATAATATATATGAAAAATGACATATGTTATATTGTTGAGATGTTGCCTAACAACATATTTATACCAAAGTGTACAGTTTTGAAGAAAATTGAAGAAAATAGAGTTTGAAGACATACGTTTTCTACTTAGGATGAGTGTCACGTGGTCTCATCAATCCTGCAAGGGTTAAATGGCTTCATGTATAACAACAGGTACTAAGTTCATTTTTTAAAACTTCTTGTTGTAATGTATAGATTTTCTTTCCCCTTTATCAGGCGTGCAACACTTAGATAGTATATTTGGTAGTTGTGTGGAAAAAAATATACAGGGTGATGCAGAATTCCAAAACTTAATATTATAAAATTTATGTTTGTTCGTCAAGAAATGAAGAAAATGCACCAATTAGCGTGTGCGCTGTATGAAGTTCTGAATGGCACATGTTCTTACTCCTCGGTTGTCATTGGTCAGCCATATTGTTATGAGGGAATGAGACTTATTATGGGATAAAATCTCTTATATTCTGTAAAAACAGTTAAACAGTACCAAATGTTATATATACAAGGTAACTTTTCTTCTACGGTGGGGAACTCTGCATTCACTCACATCATAAATTGGGCAACGCTCGTCAATTTGAGCTTTATTTCGTTAAAATATGTTCAGAAGTTTCGGAGATATAGAAATTAGTATATAGTAGTTAGAAGCAATGCACAACAATATAATATATATGAAAAAATGATATACGTTATATTGTTGAGATGTTGCCTAACAACATATTTATACCAAAGAATACAGTTTTGAAGAAAATTGAAGAAAATAGTGTTTGAAGACATACGTTTTCTACTTAGGATGAGTGTCACGTGGTCTCATCAATCCGGCAAGGGTTAAATGGCTTCATGTATAACAACAGGTACTAACTTCATTTTTTAAAATTTCTTGTTGTAATGTATAGATTTTATTTCCCCTTTATCATGTGTGCAACACTTAGATAGTATATTTGGTAGTTGTGTGTAAAAAAATATACAGGGTGATGCAGAATTCAAACCCTTAATAATATGAAATTATTGTTTGTTCATCAAAAAATAAAGAAAATGCACCAATTAGCGTGTGCGCTGTATGAAGTTCTGAATGGCACATGTTCTTACTTCTCGGTTGTCATTGGACAGCCATATTGTTATGAGGGAATGAGACTTATTATGGGATAAAATCTCTTATATTTTGTAAAAAGAGTTAAACAGTACCAAAGGTTATATATACAAGGTAACTTTTCTTCTACGGTAGGGAACTCTGCTTTCACTCACATCATAAAGTGGGCAACGCTCGTCAATTTGAGCTTTATTTCGTTAAAATATGTTTAGAAGTTTCGGAGATATAGCCCTTAGTATATAGTAGTTAGGAGCAATGCACAACAATATAATATATATGAAAAAATGATATATGTTATATTGTTGAGATGTTGCCTAACAACATATTTATACCAAAGAATACAGTTTTGAAGAAAATTGAAGAAAATAGTGTTTGAATACATACATTTTCTACTTAGGATGAGTGTCACGTGGTCTCATCAATCCTGCAAGGGTTAAATGGCTTCATGTATAACAACAGGTACTAACTTCATTTTTTAAAATTTCTTGTTGTAATGTATAGATTTTATTTCCCCTTTATCATGTGTGCAACACTTAGATAGTATATTTGGTAGTTGTGTGGAAAAAAATATACAGGGTGATGCAGAATTCCAACACATAATAGTATAAAATTTATATTTGTTCATCAAGAAATGAAGAAAATGCACCAATTAGCGTGTTCGCTGTATGTAGTTCTGAATGGCACATGTTCTTACTCCTCGGTTGTCATTGGACAGCCATATTGTTATGAGGGAATGAGACTTATTATGGGATAAAATCTCTTATATTTTGTAAAAAGAGTTAAACAGTACCAAAGGTTATATATACAAGGTAACTTTTCTTCTACGGTAGGGAACTCTGCTTTCACTCACATCATAAACTGGGCAACGCTCGTCAATTTGAGCTTTATTTCGTTAAAATATGTTTAGAAGTTTCGGAGATATAGCCCTTAGTATATAGTAGTTAGGAGCAATGCACAACAATATAATATATATGAAAAAATGATATATCTTATATTGTTGAGATGTTGCCTAACAACATATTTATACCAAAGTGTACAGTTTTGAAGAAAATTGAAGAAAATAGTGTTTGAAGACATACGTTTTCTACTTAGGATGGGTGTCACGTGGTCTCATCAATCCTGCAAGGGTTAAATGGCTTCATGTATAACAACAGGTACTAAGTTCATTTTTTAAAACTTCTTGTTGTAATGTATAGATTTTCTTTCCCCTTTATCAGGTGTGCAACACTTAGGTAGTATATTTGGTAGTTGTGTGGAAAAAAATATACAGGGTGATGCAGAATTCCAACACTTAATAGTATAAAATTTATGTTTGTTCATCAAGAAATGAAGAAAATGCACCAATTAGCGTGTGCGCTGTATGTAGTTCTTAATGGCACATGTTCTTACTCCTCGGTTGTCATTGGTCAGCCATATTGTTATGAGGGAATGAGACTTATTATGGGATAAAATCTCTTATATTCTGTAAAAAGAGTTAAACAGTACTTAATGTTATATATACAAGGTAACTTTTCTTCTACGGTAGGGAACTCTGCTTTCACTCACATCATAAACTGGGCAACGCTCGTCAATTTGAGTTTTATTTCGTTAAAATATGTTCAGAAGTTTCGGAGATATAGCAATTAGTATATAGTAGTTAGAAGCAATGCACAACAATATAATATATATGAAAAATGATATATGTTATATTGTTGAGATGTTGCCTAACAACATATTTATACCAAAGAATACAGTTTTGAAGAAAATTGAAAAAAATAGTGTTTGAAGACATACATTTTCTACTTAGGATGAGTGTCACGTGGTCTCATCAATCCTGCAAGGGTTAAATGGCTTCATGTATAACAACAGGTACTAACTTCATTTTTTAAAATTTCTTGTTGTAATGTATAGATTTTATTTCCCCTTTATCATGTGTGCAACACTTAGATAGTATATTTGGTAGTTGTGTGGAAAAAAATATACAGGGTGATGCAGAATTCCAACACATAATAGTATAAAATTTATATTTGTTCATCAAGAAATGAAGAAAATGCACCAATTAGCGTGTTCGCTGTATGTAGTTCTGAATGGCACATGTTCTTACTCCTCGGTTGTCATTGGTCAGCCATACTGTTATGAGTGAATGAGACTTATTATGGGATAAAATCTGTTATATTCTGTAAAAAGAGTTAAACAGTACCAAATGTTATATATACAAGGTAACTTTTCTTCTACGGTAGGGAACTCTGCTTTCACTCACGTCATAAACTGGGCAACGCTCGTCAATTTGAGCCTTATTTCGTTAAAATATGTTCAGAAGTTTCGGAGATATATCCCTTAGTATATAGTAGTTAGGAGCAATGCACAACAATATAATATATATGAAAAAATGATATATGTTATATTGTTGAGATATTGCCTAACAACATATTTATACCAAAGTGTACAGTTTCGAAGAAAATTGAAGAAAATAGTGTTTGAAGACATACGTTTTCTACTTAGGATGAGTGTCACGTGGTCTCATCAATCCTGCAAGGGTTAAATGGCTTCATGTATAACAACAGGTACTAACTTCATTTTTTAAAATTTCTTGTTGTAATATATAGATTTTCTTTCCCCTTTATCAGGTGTGCAACAGTTAGATAGTATATTTGGTAGTTGTGTGGAAAAAAGTATACAGGGTGATGCAGAATTCCAACACTTAATAGTATAAAATTTATATTTGTTCATCAAGAAATGAAGAAAATGCACCAATTAGCGTGTGCGCTGTATGTAGTTCTGAATGGCACATGTTCTTTCTCCTCGGTTGTCATTGGTCAGCCATACTGTTATGAGGAAATGAGACTTATTATGGGATAAAATCTCTTATATTCTGTAAAAAGAGTTAAACAGTACTTAATGTTATATATACAAGGTAACTTTTCTTCTACGGTAGGGAACTCTGCTTTCACTCACATCATAAACTGGGCAACGCTCGTCAATTTGAGCTTTATTTCGTTAAAATATGTTCAGAAGTTTCAGAGATATAGAAATTAGTATATAGTAGTTAGGAGCAATGCACAACAATATAATATATATGAAAAATGACATATGTTATATTGTTGAGATGTTGCCTAACAACATATTTATACCAAAGAATACAGTTTTGAAGAAAATTGAAGAAAATAGTGTTTGAAGACATACATTTTCTACTTAGGATGAGTGTCACGTGGTCTCATCAATCCTGCAAGGGTTAAATGGCTTCATGTATAACAACAGGTACTAACTTCATTTTTTAAAATTTCTTGTTGTAATGTATAGATTTTATTTCCCCTTTATCATGTGTGCAACACTTAGATAGTATATTTGGTAGTTGTGTGGAAAAAAATATACAGGGTGATGCAGAATTCCAACGCTTAATAGTATAAAATTTATGTTTGTTCATCAAGAAATGAAGAAAATGCACCAATTAGCGTGTGCGCTGTATGTAGTTCTTAATGGCACATGTTCTTACTCCTCGGTTGTCATTGGTCAGCCATATTGTTATGAGGGATTGAGACTTATTATGGGATAAAATCTGTTATATTCTGTAAAAAGAGTTAAACAGTACCAAATATTATAAATACAAGGTAACTTTTCTTCTACGGTAGGGAACTCTGCTTTCACTCACATCATAAACTGGGCAACGCTCGTCAATTTGAGCTTTATTTCGTTAAAATATGTTCAGAAGTTTCGGAGATATAGAAATTAGTATATAGTAGTTAGAAGCAATGCACAACAATATAATATATATGAAAAATGACATATGTTATATTGTTGAGATGTTGCCTAACAACATATTTATACCAAAGTGTACAGTTTTGAAGAAAATTGAAGAAAATAGAGTTTGAAGACATACGTTTTCTACTTAGGATGAGTGTCACGTGGTCTCATCAATCCTGCAAGGGTTAAATGGCTTCATGTATAACAACAGGTACTAAGTTCATTTTTTAAAACTTCTTGTTGTAATGTATAGATTTTCTTTCCCCTTTATCAGGTGTGCAACACTTAGATAGTATATTTGGTAGTTGTGTGGAAAAAAATATACAGGGTGATGCAGAATTCCAAAACTTAATATTATAAAATTTATGTTTGTTCGTCAAGAAATGAAGAAAATGCACCAATTAGCGTGTGCGCTGTATGAAGTTCTGAATGGCACATGTTCTTACTCCTCGGTTGTCATTGGTCAGCCATATTGTTATGAGGGAATGAGACTTATTATGGGATAAAATCTCTTATATTCTGTAAAAACAGTTAAACAGTACCAAATGTTATATATACAAGGTAACTTTTCTTCTACGGTGGGGAACTCTGCATTCACTCACATCATAAATTGGGCAACGCTCGTCAATTTGAGCTTTATTTCGTTAAAATATGTTCAGAAGTTTCGGAGATATAGAAATTAGTATATAGTAGTTAGAAGCAATGCACAACAATATAATATATATGAAAAAATGACATATGTTATATTGTTGAGATGTTGCCTAACAACATATTTATACCAAAGAATACAGTTTTGAAGAAAATTGAAGAAAATAGTGTTTGAAGACATACGTTTTCTACTTAGGATGAGTGTCACGTGGTCTCATCAATCCGGCAAGGGTTAAATGGCTTCATGTATAACAACAGGTACTAACTTCATTTTTTAAAATTTCTTGTTGTAATGTATAGATTTTATTTCCCCTTTATCATGTGTGCAACACTTAGATAGTATATTTGGTAGTTGTGTGTAAAAAAATATACAGGGTGATGCAGAATTCAAACCCTTAATAATATGAAATTATTGTTTGTTCATCAAAAAATAAAGAAAATGCACCAATTAGCGTGTGCGCTGTATGAAGTTCTGAATGGCACATGTTCTTACTTCTCGGTTGTCATTGGACAGCCATATTGTTATGAGGGAATGAGACTTATTATGGGATAAAATCTCTTATATTTTGTAAAAAGAGTTAAACAGTACCAAAGGTTATATATACAAGGTAACTTTTCTTCTACGGTAGGGAACTCTGCTTTCACTCACATCATAAAGTGGGCAACGCTCGTCAATTTGAGCTTTATTTCGTTAAAATATGTTTAGAAGTTTCGGAGATATAGCCCTTAGTATATAGTAGTTAGGAGCAATGCACAACAATATAATATATATGAAAAAATGATATATGTTATATTGTTGAGATGTTGCCTAACAACATATTTATACCAAAGAATACAGTTTTGAAGAAAATTGAAGAAAATAGTGTTTGAAGACATACATTTTCTACTTAGGATGAGTGTCACGTGGTCTCATCAATCCTGCAAGGGTTAAATGGCTTCATGTATAACAACAGGTACTAACTTCATTTTTTAAAATTTCTTGTTGTAATGTATAGATTTTATTTCCCCTTTATCATGTGTGCAACACTTAGATAGTATATTTGGTAGTTGTGTGGAAAAAAATATACAGGGTGATGCAGAATTCCAACACATAATAGTATAAAATTTATATTTGTTCATCAAGAAATGAAGAAAATGCACCAATTAGCGTGTTCGCTGTATGTAGTTCTGAATGGCACATGTTCTTACTCCTCGGTTGTCATTGGTCAGCCATACTGTTATGAGTGAATGAGACTTATTATGGGATAAAATTTGTTATATTCTGTAAAAAGAGTTAAACAGTACCAAATGTTATATATACAAGGTAACTTTTCTTCTACGGTAGGGAACTCTGCTTTCACTCACGTCATAAACTGGGCAACGCTCGTCAATTTGAGCCTTATTTCGTTAAAATATGTTCAGAAGTTTCGGAGATATATCCCTTAGTATATAGTAGTTAGGAGCAATGCACAACAATATAATATATATGAAAAAATGATATATGTTATATTGTTGAGATATTGCCTAACAACATATTTATACCAAAGTGTACAGTTTCGAAGAAAATTGAAGAAAATAGTGTTTGAAGACATACGTTTTCTACTTAGGATGAGTGTCACGTGGTCTCATCAATCCTGCAAGGGTTAAATGGCTTCATGTATAACAACAGGTACTAACTTCATTTTTTAAAATTTCTTGTCCTAATATATAGATTTTCTTTCCCCTTTATCAGGTGTGCAACAGTTAGATAGTATATTTGGTAGTTGTGTGGAAAAAAGTATACAGGGTGATGCAGAATTCCAACACTTAATAGTATAAAATTTATATTTGTTCATCAAGAAATGAAGAAAATGCACCAATTAGCGTGTGCGCTGTATGTAGTTCTGAATGGCACATGTTCTTTCTCCTCGGTTGTCATTGGTCAGCCATACTGTTATGAGGGAATGAGACTTATTATGGGATAAAATCTCTTATATTCTGTAAAAAGAGTTAAACAGTACTTAATGTTATATATACAAGGTAACTTTTCTTCTACGGTAGGGAACTCTGCTTTCACTCACATCATAAACTGGGCAACGCTCGTCAATTTGAGCTTTATTTCGTTAAAATATGTTCAGAAGTTTCAGAGATATAGAAATTAGTATATAGTAGTTAGGAGCAATGCACAACAATATAATATATATGAAAAATGACATATGTTATATTGTTGAGATGTTGCCTAACAACATATTTATACCAAAGAATACAGTTTTGAAGAAAATTGAAGAAAATAGTGTTTGAAGACATACATTTTCTACTTAGGATGAGTGTCACGTGGTCTCATCAATCCTGCAAGGGTTAAATGGCTTCATGTATAACAACAGGTACTAACTTCATTTTTTAAAATTTCTTGTTGTAATGTATAGATTTTATTTCCCCTTTATCATGTGTGCAACACTTAGATAGTATATTTGGTAGTTGTGTGGAAAAAAATATACAGGGTGATGCAGAATTCCAACGCTTAATAGTATAAAATTTATGTTTGTTCATCAAGAAATGAAGAAAATGCACCAATTAGCGTGTGCGCTGTATGTAGTTCTTAATGGCACATGTTATTACTCCTCGGTTGTCATTGGTCAGCCATATTGTTATGAGGGATTGAGACTTATTATGGGATAAAATCTGTTATATTCTGTAAAAAGAGTTAAACAGTACCAAATATTATAAATACAAGGTAACTTTTCTTCTACGGTAGGGAACTCTGCTTTCACTCACATCATAAACTGGGCAACGCTCGTCAATTTGAGCTTTATTTCGTTAAAATATGTTCAGAAGTTTCGGAGATATAGAAATTAGTATATAGTAGTTAGAAGCAATGCACAACAATATAATATATATGAAAAATGACATATGTTATATTGTTGAGATGTTGCCTAACAACATATTTATACCAAAGTGTACAGTTTTGAAGAAAATTGAAGAAAATAGAGTTTGAAGACATACGTTTTCTACTTAGGATGAGTGTCACGTGGTCTCATCAATCCTGCAAGGGTTAAATGACTTCATGTATAACAACAGGTACTAAGTTCATTTTTTAAAACTTCTTGTTGTAATGTATAGATTTTCTTTCCCCTTTATCAGGTGTGCAACACTTAGATAGTATATTTGGTAGTTGTGTGGAAAAAAATATACAGGGTGATGCAGAATTCCAAAACTTAATATTATAAAATTTATGTTTGTTCGTCAAGAAATGAAGAAAATGCACCAATTAGCGTGTGCGCTGTATGAAGTTCTGAATGGCACATGTTCTTACTCCTCGGTTGTCATTGGTCAGCCATATTGTTATGAGGGAATGAGACTTATTATGGGATAAAATCTCTTATATTCTGTAAAAACAGTTAAACAGTACCAAATGTTATATATACAAGGTAACTTTTCTTCTACGGTGGGGAACTCTGCATTCACTCACATCATAAATTGGGCAACGCTCGTCAATTTGAGCTTTATTTCGTTAAAATATGTTCAGAAGTTTCGGAGATATAGAAATTAGTATATAGTAGTTAGAAGCAATGCACAACAATATAATATATATGAAAAATGACATATGTTATATTGTTGAGATGTTGCCTAACAACATATTTATACCAAAGAATACAGTTTTGAAGAAAATTGAAGAAAATAAGACATACGTTTTCTACTTAGGATGAGTGTCACGTGGTCTCATCAATCCTGCAAGGGTAAAACGGCTTCATGTATAACAACAGGTACTAACTTCATTTTTTAAAATTTCTTGTTGTAATGTATAGATTTTTTCCCCTTTATCACGTGTGCAACACTTAGATAGTATATTTGGTAGTTGTGTGTAAAAAAAATATACAGGGTGATGCAGAATTCCAACCCTTAATAATATTAAATTATTGTTTGCTCATCAAAAAATAAAGATAATGCACCAATTAGCGTGTGCGCTGTATGTAATTCTGAATGGCACATGTTCTTACTCCTCGGTGCTCATTGGTCAGCCATATTGTTATGAGGGAATGAGACTTATTATGGGATAAAATTTGTTATTTTCTGTAAAAAGAGTGAAACAGTACCAAATGTTATATATACAAGGTAACTTTTCTTCTACGGTAGGGAACTCTGCTTTCACTCACATCATAAACTGGGCAACGCTCGTCAATTTGAGCTTTATTTCGTTAAAATATGTTCAGAAGTTTCGGAGATATAGCCCTTAGTATATAGTAGTTAGGAGCAATGCACAACAATATAATATATATGAAAAATGACGTATGTTATATTGTTGAGATGTTGCCTAACAACATATTTATACCAAAGAATACAGTTTTGAAGAAAATTGAAGAAAATAGTGTTTGAAGACATACATTTTCTACTTAGGATGAGTGTCACGTGGTCTCATCAATCCTGCAAGGGTTAAATGGCTTCATGTATAACAACAGGTACTAAGTTCATTTTTTAAAACTTCTTGTTGTAATGTATAGATTTTCTTTCCCCTTTATCAGGTGTGCAACACTTAGATAGTATATTTGGTAGTTGTGTGGAAAAAAATATACAGGGTGATGCAGAATTCCAAAACTTAATATTATAAAATTTATGTTTGTTCGTCAAGAAATGAAGAAAATGCACCAATTAGCGTGTGCGCTGTATGAAGTTCTGAATGGCACATGTTCTTACTTATCGGTTGTCATTGGTCAGCCATATTGTTATGAGGGAATGAGACTTATTATGGGATAAAATCTCTTATATTCTGTAAAAACAGTTAAACAGTACCAAATGTTATATATACAAGGTAACTTTTCTTCTACGGTGGGGAACTCTGCTTTCACTCACATCATAAACTGGGCAACGCTCGTCAATTTGAGCTTTATTTCGTTAAAATATGTTCAGAAGTTTCGGAGATATAGCCCTTAGTACATAGTAGTTAGGAGCAATGCACAACAATATAATATATATGAAAAAATGATATATGTTATATTGTTGAGATGTTGCCTAACAACATATTTATACCAAAGAATACAGTTTTGAAAAAAATTGAAGAAAATAGTGTTTGAAGACATACGTTTTCTACTTAGGATGAGTGTCACGTGGTCTCATCAATCCTGCAAGGGTTAAATGGCTTCATGTATAACAACAGGTACTAACTTCATTTTTTAAAATTTCTTGTTGTAATGTATAGATTTTATTTCCCCTTTATCATGTGTGCAACACTTAGATAGTATATTTGGTAGTTGTGTGGAAAAAAATATACAGGGTGATGCAGAATTCCAACACATAATAGTATAAAATTTATATTTGTTCATCAAGAAATGAAGAAAATGCACCAATTAGCGTGTTCGCTGTATGTAGTTCTGAATGGCACATGTTCTTACTCCTCGGTTGTCATTGGTCAGCCATACTGTTATGAGTGAATGAGACTTATTATGGGATAAAATCTGTTATATTCTGTAAAAAGAGTTAAACAGTACCAAATGTTATATATACAAGGTAACTTTTCTTCTACGGTAGGGAACTCTGCTTTCACTCACGTCATAAACTGGGCAACGCTCGTCAATTTGAGCCTTATTTCGTTAAAATATGTTCAGAAGTTTCGGAGATATATCCCTTAGTATATAGTAGTTAGGAGCAATGCACAACAATATAATATATATGAAAAAATGATATATGTTATATTGTTGAGATATTGCCTAACAACATATTTATACCAAAGTGTACAGTTTCGAAGAAAATTGAAGAAAATAGTGTTTGAAGACATTCGTTTTCTACTTAGGATGAGTGTCACGTGGTCTCATCAATCCTGCAAGGGTTAAATGGCTTCATGTATAACAACAGGTACTAACTTCATTTTTTAAAATTTCTTGTTGTAATATATAGATTTTCTTTCCCCTTTATCAGGTGTGCAACAGTTAGATAGTATATTTGGTAGTTGTGTGGAAAAAAGTATACAGGGTGATGCAGAATTCCAACACTTAATAGTATAAAATTTATATTTGTTCATCAAGAAATGAAGAAAATGCACCAATTAGCGTGTGCGCTGTATGTAGTTCTGAATGGCACATGTTCTTTCTCCTCGGTTGTCATTGGTCAGCCATACTGTTATGAGGGAATGAGACTTATTATGGGATAAAATCTCTTATATTCTGTAAAAAGAGTTAAACAGTACTTAATGTTATATATACAAGGTAACTTTTCTTCTACGGTAGGGAACTCTGCTTTCACTCACATCATAAACTGGGCAACGCTCGTCAATTTGAGCTTTATTTCGTTAAAATATGTTCAGAAGTTTCAGAGATATAGAAATTAGTATATAGTAGTTAGGAGCAATGCACAACAATATAATATATATGAAAAATGACATATGTTATATTGTTGAGATGTTGCCTAACAACATATTTATACCAATGTGTACAGTTTTGAAGAAAATTGAAGAAAATAGAGTTTGAAGACATAAGTTTTCTACTTAGGATGAGTGTCACGTGGTCTCATCAATCCTGCAAGGGTTAAATGGCTTCATGTATAACAACAGGTACTAAGTTCATTTTTTAAAACTTCTTGTTGTAATGTATAGATTTTCTTTCCCCTTTATCAGGTGTGCAACACTTAGATAGTATATTTGGTAGTTGTGTGGAAAAAAATATACAGGGTGATGCAGAATTCCAAAACTTAATATTATAAAATTTATGTTTGTTCGTCAAGAAATGAAGAAAATGCACCAATTAGCGTGTGCGCTGTATGAAGTTCTGAATGGCACATGTTCTTACTTATCGGTTGTCATTGGTCAGCCATATTGTTATGAGGGAATGAGACTTATTATGGGATAAAATCTCTTATATTCTGTAAAAACAGTTAAACAGTACCAAATGTTATATATACAAGGTAACTTTTCTTCTACGGTGGGGAACTCTGCTTTCACTCACATCATAAACTGGGCAACGCTCGTCAATTTGAGCTTTATTTCGTTAAAATATGTTCAGAAGTTTCGGAGATATAGCCCTTAGTATATAGTAGTTAGGAGCAATGCACAACAATATAATATATATGAAAAATGACGTATGTTATATTGTTGAGATGTTGCCTAACAACATATTTATACCAAAGAATACAGTTTTGAAGAAAATTGAAGAAAATAGTGTTTGAAGACATACATTTTCTACTTAGGATGAGTGTCACGTGGTCTCATCAATCCTGCAAGGGTTAAATGGCTTCATGTATAACAACAGGTACTAACTTCATTTTTTAAAATTTCTTGTTGTAATGTATAGATTTTATTTCCCCTTTATCATGTGTGCAACACTTAGATAGTATATTTGGTAGTTGTGTGTAAAAAAAATATACAGGGTGATGCAGAATTCCAACCCTTAATAATATTAAATTATTGTTTGCTCATCAAAAAATAAAGATAATGCACCAATTAGCGTGTGCGCTGTATGTAGTTCTGAATGGCACATGTTCTTACTCCTCGGTGCTCATTGGTCAGCCATATTGTTATGAGGGAATGAGACTTATTATGGGATAAAATTTGTTATTTTCTGTAAAAAGAGTTAAACAGTACCAAATGTTATATATACAAGGTAACTTTTCTTCTACGGTAGGGAACTCTGCTTTCACCCACATCATAAATTGGGCAACGCTCGTCAATTTGAGCTTTATTTCGTTAAAATATGTTCAGAAGTTTCGGAGATATAGCCCTTAGTATATAGTAGTTAGGAGCAATGCACAACAATATAATATATATGAAAAAATGATATATGTTATATTGTTGAGATGTTGCCTAACAACATATTTATACCAAAGAATACAGTTTTGAAAAAAATTGAAGAAAATAGTGTTTGAAGACATACGTTTTCTACTTAGGATGAGTGTCACGTGGTCTCATCAATCCTGCAAGGGTTAAATGGCTTCATGTATAACAACAGGTACTAAGTTCATTTTTTAAAACTTCTTGTTGTAATGTATAGATTTTCTTTCCCCTTTATCATGTGTGCAACACTTAGATAGTATATTTGATAGTTGTGTGGAAAAAAATATACAGGGTGATGCAGAATTCCAACACTTAATAGTATAAAATTTATGTTTGTTCATCAAGAAATGAAGACAATGCACCAATTAGCGTGTGCGCTGTATGTAGTTCTTAATGGCACATGTTCTTACTCCTCGGTTGTCATTGGTCAGCCATATTGTTATGAGGGAATGAGATTTATTATGGGATAAAATATGTTATATTCTGTAAAAAAAAGTTAAACAGTACCAAATGTTATACATACAAGGTAACTTTTCTTCTATGGTAGGGGACTCTGCTTGCACTCGCATCATAAAGGGGGCAATGTTCTTCAATTTGAGCTTTATTTCGTTAAAATATGTTCAGAAGTTCCTCAGATATATAGCAATTAGTATATAGTAGTTAGAAGCAATCCACAACAATATAATATATATGAAAAATGACATATGTTATATTGTTCAGATGTTGCCTAACAACATATTTATCCCAAAGAATACAGTTTTGAAGAAAATTGAAGAAAATAATGTTTGAAGACATACATTTTCTACTTAGGATGAGTGTCACGTGGTCTCATCAATCCTGCAAGGGATAAATGGCTTCATGTATAACAACAGGTACTAACTTCATTTTTTAAAATTTCTTGTTGTAATGTATAGATTTTATTTCCCCTTTATCATGTGTGCAACACTTAGATAGTATATTTGGTAGTTGTGTGTAAAAAAAATATACAGGGTGATGCAGAATTCCAACACTTAATAATATTAAATTATTGTTTGCTCATCAAAAAATAAAGAAAATGCACCAATAAGCGTGTGCGCTGTATGAAGGTCTGAGTGGCACATGTTCTTACTCCTCGGTTGTCATTGGTCAGCCATATTGTTATGAGGGAATGAGACTTATTATGGGATAGAATCTGTTATATTCTGTAAAAAGAGTTAAACAGTACCAAATGTTATATATACAAGGTAACTTTTCTTCTACGGTAGGGAACTCTGCTTTCACTCACATCATAAACTGGGCAACGCTCGTCAATTTGAGCTTTATTTCGTTAAAATATGTTCAGAAGTTTCGGAGATATAGCAATTAGTATATAGTAGTTAGAAGCAATGCACAACAATATAATATATATGAAAAAATGATATATGTTATATTGTTGAGATGTTGCCTAACAACATATTTATACCAAAGAATACAGTTTTGAAGAAAATTGAAGAAAATAGTGTTTGAAGACATACGTTTTCTACTTAGGATGAGTGTCACGTGGTCTCATCAATCCGGCAAGGGTTAAATGGCTTCATGTATAACAACAGGTACTAACTTCATTTTTTAAAATTTCTTGTTGTAATGTATAGATTTTATTTCCCCTTTATCATGTGTGCAACACTTAGATAGTATATTTGGTAGTTGTGTGTAAAAAAATATACAGGGTGATGCAGAATTCAAACCCTTAATAATATGAAATTATTGTTTGTTCATCAAAAAATAAAGAAAATGCACCAATTAGCGTGTGCGCTGTATGAAGTTCTGAATGGCACATGTTCTTACTTCTCGGTTGTCATTGGACAGCCATATTGTTATGAGGGAATGAGACTTATTATGGGATAAAATCTCTTATATTTTGTAAAAAGAGTTAAACAGTACCAAAGGTTATATATACAAGGTAACTTTTCTTCTACGGTAGGGAACTCTGCTTTCACTCACATCATAAACTGGGCAACGCTCGTCAATTTGAGCTTTATTTCGTTAAAATATGTTTAGAAGTTTCGGAGATATAGCCCTTAGTATATAGTAGTTAGGAGCAATGCACAACAATATAATATATATGAAAAAATGATATATCTTATATTGTTGAGATGTTGCCTAACAACATATTTATACCAAAGTGTACAGTTTTGAAGAAAATTGAAGAAAATAGTGTTTGAAGACATACGTTTTCTACTTAGGATGGGTGTCACGTGGTCTCATCAATCCTGCAAGGGTTAAATGGCTTCATGTATAACAACAGGTACTAAGTTCATTTTTTAAAACTTCTTGTTGTAATGTATAGATTTTCTTTCCCCTTTATCAGGTGTGCAACACTTAGGTAGTATATTTGGTAGTTGTGTGGAAAAAAATATACAGGGTGATGCAGAATTCCAACACTTAATAGTATAAAATTTATGTTTGTTCATCAAGAAATGAAGAAAATGCACCAATTAGCGTGTGCGCTGTATGTAGTTCTTAATGGCACATGTTCTTACTCCTCGGTTGTCATTGGTCTGCCATATTGTTATGAGGGAATGAGACTTATTATGGGATAAAATCTGTTATATTCTGTAAAAAAAGTTAAACAGTACCAAATATTATAAATACAAGGTAACTTTTCTTCTACGGTAGGGAACTCTGCTTTCACTCACATCATAAACTGGGCAACGCTCGTCAATTTGAGTTTTATTTCGTTAAAATATGTTCAGAAGTTTCGGAGATATAGCAATTAGTATATAGTAGTTAGAAGCAATGCACAACAATATAATATATATGAAAAATGATATATGTTATATTGTTGAGATGTTGCCTAACAACATATTTATACCAAAGAATACAGTTTTGAAGAAAATTGAAGAAAATAGTGTTTGAAGACATACATTTTCTACTTAGGATGAGTGTCACGTGGTCTCATCAATCCTGCAAGGGTTAAATGGCTTCATGTATAACAACAGGTACTAACTTCATTTTTTAAAATTTCTTGTTGTAATGTATAGATTTTATTTCCCCTTTATCATGTGTGCAACACTTAGATAGTATATTTGGTAGTTGTGTGGAAAAAAATATACAGGGTGATGCAGAATTCCAACACATAATAGTATAAAATTTATATTTCTTCATCAAGAAATGAAGAAAATGCACCAATTAGCGTGTTCGCTGTATGTAGTTCTGAATGGCACATGTTCTTACTCCTCGGTTGTCATTGGTCAGCCATACTGTTATGAGTGAATGAGACTTATTATGGGATAAAATCTGTTATATTCTGTAAAAAGAGTTAAACAGTACCAAATGTTATATATACAAGGTAACTTTTCTTCTACGGTAGGGAACTCTGCTTTCACTCACGTCATAAACTGGGCAACGCTCGTCAATTTGAGCCTTATTTCGTTAAAATATGTTCAGAAGTTTCGGAGATATATCCCTTAGTATATAGTAGTTAGGAGCAATGCACAACAATATAATATATATGAAAAAATGATATATGTTATATTGTTGAGATATTGCCTAACAACATATTTATACCAAAGTGTACAGTTTCGAAGAAAATTGAAGAAAATAGTGTTTGAAGACATACGTTTTCTACTTAGGATGAGTGTCACGTGGTCTCATCAATCCTGCAAGGGTTAAATGGCTTCATGTATAACAACAGGTACTAACTTCATTTTCTAAAATTTCTTGTTGTAATATATAGATTTTCTTTCCCCTTTATCAGGTGTGCAACAGTTAGATAGTATATTTGGTAGTTGTGTGGAAAAAAGTATACAGGGTGATGCAGAATTCCAACACTTAATAGTATAAAATTTATATTTGTTCATCAAGAAATGAAGAAAATGCACCAATTAGCGTGTGCGCTGTATGTAGTTCTGAATGGCACATGTTCTTTCTCCTCGGTTGTCATTGGTCAGCCATACTGTTATGAGGGAATGAGACTTATTATGGGATAAAATCTCTTATATTCTGTAAAAAGAGTTAAACAGTACTTAATGTTATATATACAAGGTAACTTTTCTTCTACGGTAGGGAACTCTGCTTTCACTCACATCATAAACTGGGCAACGCTCGTCAATTTGAGCTTTATTTCGTTAAAATATGTTCAGAAGTTTCAGAGATATAGAAATTAGTATATAGTAGTTAGGAGCAATGCACAACAATATAATATATATGAAAAATGACATATGTTATATTGTTGAGATGTTGCCTAACAACATATTTATACCAAAGAATACAGTTTTGAAGAAAATTGAAGAAAATAGTGTTTGAAGACATACATTTTCTACTTAGGATGAGTGTCACGTGGTCTCATCAATCCTGCAAGGGTTAAATGGCTTCATGTATAACAACAGGTACTAACTTCATTTTTTAAAATTTCTTGTTGTAATGTATAGATTTTATTTCCCCTTTATCATGTGTGCAACACTTAGATAGTATATTTGGTAGTTGTGTGGAAAAAAATATACAGGGTGATGCAGAATTCCAACGCTTAATAGTATAAAATTTATGTTTGTTCATCAAGAAATGAAGAAAATGCACCAATTAGCGTGTGCGCTGTATGTAGTTCTTAATGGCACATGTTCTTACTCCTCGGTTGTCATTGGTCAGCCATATTGTTATGAGGGATTGAGACTTATTATGGGATAAAATCTGTTATATTCTGTAAAAAGAGTTAAACAGTACCAAATATTATAAATACAAGGTAACTTTTCTTCTACGGTAGGGAACTCTGCTTTCACTCACATCATAAACTGGGCAACGCTCGTCAATTTGAGCTTTATTTCGTTAAAATATGTTCAGAAGTTTCGGAGATATAGAAATTAGTATATAGTAGTTAGAAGCAATGCACAACAATATAATATATATGAAAAATGACATATGTTATATTGTTGAGATGTTGCCTAACAACATATTTATACCAAAGTGTACAGTTTTGAAGAAAATTGAAGAAAATAGAGTTTGAAGACATACGTTTTCTACTTAGGATGAGTGTCACGTGGTCTCATCAATCCTGCAAGGGTTAAATGGCTTCATGTATAACAACAGGTACTAAGTTCATTTTTTAAAACTTCTTGTTGTAATGTATAGATTTTCTTTCCCCTTTATCAGGTGTGCAACACTTAGATAGTATATTTGGTAGTTGTGTGGAAAAAAATATACAGGGTGATGCAGAATTCCAAAACTTAATATTATAAAATTTATGTTTGTTCGTCAAGAAATGAAGAAAATGCACCAATTAGCGTGTGCGCTGTATGAAGTTCTGAATGGCACATGTTCTTACTCCTCGGTTGTCATTGGTCAGCCATATTGTTATGAGGGAATGAGACTTATTATGGGATAAAATCTCTTATATTCTGTAAAAACAGTTAAACAGTACCAAATGTTACATATACAAGGTAACTTTTCTTCTACGGTGGGGAACTCTGCATTCACTCACATCATAAATTGGGCAACGCTCGTCAATTTGAGCTTTATTTCGTTAAAATATGTTCAGAAGTTTCGGAGATATAGCCCTTAGTATATAGTAGTTAGAAGCAATGCACAACAATATAATATATATGAAAAATGACATATGTTATATTGTTGAGATGTTGCCTAACAACATATTTATACCAAAGAATACAGTTTTGAAGAAAATTGAAGAAAATAGTGTTTGAAGACATACGTTTTCTACTTAGGATGAGTGTCACGTGGTCTCATCAATCCTGCAAGGGTAAAACGGCTTCATGTATAACAACAGGTACTAACTTCATTTTTTAAAATTTCTTGTTGTAATGTATAGATTTTTTCCCCTTTATCACGTGTGCAACACTTAGATAGTATATTTGGTAGTTGTGTGTAAAAAAAATATACAGGGTGATGCAGAATTCCAACCCTTAATAATATTAAATTATTGTTTGCTCATCAAAAAATAAAGATAATGCACCAATTAGCGTGTGCGCTGTATGTAGTTCTGAATGGCACATGTTCTTACTCCTCGGTGCTCATTGGTCAGCCATATTGTTATGAGGGAATGAGACTTATTATGGGATAAAATTTGTTATTTTCTGTAAAAAGAGTGAAACAGTACCAAATGTTATATATACAAGGTAACTTTTCTTCTACGGTAGGGAACTCTGCTTTCACTCACATCATAAACTGGGCAACGCTCGTCAATTTGAGCTTTATTTCGTTAAAATATGTTCAGAAGTTTCGGAGATATAGCCCTTAGTATATAGTAGTTAGGAGCAATGCACAACAATATAATATATATGAAAAATGACGTATGTTATATTGTTGAGATGTTGCCTAACAACATATTTATACCAAAGAATACAGTTTTGAAGAAAATTGAAGAAAATAGTGTTTGAAGACATACATTTTCTACTTAGGATGAGTGTCACGTGGTCTCATCAATCCTGCAAGGGTTAAATGGCTTCATGTATAACAACAGGTACTAACTTCATTTTTTAAAATTTCTTGTTGTAATGTATAGATTTTATTTCCCCTTTATCATGTGTGCAACACTTAGATAGTATATTTGGTAGTTGTGTGTAAAAAAAATATACAGGGTGATGCAGAATTCCAACCCTTAATAATATTAAATTATTGTTTGCTCATCAAAAAATAAAGATAATGCACCAATTAGCGTGTGCGCTGTATGTAGTTCTGAACGGCACATGTTCTTACTCCTCGGTGCTCATTGGTCAGCCATATTGTTATGAGGGAATGAGACTTATTATGGGATAAAATTTGTTATTTTCTGTAAAAAGAGTTAAACAGTACCAAATGTTATATATACAAGGTAACTTTTCTTCTACGGTAGGGAACTCTGCTTTCACCCACATCATAAATTGGGCAACGCTCGTCAATTTGAGCTTTATTTCGTTAAAATATGTTCAGAAGTTTCGGAGATATAGCCCTTAGTATATAGTAGTTAGGAGCAATGCACAACAATATAATATATATGAAAAAATGATATATGTTATATTGTTGAGATGTTGCCTAACAACATATTTATACCAAAGAATACAGTTTTGAAAAAAATTGAAGAAAATAGTGTTTGAAGACATACGTTTTCTACTTAGGATGAGTGTCACGTGGTCTCATCAATCCTGCAAGGGTTAAATGGCTTCATGTATAACAACAGGTACTAAGTTCATTTTTTAAAACTTCTTGTTGTAATGTATAGATTTTCTTTCCCCTTTATCATGTGTGCAACACTTAGATAGTATATTTGATAGTTGTGTGGAAAAAAATATACAGGGTGATGCAGAATTCCAACACTTAATAGTATAAAATTTATGTTTGTTCATCAAGAAATGAAGACAATGCACCAATTAGCGTGTGCGCTGTATGTAGTTCTTAATGGCACATGTTCTTACTCCTCGGTTGTCATTGGTCAGCCATATTGTTATGAGGGAATGAGATTTATTATGGGATAAAATATGTTATATTCTGTAAAAAAAGTTAAACAGTACCAAATGTTATACATACAAGGTAACTTTTCTTCTATGGTAGGGGACTCTGCTTGCACTCGCATCATAAAGGGGGCAATGTTCTTCAATTTGAGCTTTATTTCGTTAAAATATGTTCAGAAGTTCCTCAGATATATAGCAATTAGTATATAGTAGTTAGAAGCAATCCACAACAATATAATATATATGAAAAATGACATATGTTATATTGTTCAGATGTTGCCTAACAACATATTTATCCCAAAGAATACAGTTTTGAAGAAAATTGAAGAAAATAATGTTTGAAGACATACATTTTCTACTTAGGATGAGTGTCACGTGGTCTCATCAATCCTGCAAGGGATAAATGGCCTCATGTATAACAACAGGTACTAACTTCATTTTTTAAAATTTCTTGTTGTAATGTATAGATTTTATTTCCCCTTTATCATGTGTGCAACACTTAGATAGTATATTTGGTAGTTGTGTGTAAAAAAAATATACAGGGTGATGCAGAATTCCAACACTTAATAATATTAAATTATTGTTTGCTCATCAAAAAATAAAGAAAATGCACCAATAAGCGTGTGCGCTGTATGAAGGTCTGAGTGGCACATGTTCTTACTCCTCGGTTGTCATTGGTCAGCCATATTGTTATAATTGAATGAGACTTATTATGGGATATAATCTGTTATATTCTGTAAGAAGAGTTAAACAGTACCAAATGTTATATATACAAGGTAACTTTTCTTCTACGGTAGGGAACTCTGCTTTCACTCACATCATAAACTGGGCAACGCTCGTCAATTTGAGCTTTATTTCGTTAAAATATGTTCAGAAGTTTCGGAGATATAGCAATTAGTATATAGTAGTTAGAAGCAATGCACAACAATATAATATATATGAAAAAATGATATATGTTATATTGTTGAGATGTTGCCTAACAACATATTTATACCAAAGAATACAGTTTTGAAGAAAATTGAAGAAAATAGTGTTTGAAGACATACGTTTTCTACTTAGGATGAGTGTCACGTGGTCTCATCAATCCGGCAAGGGTTAAATGGCTTCATGTATAACAACAGGTACTAACTTCATTTTTTAAAATTTCTTGTTGTAATGTATAGATTTTATTTCCCCTTTATCATGTGTGCAACACTTAGATAGTATATTTGGTAGTTGTGTGTAAAAAAATATACAGGGTGATGCAGAATTCAAACCCTTAATAATATGAAATTATTGTTTGTTCATCAAAAAATAAAGAAAATGCACCAATTAGCGTGTGCGCTGTATGAAGTTCTGAATGGCACATGTTCTTACTTCTCGGTTGTCATTGGACAGCCATATTGTTATGAGGGAATGAGACTTATTATGGGATAAAATCTCTTATATTTTGTAAAAAGAGTTAAACAGTACCAAAGGTTATATATACAAGGTAACTTTTCTTCTACGGTAGGGAACTCTGCTTTCACTCACATCATAAACTGGGCAACGCTCGTCAATTTGAGCTTTATTTCGTTAAAATATGTTTAGAAGTTTCGGAGATATAGCCCTTAGTATATAGTAGTTAGGAGCAATGCACAACAATATAATATATATGAAAAAATGATATATCTTATATTGTTGAGATGTTGCCTAACAACATATTTATACCAAAGTGTACAGTTTTGAAGAAAATTGAAGAAAATAGTGTTTGAAGACATACGTTTTCTACTTAGGATGGGTGTCACGTGGTCTCATCAATCCTGCAAGGGTTAAATGGCTTCATGTATAAATACAGGTACTAAGTTCATTTTTTAAAACTTCTTGTTGTAATGTATAGATTTTCTTTCCCCTTTATCAGGTGTGCAACACTTAGGTAGTATATTTGGTAGTTGTGTGGAAAAAAATATACAGGGTGATGCAGAATTCCAACACTTAATAGTATAAAATTTATGTTTGTTCATCAAGAAATGAAGAAAATGCACCAATTAGCGTGTGCGCTGTATGTAGTTCTTAATGGCACATGTTCTTACTCCTCGGTTGTCATTGGTCAGCCATATTGTTATGAGGGAATGAGACTTATTATGGGATAAAATCTGTTATATTCTGTAAAAAAAGTTAAACAGTACCAAATATTATAAATACAAGGTAACTTTTCTTCTACGGTAGGGAACTCTGCTTTCACTCACATCATAAACTGGGCAACGCTCGTCAATTTGAGTTTTATTTCGTTAAAATATGTTCAGAAGTTTCGGAGATATAGCAATTAGTATATAGTAGTTAGAAGCAATGCACAACAATATAATATATATGAAAAATGATATATGTTATATTGTTGAGATGTTGCCTAACAACATATTTATACCAAAGAATACAGTTTTGAAGAAAATTGAAGAAAATAGTGTTTGAAGACATACATTTTCTACTTAGGATGAGTGTCACGTGGTCTCATCAATCCTGCAAGGGTTAAATGGCTTCATGTATAACAACAGGTACTAACTTCATTTTTTAAAATTTCTTGTTGTAATGTATAGATTTTATTTCCCCTTTATCATGTGTGCAACACTTAGATAGTATATTTGGTAGTTGTGTGGAAAAAATATACAGGGTGATGCAGAATTCCAACACATAATAGTATAAAATTTATATTTCTTCATCAAGAAATGAAGAAAATGCACCAATTAGCGTGTTCGCTGTATGTAGTTCTGAATGGCACATGTTCTTACTCCTCGGTTGTCATTGGTCAGCCATACTGTTATGAGTGAATGAGACTTATTATGGGATAAAATCTGTTATATTCTGTAAAAAGAGTTAAACAGTACCAAATGTTATATATACAAGGTAACTTTTCTTCTACGGTAGGGAACTCTGCTTTCACTCACGTCATAAACTGGGCAACGCTCGTCAATTTGAGCCTTATTTCGTTAAAATATGTTCAGAAGTTTCGGAGATATATCCCTTAGTATATAGTAGTTAGGAGCAATGCACAACAATATAATATATATGAAAAAATGATATATGTTATATTGTTGAGATATTGCCTAACAACATATTTATACCAAAGTGTACAGTTTCGAAGAAAATTGAAGAAAATAGTGTTTGAAGACATACGTTTTCTACTTAGGATGAGTGTCACGTGGTCTCATCAATCCTGCAAGGGTTAAATGGCTTCATGTATAACAACAGGTACTAACTTCATTTTTTAAAATTTCTTGTTGTAATATATAGATTTTCTTTCCCCTTTATCAGGTGTGCAACAGTTAGATAGTATATTTGGTAGTTGTGTGGAAAAAAGTATACAGGGTGATGCAGAATTCCAACACTTAATAGTATAAAATTTATATTTGTTCATCAAGAAATGAAGAAAATGCACCAATTAGCGTGTGCGCTGTATGTAGTTCTGAATGGCACATGTTCTTTCTCCTCGGTTGTCATTGGTCAGCCATACTGTTATGAGGGAATGAGACTTATTATGGGATAAAATCTCTTATATTCTGTAAAAAGAGTTAAACAGTACTTAATGTTATATATACAAGGTAACTTTTCTTCTATGGTAGGGAACTCTGCTTTCACTCACATCATAAACTGGGCAACGCTCGTCAATTTGAGCTTTATTTCGTTAAAATATGTTCAGAAGTTTCAGAGATATAGAAATTAGTATATAGTAGTTAGGAGCAATGCACAACAATATAATATATATGAAAAATGACATATGTTATATTGTTGAGATGTTGCCTAACAACATATTTATACCAAAGAATACAGTTTTGAAGAAAATTGAAGAAAATAGTGTTTGAAGACATACATTTTCTACTTAGGATGAGTGTCACGTGGTCTCATCAATCCTGCAAGGGTTAAATGGCTTCATGTATAACAACAGGTACTAACTTCATTTTTTAAAATTTCTTGTTGTAATGTATAGATTTTATTTCCCCTTTATCATGTGTGCAACACTTAGATAGTATATTTGGTAGTTGTGTGGAAAAAAATATACAGGGTGATGCAGAATTCCAACGCTTAATAGTATAAAATTTATGTTTGTTCATCAAGAAATGAAGAAAATGCACCAATTAGCGTGTGCGCTGTATGTAGTTCTTAATGGCACATGTTCTTACTCCTCGGTTGTCATTGGTCAGCCATATTGTTATGAGGGATTGAGACTTATTATGGGATAAAATCTGTTATATTCTGTAAAAAGAGTTAAACAGTACCAAATATTATAAATACAAGGTAACTTTTCTTCTACGGTAGGGAACTCTGCTTTCACTCACATCATAAACTGGGCAACGCTCGTCAATTTGAGCTTTATTTCGTTAAAATATGTTCAGAAGTTTCGGAGATATAGAAATTAGTATATAGTAGTTAGAAGCAATGCACAACAATATAATATATATGAAAAATGACATATGTTATATTGTTGAGATGTTGCCTAACAACATATTTATACCAAAGTGTACAGTTTTGAAGAAAATTGAAGAAAATAGAGTTTGAAGACATACGTTTTCTACTTAGGATGAGTGTCACGTGGTCTCATCAATCCTGCAAGGGTTAAATGGCTTCATGTATAACAACAGGTACTAAGTTCATTTTTTAAAACTTCTTGTTGTAATGTATAGATTTTCTTTCCCCTTTATCAGGTGTGCAACACTTAGATAGTATATTTGGTAGTTGTGTGGAAAAAAATATACAGGGTGATGCAGAATTCCAAAACTTAATATTATAAAATTTATGTTTGTTCGTCAAGAAATGAAGAAAATGCACCAATTAGCGTGTGCGCTGTATGAAGTTCTGAATGGCACATGTTCTTACTCCTCGGTTGTCATTGGTCAGCCATATTGTTATGAGGGAATGAGACTTATTATGGGATAAAATCTCTTATATTCTGTAAAAACAGTTAAACAGTACCAAATGTTATATATACAAGGTAACTTTTCTTCTACGGTGGGGAACTCTGCATTCACTCACATCATAAATTGGGCAACGCTCGTCAATTTGAGCTTTATTTCGTTAAAATATGTTCAGAAGTTTCGGAGATATAGCCCTTAGTATATAGTAGTTAGAAGCAATGCACAACAATATAATATATATGAAAAATGACATATGTTATATTGTTGAGATGTTGCCTAACAACATATTTATACCAAAGAATACAGTTTTGAAGAAAATTGAAGAAAATAGTGTTTGAAGACATACGTTTTCTACTTAGGATGAGTGTCACGTGGTCTCATCAATCCTGCAAGGGTAAAACGGCTTCATGTATAACAACAGGTACTAACTTCATTTTTTAAAATTTCTTGTTGTAATGTATAGATTTTTTCCCCTTTATCACGTGTGCAACACTTAGATAGTATATTTGGTAGTTGTGTGTAAAAAAAATATACAGGGTGATGCAGAATTCCAACCCTTAATAATATTAAATTATTGTTTGCTCATCAAAAAATAAAGATAATGCACCAATTAGCGTGTGCGCTGTATGTAGTTCTGAATGGCACATGTTCTTACTCCTCGGTGCTCATTGGTCAGCCATATTGTTATGAGGGAATGAGACTTATTATGGGATAAAATTTGTTATTTTCTGTAAAAAGAGTGAAACAGTACCAAATGTTATATATACAAGGTAACTTTTCTTCTACGGTAGGGAACTCTGCTTTCACTCACATCATAAACTGGGCAACGCTCGTCAATTTGAGCTTTATTTCGTTAAAATATGTTCAGAAGTTTCGGAGATATAGCCCTTAGTATATAGTAGTTAGGAGCAATGCACAACAATATAATATATATGAAAAATGACGTATGTTATATTGTTGAGATGTTGCCTAACAACATATTTATACCAAAGAATACAGTTTTGAAGAAAATTGAAGAAAATAGTGTTTGAAGACATACATTTTCTACTTAGGATGAGTGTCACGTGGTCTCATCAATCCTGCAAGGGTTAAATGGCTTCATGTATAACAACAGGTACTAACTTCATTTTTTAAAATTTCTTGTTGTAATGTATAGATTTTATTTCCCCTTTATCATGTGTGCAACACTTAGATAGTATATTTGGTAGTTGTGTGGAAAAAAATATACAGGGTGATGCAGAATTCCAACGCTTAATAGTATAAAATTTATGTTTGTTCATCAAGAAATGAAGAAAATGCACCAATTAGCGTGTGCGCTGTATGTACTTCTTAATGGCACATGTTCTTACTCCTCGGTTGTCATTGGTCAGCCATATTGTTATGAGGGATTGAGACTTATTATGGGATAAAATCTGTTATATTCTGTAAAAAGAGTTAAACAGTACCAAATATTATAAATACAAGGTAACTTTTCTTCTACGGTAGGGAACTCTGCTTTCACTCACATCATAAAGTGGGCAACGCTCGTCAATTTGAGCTTTATTTCGTTAAAATATGTTCAGAAGTTTCGGAGATATAGAAATTAGTATATAGTAGTTAGAAGCAATGCACAACAATATAATATATATGAAAAATGACATATGTTATATTGTTGAGATGTTGCCTAACAACATATTTATACCAAAGTGTACAGTTTTGAAGAAAATTGAAGAAAATAGAGTTTGAAGACATACGTTTTCTACTTAGGATGAGTGTCACGTGGTCTCATCAATCCTGCAAGGGTTAAATGGCTTCATGTATAACAACAGGTACTAAGTTCATTTTTTAAAACTTCTTGTTGTAATGTATAGATTTTCTTTCCCCTTTATCAGGTGTGCAACACTTAGATAGTATATTTGGTAGTTGTGTGGAAAAAAATATACAGGGTGATGCAGAATTCCAAAACTTAATATTATAAAATTTATGTTTGTTCGTCAAGAAATGAAGATAATGCACCAATTAGCGTGTGCGCTGTATGAAGTTCTGAATGGCACATGTTCTTACTCCTCGGTTGTCATTGGTCAGCCATATTGTTATGAGGGAATGAGACTTATTATGGGATAAAATCTCTTATATTCTGTAAAAAGAGTTAAACAGTACCAAATGTTATATATACAAGGTAACTTTTCTTCTACGGTAGGGAACTCTGCTTTCACCCACATCATAAATTGGGCAACGCTCGTCAATTTGAGCTTTATTTCGTTAAAATATGTTCAGAAGTTTCGGAGATATAGCCCTTAGTATATAGTAGTTAGGAGCAATGCACAACAATATAATATATATGAAAAAATGATATATGTTATATTGTTGAGATGTTGCCTAACAACATATTTATACCAAAGAATACAGTTTTGAAGAAAATTGAAGAAAATAGTGTTTGAAGACATACGTTTTCTACTTAGGATGAGTGTCACGTGGTCTCATCAATCCTGCAAGGGTTAAATGGCTTCATGTATAACAACAGGTACTAAGTTCATGTTTAAAACTTCTTGTTGTAATGTATAGATTTTCTTTCCCCTTTATCATGTGTGCAACACTTAGATAGTATATTTGATAGTTGTGTGGAAAAAAATATACAGGGTGATGCAGAATTCCAACACTTAATAGTATAAAATTTATGTTTGTTCATCAAGAAATGAAGACAATGCACCAATTAGCGTGTGCGCTGTATGTAGTTCTTAATGGCACATGTTCTTACTCCTCGGTTGTCATTGGTCAGCCATATTGTTATGAGGGAATGAGATTTATTATGGGATAAAATATGTTATATTCTGTAAAAAAAGTTAAACAGTACCAAATTTTATACATACAAGGTAACTTTTCTTCTATGGTAGGGGACTCTGCTTGCACTCGCATCATAAAGGGGGCAATGTTCTTCAATTTGAGCTTTATTTCGTTAAAATATGTTCAGAAGTTCCTCAGATATATAGCAATTAGTATATAGTAGTTAGAAGCAATCCACAACAATATAATATATATGAAAAATGACATATGTTATATTGTTCAGATGTTGCCTAACAACATATTTATACCAAAGAATACAGTTTTGAAGAAAATTGAAGAAAATAGTGTTTGAAGACATACATTTTCTACTTAGGATGAGTGTCACGTGGTCTCATCAATCCTGCAAGGGTTAAATGGCTTCATGTATAACAACAGGTACTAACTTCATTTTTTAAAATTTCTTGTTGTAATGTATAGATTTTATTTCCCCTTTATCATGTGTGCAACACTTAGATAGTATATTTGGTAGTTGTGTGGAAAAAAATATACAGGGTGATGCAGAATTCCAACACATAATAGTATAAAATTTATATTTGTTCATCAAGAAATAAAGAAAATGCACCAAATAGCGTGTGCGCTGTATGTAGTTCTGAATGGCACATGTTCTTACACCTCGGTTGTCATTGGTCAGCCATACTGTTATGAGGGAATGAGATTTATTATGGGATAAAATCTCTTATATTCTGTAAAAAGAGTTAAACAGTACCAAATGTTATATATACAAGGCAGGGTGGAAAAAAATCATGATTTTTTTCAAAAAAATCATTTTTGTTGATTTTTTTGATTTAAATCGATTTTTTTGATTTAAATCAAATCTTTTTCTTCGTATAATACAAGTCGCGAACTGAAGAAAAACATTAGGAATTAGTATTAAATGTTAATTATGTCATTTAAGTGAAAGTATTGGGTTTTAATTTTGAATTAATTCCCAATCGTTAACCTATTTTAATCCCAAACAATGTTTCTTAAGCATTAAGGAAAAAGTACAGCAATGTATATCAACATGACACTTTTCTTTTCACGAAAGTTACTGATATTTGGCAGGGGCATATTTTTAAACAATTGGAACTAGTTAGCGCTACGAAATACATATAAAGTACGTAAATTTCGCCTAAAATTAACTAACTCACTCTATGATCTATGGAACCCGGAGGTTCAATGCCATGTTCACAAAAGCTCTCCACTAACTTCTATGCTTAGTCAACTGGATCCAGTTTTTACTTTGTATTCCTATTTCTGCGAGACGCAACTTAATATTGTCCTCACATCTGCGCCTAGGCCTTCCTAACGATCTTTTTCCGATTGGACTTCCAGTTAAAACTTTGAAAGCGTTCCTACTTTCTTCCATTCTCGCTACATGTCCTGCCCACCTGAGCCTCCAAGATTTGATGACCCTAACAATATTTGGTGAATGGTATAACTTATGCAGTTCCTCATCATGAAGTTTTCGCCATTCCTCATTTCCGTTCCTTTTGGTTCCGAATATTCGTTTCAGGATTTTATTCTCAATTACTTTCAGTCTGCGTTCTTCCCTCAGCGTAAGCGACCATGTTTCACAACCATACAGCACAACAGGCATAATTATCGTTTTATATATTTTAAAGCTTCAAATTCCTCGACACAATTCGTGACGATAAGAGATTTTGAACTGAATAATAACACGAATCCCTGCACGCATTCCAAAATAAAAAAATCAAGATGATCAGTTCGAGAAGAAGAAACACTTGTGATTGTTAAAAATATGCTTTATGTGACGTGAAAAACAGTTCAAATGCGAGTTGTTCGTGCATTTAAGACATCTATACATAGCAGGCACATTTTTATACTTTTCTGTTGGCCATTTTATTTCCTCTGACAATTTTTATTGCACAGGCGCGGCAAATTTTCTGCGATCACATCGCAGATCGCGGCATGTTCTTAAATGGGGTCAAGTATCCACTTTATCAAAAGTATTATTCGATATTTTAACGCATCCAAAATTTGTCGTATTACGATCCCGAGGAACTTCTATGTATTTAGTACATAAATTTCGCCCAAAATTTTATTTTTTTTATTTTTTTTTTTTTTTTTGTTTCGGAGAGGGGATCAGACCCCTCTAAATACGCCCCTATTATCTGGAAACAAACAAATAGACGTGGACACAAAAGAGTTTTCATCCTAAATGTCCATGGTGATTTCCCCGTTGGAATAGAAATTTTAAAACCCTGTTACAAAGAGAAGAAAGCAGGGTTCACCCGTAACCCGTTCAAAGGGGATTTTCCCTGATCGTTCCCTACATGATACTCGTTTTCATACTGTGCTTACATACATTTGAGTCTCATTGTATTATGATTATTATCTTCCATAATCGAAGTAACAGACGAGAAACGGGATTTTACTTACTTTCACTTTAAATTAATTCATTTCGGAATTTGATTTAAATCAACGATTTTTATTAAAAAATCAAGTGATTTAAATCTTGATTAAAATCGTGATTTAAATCAGACTGATTTAAATCAATCCACCCTGATACAAGGTAACTTTTCTTCTACGGTAGGGAACTCTGCTTTCACTCACATCATAAACTGGGCACCGCTCGTCAATTTGAGCTTTATTTCGTTAAAATATGTTCAGAAGTTTCGGAGATATATCCCTTAGTATATAGTAGTTAGGAGCAATGCACAACAATATAATATATATGAAAAAATGATATATGTTATATTGTTGAGATGTTGCCTAACAACATATTTATACCAAAGTGTACAGTTTTGAAGAAAATTGAAGAAAATAGTGTTTGAAGACATACGTTTTCTACTTAGGATGAGTGTCACGTGGTCTCATCAATCCTGCAAGGGTTAAATGGCTTCATGTATAACAACAGGTACTAAGTTCATTTTTTAAAACTTCTTGTTGTAATGTATAGATTTTCTTTCCCCTTTATCAGGTGTGCAACACTTAGATAGTGTATTTGGTAGTTGTGTGGAAAAAATATACAGGGTGATGCAGAATTCCAACACATAACAGTATAAAATTTATATTTGTTCATCAAGAAATGAAGAAAATGCATCAATTAGCGTGTGCGCTGTATGTAGTTCTGAATGGCACATGTTCTTACTCCTCGGTTGTCATTGGTCAGCCATATTGTTATGAGGGAATGAGACTTATTATGGGATAAAATCTGTTATATTCTGTAAAAAGAGTTAAACAGTACCAAATGTTATATATACAAGGTAACTTTTCTTCTACGGTAGGGAACTCTGCTTTCACTCACATCATAAACTGGGCAACGCTCGTCAATTTGAGCCTTATTTCGTTAAAATATGTTCAGAAGTTTCGGAGATATATCCCTTAGTATATAGTAGTTAGGAGGAATGCACAACAATATAATATATATGAAAAAATGATATATGTTATATTGTTGAGATCTTGCCTATCAACATATTTATACCAAAGAATACAGTTTTGAAGAAAATTGAAGAAAATAGTGTTTGAAGACATACATTTTCTACTTAGGATGAGTGTCACGTGGTCTCATCAATCCTGCAAGGGTTAAATGGCTTCATGTATAACAACAGGTACTAACTTCATTTTTTAAAATTTCTTGTTGTAACGTATAGATTTTATTTCCCCTTTATCATGTGTGCAACACTTAGATAGTATATTTGGTAGTTGTGTGTAAAAAAATATACAGGGTGATGCAGAATTCAAACCCTTAAAAATATGAAATTATTGTTTGTTCATCAAAAAATAAAGAAAATGCACCGATTAGCGTGTGCGCTGTATGAAGTTCTGAATGGCACATGTTCTTACTTCTCGGTTGTCATTGGTCAGCCATATTGTTATGAGGGAATGAGATTTATTATGGGATAAAATCTCTTATATTCTGTAAAAAGAGTTAAACAGTACCAAATGTTATATATACAAGGTAACTTTTCTTCTACGGTAGGGAACTCTGCTTTCACTCACATCATAAACTGGGCAACGCTCGTCAATTTGAGCTTTATTTCGTTAAAATATGTTCAGAAGTTTCGGAGATATAGCTTTTAGTATATAGTAGTTAAGAGCAATGCACAACAATATAATATATATGAAAAAATGATATATGTTATATTGTTGAGATGTTGCCTAACAACATATTTATACCAAAGTGTACAGTTTTGAAGAAAATTGAAGAAAATAGGGTTTGAAGACATACGTTTTCTACTTAGGATGAGTGTCACGTGGTCTCATCAATCCGGCAAGGGTTAAATGGCTTCATGTATAACAACAGGTACTAACTTCATTTTTTAAAATTTCTTGTTGTAATGTATAGATTTTATTTCCCCTTTATCATGTGTGCAACACTTAGATAGTATATTTGGTAGTTGTGTGTAAAAAAATATACAGGGTGATGCAGAATTCAAACCCTTAATAATATGAAATTATTGTTTGTTCATCAAAAAATAAAGAAAATGCACCAATTAGCGTGTGCGCTGTATGAAGTTCTGAATAGCACATGTTCTTACTTCTCGGTTGTCATTGGTCAGCCATATTGTTATGAGGGAATGAGACTTATTATGGGATAAAATCTCTTATATTTTGTAAAAAGAGTTAAACAGTACCAAAGGTTATATATACAAGGTAACTTTTCTTCTACGGTAGGGAACTCTGCTTTCACTCACATCATAAACTGGGCAACGCTCGTCAATTTGAGCTTTATTTCGTTAAAATATGTTTAGAAGTTTCGGAGATATAGCCCTTAGTATATAGTAGTTAGGAGCAATGCACAACAATATAATATATAAGAAAAAATGATATATCTTATATTGTTGAGATGTTGCCTAACAACATATTTATACCAAAGTGTACAGTTTTGAAGAAAATTGAAGAAAATAGTGTTTGAAGACATACGTTTTCTACTTAGGATGGGTGTCACGTGGTCTCATCAATCCTGCAAGGGTTAAATGGCTTCATGTATAACAACAGGTACTAAGTTCATTTTTTAAAACTTCTTGTTGTAATGTATAGATTTTCTTTCCCCTTTATCAGGTGTGCAACACTTAGGTAGTATATTTGGTAGTTGTGTGGAAAAAAATATACAGGGTGATGCAGAATTCCAACACTTAATAGTATAAAATTTATGTTTGTTCATCAAGAAATGAAGAAAATGCACCAATTAGCGTGTGCGCTGTATGTAGTTCTTAATGGCACATGTTCTTACTCCTCGGTTGTCATTGGTCAGCCATATTGTTATGAGGGAATGAGACTTATTATGGGATAAAATCTGTTATATTCTGTAAAAAGAGTTAAACAGTACCAAATATTATAAATACAAGGTAACTTTTCTTCTACGGTAGGGAACTCTGCTTTCACTCACATCATAAACTGGGCAACGCTCGTCAATTTGAGCCTTATTTCGTTAAAATATGTTCAGAAGTTTCGGAGATATAGCCCTTAGTATATAGTAGTTAGGAGCAATGCACAACAATATAATATATATGAAAAATGACATATGTTATATTGTTGAGATGTTGCCTAACAACATATTTATACCAAAGAATACAGTTTTGAAGAAAATTGAAGAAAATAGTGTTTGAAGACATACATTTTCTACTTAGGATGAGTGTCACGTGGTCTCATCAATCCTGCAAGGGTTAAATGGCTTCATGTATAACAACAGGTACTAAGTTCATTTTTTAAAACTTCTTGTTGTAATGTATAGATTTTATTTCCCCTTTATCATGTGTGCAACACTTAGATAGTATATTTGGTAGTTGTGTGGAAAAAAATATACAGGGTGATGCAGAATTCCAACACATAATAGTATAAAATTTATATTTGTTCATCAAGAAATGAAGAAAATGCACCAATTAGCGTGTTCGCTGTATGTAGTTCTGAATGGCACATGTTCTTACTCCTCGGTTGTCATTGGTCAGCCATACTGTTATGAGTGAATGAGACTTATTATGGGATAAAATCTGTTATATTCTGTAAAAAGAGTTAAACTGTACCAAATGTTATATATACAAGGTAACTTTTCTTCTACGGTAGGGAACTCTGCTTTCACTCACATCATAAACTGGGCAACGCTCGTCAATTTGAGCTTTATTTCGTTAAAATATGTTCAGAAGTTTCGGAGATATAGCCCTTAGTATATAGTAGTTAGGAGCAATGCACAACAATATAATATATATGAAAAAATGATATATGTTATATTGTTGAGATATTGCCTAACAACATATTTATACCAAAGTGTACAGTTTTGAAGAAAATTGAAGAAAATAGTGTTTGAAGACATACGTTTTCTACTTAGGATGAGTGTCACGTGGTCTCATCAATCCTGCAAGGGTTAAATGGCTTCATGTATAACAACAGGTACTAACTTCATTTTTTAAAATTTCTTGTTGTAATGTATAGATTTTATTTCCCCTTTATCATGTGTGCAACACTTACATAGTATATTTGGTAGTTGTGTGGAAAAAAATATACAGGGTGATGCAGAATTCCAACACATAATAGTATAAAATTTATATTTGTTCATCAAGAAATAAAGAAAATGCACCAAATAGCGTGTGCGCTGTATGTAGTTCTGAATGGCACATGTTCTTACACCTCGGTTGTCATTGGTCAGCCATACTGTTATGAGGGAATGAGATTTATTATGGGATAAAATCTCTTATATTCTGTAAAAAGAGTTAAACAGTACCAAATGTTATATATACAAGGTAACTTTTCTTCTACGGTAGGGAACTCTGCTTTCACTCACATCATAAACTGGGCACCGCTCGTCAATTTGAGCTTTATTTCGTTAAAATATGTTCAGAAGTTTCGGAGATATATCCCTTAGTATATAGTAGTTAGGAGCAATGCACAACAATATAATATATATGAAAAAATGATATATGTTATATTGTTGAGATGTTGCCTAACAACATATTTATACCAAAGTGTACAGTTTTGAAGAAAATTGAAGAAAATAGTGTTTGAAGACATACGTTTTCTAGTTAGGATGAGTGTCACGTGGTCTCATCAATCCTGCAAGGGTTAAATGGCTTCATGTATAACAACAGGTACTAAGTTCATTTTTTAAAACTTCTTGTTGTAATGTATAGATTTTCTTTCCCCTTTATCAGGTGTTCAACACTTAGATAGTGTATTTGGTAGTTGTGTGGAAAAAATATACAGGGTAATGCAGAATTCCAACACATAACAGTATAAAATTTATATTTGTTCATCAAGAAATGAAGAAAATGCATCAATTAGCGTGTGCGCTGTATGTAGTTCTGAATGGCACATGTTCTTACTCCTCGGTTGTCATTGGTCAGCCATATTGTTATGAGGGAATGAGACTTATTATGGGATAAAATCTGTTATATTCTGTAAAAAGAGTTAAACAGTACCAAATGTTATATATACAAGGTAACTTTTCTTCTTCGGTAGGGGACTCTGCTTGCACTCTCATCATAAACTGTGCAATGTTCTTCAATTTGAGCTTTATTTCGATAAAATATGTTCAGAAGTTTCGGAGATATAGCCCTTAGTATATAGTAGTTGGAAGCAATGCACAACAATATAATATATATGAAAAATGACATATGTTATATTGTTGAGATCTTGCCTATCAACATATTTATACCAAAGAATACAGTTTTGAAGAAAATTGAAGAAAATAGTGTTTGAAGACATACATTTTCTACTTAGGATGAGTGTCACGTGGTCTCATCAATCCGGCAAGGGTTAAATGGCTTCATGTATAACAACAGGTACTAACTTCATTTTTTAAAATTTCTTGTTGTAATGTATAGATTTTATTTCCCCTTTATCATGTGTGCAACACTTAGATAGTATATTTGGTAGTTGTGTGTAAAAAAATATACAGGGTGATGCAGAATTCAAACCCTTAATAATATGAAATTATTGTTTGTTCATCAAAAAATAAAGAAAATGCACCAATTAGCGTGTGCGCTGTATGAAGTTCTGAATAGCACATGTTCTTACTTCTCGGTTGTCATTGGTCAGCCATATTGTTATGAGGGAATGAGACTTATTATGGGATAAAATATCTTATATTTTGTAAAAAGAGTTAAACAGTACCAAAGGTTATATATACAAGGTAACTTTTCTTCTACGGTAGGGAACTCTGCTTTCACTCACATCATAAACTGGGCAACGCTCGTCAATTTGAGCTTTATTTCGTTAAAATATGTTTAGAAGTTTCGGAGATATAGCCCTTAGTATATAGTAGTTAGGAGCAATGCACAACAATATAATATATATGAAAAAATGATATATCTTATATTGTTGAGATGTTGCCTAACAACATATTTATACCAAAGCGTACAGTTTTGAAGAAAATTGAAGAAAATAGTGTTTGAAGACATACGTTTTCTACTTAGGATGGGTGTCACGTGGTCTCATCAATCCTGCAAGGGTTAAATGGCTTCATGTATAACAACAGGTACTAAGTTCATTTTTTAAAACTTCTTGTTGTAATGTATAGATTTTCTTTCCCCTTTATCAGGTGTGCAACACTTAGGTAGTATATTTGGTAGTTGTGTGGAAAAAAATATACAGGGTGATGCAGAATTCCAACACTTAATAGTATAAAATTTATGTTTGTTCATCAAGAAATGAAGAAAATGCACCAATTAGCGTGTGCGCTGTATGTAGTTCTTAATGGCACATGTTCTTACTCCTCGGTTGTCATTGGTCAGCCATATTGTTATGAGGGAATGAGACTTATTATGGGATAAAATCTGTTATATTCTGTAAAAAGAGTTAAACAGTACCAAATATTATAAATACAAGGTAACTTTTCTTCTACGGTAGGGAACTCTGCTTTCACTCACATCATAAACTGGGCAACGCTCGTCAATTTGAGCCTTATTTCGTTAAAATATGTTCAGAAGTTTCGGAGATATAGCCCTTAGTATATAGTAGTTAGGAGCAATGCACAACAATATAATATATATGAAAAAATGATATATGTTATATTGTTGAGATGTTGCCTAACAACATATTTATACCAAAGTGTACAGTTTTGAAGAAAATTGAAGAAAATAGGGTTTGAAGACATACGTTTTCTACTTAGGATGAGTGTCACGTGGTCTCATCAATCCGGCAAGGGTTAAATGGCTTCATGTATAACAACAGGTACTAACTTCATTTTTTAAAATTTCTTGTTGTAATGTATAGATTTTATTTCCCCTTTATCATGTGTGCAACACTTAGATAGTATATTTGGTAGTTGTGTGTAAAAAAATATACAGGGTGATGCAGAATTCAAACCCTTAATAATATGAAATTATTGTTTGTTCATCAAAAAATAAAGAAAATGCACCAATTAGCGTGTGCGCTGTATGAAGTTCTGAATAGCACATGTTCTTACTTCTCGGTTGTCATTGGTCAGCCATATTGTTATGAGGGAATGAGACTTATTATGGGATAAAATCTCTTATATTTTGTAAAAAGAGTTAAACAGTACCAAAGGTTATATATACAAGGTAACTTTTCTTCTACGGTAGGGAACTCTGCTTTCACTCACATCATAAACTGGGCAACGCTCGTCAATTTGAGCTTTATTTCGTTAAAATATGTTTAGAAGTTTCGGAGATATAGCCCTTAGTATATAGTAGTTAGGAGCAATGCACAACAATATAATATATATGAAAAAATGATATATCTTATATTGTTGAGATGTTGCCTAACAACATATTTATACCAAAGTGTACAGTTTTGAAGAAAATTGAAGAAAATAGTGTTTGAAGACATACGTTTTCTACTTAGGATGGGTGTCACGTGGTCTCATCAATCCTGCAAGGGTTAAATGGCTTCATGTATAACAACAGGTACTAAGTTCATTTTTTAAAACTTCTTGTTGTAATGTATAGATTTTCTTTCCCCTTTATCAGGTGTGCAACACTTAGGTAGTATATTTGGTAGTTGTGTGGAAAAAAATATACAGGGTGATGCAGAATTCCAACACTTAATAGTATAAAATTTATGTTTGTTCATCAAGAAATGAAGAAAATGCACCAATTAGCGTGTGCGCTGTATGTAGTTCTTAATGGCACATGTTCTTACTCCTCGGTTGTCATTGGTCAGCCATATTGTTATGAGGGAATGAGACTTATTATGGGATAAAATCTGTTATATTCTGTAAAAAAAGTTAAACAGTACCAAATATTATAAATACAAGGTAACTTTTCTTCTACGGTAGGGAACTCTGCTTTCACTCACATCATAAACTGGGCAACGCTCGTCAATTTGAGCCTTATTTCGTTAAAATATGTTCAGAAGTTTCGGAGATATAGCCCTTAGTATATAGTAGTTAGGAGCAATGCACAACAATATAATATATATGAAAAATGACATATGTTATATTGTTGAGATGTTGCCTAACAACATATTTATACCAAAGAATACAGTTTTGAAGAAAATTGAAGAAAATAGTGTTTGAAGACATACATTTTCTACTTAGGATGAGTGTCACGTGGTCTCATCAATCCTGCAAGGGTTAAATGGCTTCATGTATAACAACAGGTACTAAGTTCATTTTTTAAAACTTCTTGTTGTAATGTATAGATTTTATTTCCCCTTTATCATGTGTGCAACACTTAGATAGTATATTTGGTAGTTGTGTGGAAAAAAATATACAGGGTGATGCAGAATTCCAACACATAATAGTATAAAATTTATATTTGTTCATCAAGAAATGAAGAAAATGCACCAATTAGCGTGTTCGCTGTATGTAGTTCTGAATGGCACATGTTCTTACTCCTCGGTTGTCATTGGTCAGCCATACTGTTATGAGTGAATGAGACTTATTATGGGATAAAATCTGTTATATTCTGTAAAAAGAGTTAAACTGTACCAAATGTTATATATACAAGGTAACTTTTCTTCTACGGTAGGGAACTCTGCTTTCACTCACATCATAAACTGGGCAACGCTCGTCAATTTGATCTTTATTTCGTTAAAATATGTTCAGAAGTTTCGGAGATATAGCCCTTAGTATATAGTAGTTAGGAGCAATGCACAACAATATAATATATATGAAAAAATGATATATGTTATATTGTTGAGATATTGCCTAACAACATATTTATACCAAAGTGTACAGTTTTGAAGAAAATTGAAGAAAATAGTGTTTGAAGACATACGTTTTCTACTTAGGATGAGTGTCACGTGGTCTCATCAATCCTGCAATGGTTAAATGGCTTCATGTATAACAACAGGTACTAACTTCATTTTTTTAAATTTCTTGTTGTAATGTATAGATTTTATTTCCCCTTTATCATGTGTGCAACACTTAGATAGTATATTTGGTAGTTGTGTGGAAAAAAATATACAGGGTGATGCAGAATTCCAACACATAATAGTATAAAATTTATATTTGTTCATCAAGAAATAAAGAAAATGCACCAAATAGCGTGTGCGCTGTATGTAGTTCTGAATGGCACATGTTCTTACACCTCGGTTGTCATTGGTCAGCCATACTGTTATGAGGGAATGAGATTTATTATGGGATAAAATCTCTTATATTCTGTAAAAAGAGTTAAACAGTACCAAATGTTATATATACAAGGTAACTTTTCTTCTACGGTAGGGAACTCTGCTTTCACTCACATCATAAACTGGGCAACGCTCGTCAATTTGAGCTTTATTTCGTTAAAATATGTTCAGAAGTTTCGGAGATATATCCCTTAGTATATAGTAGTTAGGAGCAATGCACAACAATATAATATATATGAAAAAATGATATATGTTATATTGTTGAGATGTTGCCTAACAACATATTTATACCAAAGTGTACACTTTTGAAGAAAATTGAAGAAAATAGTGTTTGAAGACATACGTTTTCTACTTAGGATGAGTGTCACGTGGTCTCATCAATCCTGCAAGGGTTAAATGGCTTCATGTATAACAACAGGTACTAAGTTCATTTTTTAAAACTTCTTGTTGTAATGTATAGATTTTCTTTCCCCTTTATCAGGTGTGCAACACTTAGATAGTGTATTTGGTAGTTGTGTGGAAAAAATATACAGGGTAATGCAGAATTCCAACACATAACAGTATAAAATTTATATTTGTTCATCAAGAAATGAAGAAAATGCATCAATTAGCGTGTGCGCTGTATGTAGTTCTGAATGGCACATGTTCTTACTCCTCGGTTGTCATTGGTCAGCCATATTGTTATGAGGGAATGAGACTTATTATGGGATAAAATCTGTTATATTCTGTAAAAAGAGTTAAACAGTACCAAATGTTATATATACAAGGTAACTTTTCTTCTTCGGTAGGGGACTCTGCTTGCACTCTCATCATAAACTGTGCAATGTTCTTCAATTTGAGCTTTATTTCGATAAAATATGTTCAGAAGTTTCGGAGATATAGCCCTTAGTATATAGTAGTTAGAAGCAATGCACAACAATATAATATATATGAAAAATGACATATGTTATATTGTTGAGATCTTGCCTATCAACATATTTATACCAAAGAATACAGTTTTGAAGAAAATTGAAGAAAATAGTGTTTGAAGACATACATTTTCTACTTAGGATGAGTGTCACGTGGTCTCATCAATCCGGCAAGGGTTAAATGGCTTCATGTATAACAACAGGTACTAACTTCATTTTTTAAAATTTCTTGTTGTAATGTATAGATTTTATTTCCCCTTTATCATGTGTGCAACACTTAGATAGTATATTTGGTAGTTGTGTGTAAAAAAATATACAGGGTGATGCAGAATTCAAACCCTTAATAATATGAAATTATTGTTTGTTCATCAAAAAATAAAGAAAATGCACCAATTAGCGTGTGCGCTGTATGAAGTTCTGAATAGCACATGTTCTTACTTCTCGGTTGTCATTGGTCAGCCATATTGTTATGAGGGAATGAGACTTATTATGGGATAAAATATCTTATATTTTGTAAAAAGAGTTAAACAGTACCAAAGGTTATATATACAAGGTAACTTTTCTTCTACGGTAGGGAACTCTGCTTTCACTCACATCATAAACTGGGCAACGCTCGTCAATTTGAGCTTTATTTCGTTAAAATATGTTTAGAAGTTTCGGAGATATAGCCCTTAGTATATAGTAGTTAGGAGCAATGCACAACAATATAATATATATGAAAAAATGATATATCTTATATTGTTGAGATGTTGCCTAACAACATATTTATACCAAAGCGTACAGTTTTGAAGAAAATTGAAGAAAATAGTGTTTGAAGACATACGTTTTCTACTTAGGATGGGTGTCACGTGGTCTCATCAATCCTGCAAGGGTTAAATGGCTTCATGTATAACAACAGGTACTAAGTTCATTTTTTAAAACTTCTTGTTGTAATGTATAGATTTTCTTTCCCCTTTATCAGGTGTGCAACACTTAGGTAGTATATTTGGTAGTTGTGTGGAAAAAAATATACAGGGTGATGCAGAATTCCAACACTTAATAGTATAAAATTTATGTTTGTTCATCAAGAAATGAAGAAAATGCACCAATTAGCGTGTGCGCTGTATGTAGTTCTTAATGGCACATGTTCTTACTCCTCGGTTGTCATTGGTCAGCCATATTGTTATGAGGGAATGAGACTTATTATGGGATAGAATCTGTTATATTCTGTAAAAAGAGTTAAACAGTACCAAATATTATAAATACAAGGTAACTTTTCTTCTACGGTAGGGAACTCTGCTTTCACTCACATCATAAACTGGGCAACGCTCGTCAATTTGAGTTTTATTTCGTTAAAATATGTTCAGAAGTTTCGGAGATATAGCAATTAGTATATAGTAGTTAGAAGCAATGCACAACAATATAATATATATGAAAAATGATATATGTTATATTATTGAGATGTTGCCTAATAACATATTTATACCAAAGAATACAGTTTTGAAGAAAATTGAAGAAAATAGTGTTTGAAGACATACATTTTCTACTTAGGATGAGTGTCACGTGGTCTCATCAATCCTGCAAGGGTTAAATGGCTTCATGTATAACAACAGGTACTAAAATCATTTTTTAAAATTTCTTGTTGTAATGTATAGATTTTATTTCCCCTTTATCATGTGTGCAACACTTAGATAGTATATTTGGTAGTTGTGTGGAAAAAAATATACAGGGTGATGCAGAATTCCAACACATAATAGTATAAAATTTATATTTGTTCATCAAGAAATGAAGAAAATGCACCAATTAGCGTGTGCGCTGTATGTAGTTCTGAATGGCACATGTTCTTACTCCTCGGTTGTCATTGGTCAGCCATACTGTTATGAGTGAATGAGACTTATTATGGGATAAAATCTGTTATATTCTGTAAAAAGAGTTAAACAGTACCAAATGTTATATATACAAGGTAACTTTTCTTCTACGGTAGGGAACTCTGCTTTCACTCACATCATAAACTGGGCAACGCTCGTCAATTTGAGCCTTATTTCGTTAAAATATGTTCAGAAGTTTCGGAGATATAGCCCTTAGTATATAGTAGTTAGGAGCAATGCACAACAATATAATATATATGAAAAATGACATATGTTATATTGTTGAGATGTTGCCTAACAACATATTTATACCAAAGAATACAGTTTTGAAGAAAATTGAAGAAAATAGTGTTTGAAGACATACATTTTCTACTTAGGATGAGTGTCACGTGGCCTCATCAATCCTGCAAGGGTTAAATGGCTTCATGTATAACAACAGGTACTAACTTCATTTTTTAAAATTTCTTGTTGTAATGTATAGATTTTATTTCCCCTTTATCATGTGTGCAACACTTAGATAGTATATTTGGTAGTTGTGTGGAAAAAAATATACAGGGTGATGCAGAATCCCAACACTTAATAGTATAAAATTTATGTTTGTTCATCAAGAAATGAAGAACATGCACCAATTAGCGTGTGCGCTGTATGTAGTTCTTAATGGCACATGTTCTTACTCCTCGGTTGTCATTGGTCAGCCATATTGTTATTAGGGAATGAGACTTATTATGGGATAAAATCTGTTATATTCTGTAAAAAGAGTTAAACAGTACCAAATATTATAAATACAAGGTAACTTTTCTTCTACGGTAGGGAACTCTGCTTTCACTCACATCATAAACTGGGCAACGCTCGTCAATTTGAGTTTTATTTCGTTAAAATATGTTCAGAAGTTTCGGAGATATAGCAATTAGTATATAGTAGTTAGAAGCAATGCACAACAATATAATATATATGAAAAATGATATATGTTATATTGTTGAGATGTTGCCTAACAACATATTTATACCAAAGAATACAGTTTTGAAGAAAATTGAAGAAAATAGTGTTTGAAGACATACATTTTCTACTTAGGATGAGTGTCACGTGGTCTCATCAATCCTGCAAGGGTTAAATGGCTTCATGTATAACAACAGGTACTAACTTCATTTTTTAAAATTTCTTGTTGTAATGTATAGATTTTATTTCCCCTTTATCATGTGTGCAACACTTAGATAGTATATTTGGTAGTTGTGTGTAAAAAAATATACAGGGTGATGCAGAATTCCAACACTTAATAATATAAAATTTATGTTTGTTCATCAAGAAATGAAGAAAATGCACCAATTAGCGTGTGCGCTGTATGTACTTCTTAATGGCACATGTTCTTACTCCTCGGTTGTCATTGGTCAGCCATATTGTTATGAGGGAATGAGACTTATTATGGGATAAAATCTGTTATATTCTGTAGAAAGAGTTAAACAGTACCAAATATTATAAATACAAGGTAACTTTTCTTCTACGGTAGGGAACTCTGCTTTCACTCACATCATAAACTGGGCAACGCTCGTCAATTTGAGCTTTATTTCGTTAAAATATGTTCAGAAGTTTCGGAGATATAGCAATTAGTATATAGTAGTTAGAAGCAATGCACAACAATATAATATATATGAAAAATGATATATGTTATATTGTTGAGATGTTGCCTAACAACATATTTATACCAAAGAATACAGTTTTGAAGAAAATTGAAGAAAATAGTGTTTGAAGACATACATTTTCTACTTAGGATGAGTGTCACGTGGTCTCATCAATCCTGCAAGGGTTAAATGGCTTCATGTATAACAACAGGTACTAACTTCATTTTTTAAAATTTCTTGTTGTAATGTATAGATTTTCTTTCCCCTTTATCATGTGTGCAACACTTAGATAGTATATTTGGTAGTTGTGTGGAAAAAAATATACAGGGTGATGCAGAATTCCAACACATAATAGTATAAAATTTATATTTGTTCATCAAGAAATGAAGAAAATGCACCAATTAGCGTGTGCGCTGTATGTAGTTCTGAATGGCACATGTTCTTACTCCTCGGTTGTCATTGGTCAGCCATACTGTTATGAGTGAATGAGACTTATTATGGGATAAAATCTGTTATATTCTGTATAAAGAGTTAAACAGTACCAAATGTTATATATACAAGGTAACTTTTCTTCTACGGTAGGGAACTCTGCTTTCACTCACATCATAAACTGGGCAACGCTCGTCAATTTGAGCCTTATTTCGTTAAAATATGTTCAGAAGTTTCGGAGATATATCCCTTAGTATATAGTAGTTAGGAGCAATGCACAACAATATAATATATATGAAAAAATGATATATGTTATATTGTTGAGATATTGCCTAACAACATATTTATACCAAAGTGTACAGTTTTGAAGAAAATTGAAGAAAATAGTGTTTGAAGACATACGTTTTCTACTTAGGATGAGTGTCACGTGGTCTCATCAATCCTGCAAGGGTTAAATGGCTTCATGTATAACAACAGGTACTAAGTTCATGTTTAAAACTTCTTGTTGTAATATATAGATTTTCTATCCCCTTTATCAGGTGTGCAACAGTTAGATAATATATTTGGTAGTTGTGTGGAAAAAAGTATACAGGGTGATGCAGAATTCCAACACTTAATAGTATAAAATTTATATTTGTTCATCAAGAAATGAAGAAAATGCACCAATTAGCGTGTGCGCTGTATGTAGTTCTGAATGGCACATGTTCTTTCTCCTTGGTTGTCATTGGTCAGCCATAATGTTATGAGGGAATGAGACTTATTATGGGATAAAATCTCTTATATTCTGTAAAAAGAGTTAAACAGTACTTAATGTTATATATACAAGGTAACTTTTCTTCTACGGTAGGGAACTCTGCTTGCACTCGCATCATAAACTGGACAATGTTCTTCAATTTGAGCTTTATTTCGTTAAAATATGTTCAGAAGTTTCGGAGATATAGCCCTTAGTATATAGTAGTTAGGAGCAATGCACAACAATATAATATATATGAAAAATGACATATGTTATATTGTTGAGATGTTGCCTAACAACATATTTATACCAAAGTGTACAGTTTTGAAGAAAATTGAAGAAAATAGTGTTTGAAGACATACGTTTTCTACTTAGGATGAGTGTCACGTGGTCTCATCAATCCGGCAAGGGTTAAATGGCTTCATGTATAACAACAGGTACTAACTTCATTTTTTAAAATTTCTTGTTGTAATGTATAGATTTTATTTCCCCTTTATCATGTGTGCAACACTTAGATAGTATATTTGGTAGTTGTGTGTAAAAAAATATACAGGGTGATGCAGAATTCCAACCCTTAATAATATGAAATTATTGTTTGTTCATCAAAAAATAAAGAAAATGCACCAATTAGCGTGTGCGCTGTATGAAGTTCTGAATGGCACATGTTCTTACTTCTCGGTTGTCATTGGTCAGAAATATTGTTATGAGGGAATGAGACTTATTATGGGATAAAATCTCTTATATTTTGTAAAAAGAGTTAAACAGTACCAAAGGTTATATATACAAGGTAACTTTTCTTCTACGGTAGGGAACTCTGCTTTCACTCACATCATAAACTGGGCAACGCTCGTCAATTTGAGCTTTATTTCGTTAAAATATGTTTAGAAGTTTCGGAGATATAGCCCTTAGTATATAGTAGTTAGGAGCAATGCACAACAATATAATATATATGAAAAAATGATATATCTTATATTGTTGAGATGTTGCCTAACAACATATTTATACCAAAGCGTACAGTTTTCAAGAAAATTGAAGAAAATAGTGTTTGAAGACATACGTTTTCTACTTAGGATGGGTGTCACGTGGTCTCATCAATCCTGCAAGGGTTAAATGGCTTCATGTATAACAACAGGTACTAAGTTCATTTTTTAAAACTTCTTGTTGTAATGTATAGATTTTCTTTCCCCTTTATCAGGTGTGCAACACTTAGGTAGTATATTTGGTAGTTGTGTGGAAAAAAATATACAGGGTGATGCAGAATTCCAACACTTAATAGTATAAAATTTATGTTTGTTCATCAAGAAATGAAGAAAATGCACCAATTAGCGTGTGCGCTGTATGTAGTTCTTAATGGCACATGTTCTTACTCCTCGGTTGTCATTGGTCAGCCATATTGTTATGAGGGAATGAGACTTATTATGGGATAAAATCTGTTATATTCTGTAAAAAGAGTTAAACAGTACCAAATATTATAAATACAAGGTAACTTTTCTTCTACGGTAGGGAACTCTGCTTTCACTCACATCATAAACTGGGCAACGCTCGTCAATTTGAGTTTTATTTCGTTAAAATATGTTCAGAAGTTTCGGAGATATAGCAATTAGTATATAGTAGTTAGAAGCAATGCACAACAATATAATATATATGAAAAATGATATATGTTATATTATTGAGATGTTGCCTAATAACATATTTATACCAAAGAATACAGTTTTGAAGAAAATTGAAGAAAATAGTGTTTGAAGACATACATTTTCTACTTAGGATGAGTGTCACGTGGTCTCATCAATCCTGCAAGGGTTAAATGGCTTCATGTATAACAACAGGTACTAAATTCATTTTTTAAAATTTCTTGTTGTAATGTATAGATTTTATTTCCCCTTTATCATGTGTGCAACACTTAGATAGTATATTTGGTAGTTGTGTGGAAAAAAATATACAGGGTGATGCAGAATTCCAACACATAATAGTATAAAATTTATATTTGTTCATCAAGAAATGAAGAAAATGCACCAATTAGCGTGTGCGCTGTATGTAGTTCTGAATGGCACATGTTCTTACTCCTCGGTTGTCATTGGTCAGCCATACTGTTATGAGTGAATGAGACTTATTATGGGATAAAATCTGTTATATTCTGTAAAAAGAGTTAAACAGTACCAAATGTTATATATACAAGGTAACTTTTCTTCTACGGTAGGGAACTCTGCTTTCACTCACATCATAAACTGGGCAACGCTCGTCAATTTGAGCCTTATTTCGTTAAAATATGTTCAGAAGTTTCGGAGATATAGCCCTTAGTATATAGTAGTTAGGAGCAATGCACAACAATATAATATATATGAAAAATGACATATGTTATATTGTTGAGATGTTGCCTAACAACATATTTATACCAAAGAATACAGTTTTGAAGAAAATTGAAGAAAATAGTGTTTGAAGACATACATTTTCTACTTAGGATGAGTGTCACGTGGCCTCATCAATCCTGCAAGGGTTAAATGGCTTCATGTATAACAACAGGTACTAACTTCATTTTTTAAAATTTCTTGTTGTAATGTATAGATTTTATTTCCCCTTTATCATGTGTGCAACACTTAGATAGTATATTTGGTAGTTGTGTGGAAAAAAATATACAGGGTGATGCAGAATCCCAACACTTAATAGTATAAAATTTATGTTTGTTCATCAAGAAATGAAGAAAATGCACCAATTAGCGTGTGCGCTGTATGTAGTTCTTAATGGCACATGTTCTTACTTCTCGGTTGTCATTGGTCAGAAATATTGTTATGAGGGAATGAGACTTATTATGGGATAAAATCTCTTATATTTTGTAAAAAGAGTTAAACAGTACCAAAGGTTATATATACAAGGTAACTTTTCTTCTACGGTAGGGAACTCTGCTTTCACTCACATCATAAACTGGGCAACGCTCGTCAATTTGAGCTTTATTTCGTTAAAATATGTTTAGAAGTTTCGGAGATATAGCCCTTAGTATATAGTAGTTAGGAGCAATGCACAACAATATAATATATATGAAAAAATGATATATCTTTTATTGTTGAGATGTTGCCTAACAACATATTTATACCAAAGAATACAGTTTTGAAGAAAATTGAAGAAAATAGTGTTTGAAGACATACATTTTCTACTTAGGATTAGTGTCACGTGGTCTCATCAATCCTGCAAGGGTTAAATGGCTTCATGTATAACAACAGGTACTAACTTCAATTTTTAAAATTTCTTGTTGTAATGTATAGATTTTATTTCCCCTTTATCATGTGTGCAACACTTAGATAGTATATTTGGTAGTTGTGTGGAAAAAAATATACAGGGTGATGCAGAATTCCAACACTTAATAGTATAAAATTTATGTTTGTTCATCAAGAAATGAAGAAAATGCACCAATTAGCGTGTGCGCTGTATGTAGTTCTTAGTGGCACATGTTCTTACTCCTCGGTTGTCATTGGTCAGCCATATTGTTATGAGGGAATGAGACTTATTATGGGATAAAATCTGTTATATTCTGTAAAAAGAGTTAAACAGTACCAAATATTATAAATACAAGGTAACTTTTCTTCTACGGTAGGGAACTCTGCTTTCACTCACATCATAAACTGGGCAACGCTCGTCAATTTGAGTTTTATTTCGTTAAAATATGTTCAGAAGTTTCGGAGATATAGCAATTAGTATATAGTAGTTAGAAGCAATGCACAACAATATAATATATATGAAAAATGATATATGTTATATTGTTGAGATGTTGCCTAACAACATATTTATACCAAAGAATACAGTTTTGAAGAAAATTGAAGAAAATAGTGTTTGAAGACATACATTTTCTACTTAGGATGAGTGTCACGTGGTCTCATCAATCCTGCAAGGGTTAAATGGCTTCATGTATAACAACAGGTACTAACTTCATTTTTTAAAATTTCTTGTTGTAATGTATAGATTTTCTTTCCCCTTTATCATGTGTGCAACACTTAGATAGTATATTTGGTAGTTGTGTGGAAAAAAATATACAGGGTGATGCAGAATTCCAACACATAATAGTATAAAATTTATATTTGTTCATCAAGAAATGAAGAAAATGCACCAATTAGCGTGTGCGCTGTATGTAGTTCTGAATGGCACATGTTCTTACTCCTCGGTTGTCATTGGTCAGCCATACTGTTATGAGTGAATGAGACTTATTATGGGATAAAATCTGTTATATTCTGTAAAAAGAGTTAAACAGTACCAAATGTTATATATACAAGGTAACTTTTCTTCTACGGTAGGGAACTCTGCTTTTACTCACATCATAAACTGGGCAACGCTCGTCAATTTGAGCCTTATTTCGTTAAAATGTGTTCAGAAGTTTCGGAGATATATCCCTTAGTATATAGTAGTTAGGAGGAATGCACAACAATATAATATATATGAAAAAATGATATATGTTATATTGTTGAGATATTGCCTAACAACATATTTATACCAAAGTGTACAGTTTTGAAGAAAATTGAAGAAAATAGTGTTTGAAGACATACGTTTTCTACTTAGGATGAGTGTCACGTGGTCTCATCAATCCTGCAAGGGTTAAATGGCTTCATGTATAACAACAGGTACTAAGTTCATGTTTAAAACTTCTTGTTGTAATATATAGATTTTCTTTCCCCTTTATCAGGTGTGCAACAGTTAGATAGTATATTTGGTAGTTGTGTGGAAAAAAGTATACAGGGTGATGCAGAATTCCAACACTTAATAGTATAAAATTTATATTTGTTCATCAAGAAATGAAGAAAATGCACCAATTAGCGTGTGCGCTGTATGTAGTTCTGAATGGCACATGTTCTTTCTCCTCGGTTGTCATTGGTCAGCCATACTGTTATGAGGGAATGAGACTTATTATGGGATAAAATCTCTTATATTCTGTAAAAAGAGTTAAACAGTACTTAATGTTATATATACAAGGTAACTTTTCTTCTACGGTAGGGAACTCTGCTTTCACTCACATCATAAACTGGGCAACGCTCGTCAATTTGAGTTTTATTTCGTTAAAATATGTTCAGAAGTTTCGGAGATATAGCAATTAGTATATAGTAGTTAGAAGCAATGCACAACAATATAATATATATGAAAAATGATATATGTTATATTGTTGAGATGTTGCCTAACAACATATTTATACCAAAGAATACAGTTTTGAAGAAAATTGAAGAAAATAGTGTTTGAAGACATACATTTTCTACTTAGGATGAGTGTCACGTGGTCTCATCAATCCTGCAAGGGTTAAATGGCTTCATGTATAACAACAGGTACTAACTTCATTTTTTAAAATTTCTTGTTGTAATGTATAGATTTTATTTCCCCTTTATCATGTGTGCAACACTTAGATAGTATATTTGGTAGTTGTGTGTAAAAAAATATACAGGGTGATGCAGAATTCCAACACTTAATAATATAAAATTTATGTTTGTTCATCAAGAAATGAAGAAAATGCACCAATTAGCGTGTGCGCTGTATGTAGTTCTTAATGGCACATGTTCTTACTCCTCGGTTGTCATTGGTCAGCCATATTGTTATGAGGGAATGAGACTTATTATGGGATAAAATCTGTTATATTCTGTAGAAAGAGTTAAACAGTACCAAATATTATAAATACAAGGTAACTTTTCTTCTACGGTAGGGAACTCTGCTTTCACTCACATCATAAACTGGGCAACGCTCGTCAATTTGAGCTTTATTTCGTTAAAATATGTTCAGAAGTTTCGGAGATATAGCAATTAGTATATAGTAGTTAAAAGCAATGCACAACAATATAATATATATGAAAAATGATATATGTTATATTGTTGAGATGTTGCCTAACAACATATTTATACCAAAGAATACAGTTTTGAAGAAAATTGAAGAAAATAGTGTTTGAAGACATACATTTTCTACTTAGGATGAGTGTCACGTGGTCTCATCAATCCTGCAAGGGTTAAATGGCTTCATGTATAACAACAGGTACTAACTTCATTTTTTAAAATTTCTTGTTGTAATGTATAGATTTTCTTTCCCCTTTATCATGTGTGCAACACTTAGATAGTATATTTGGTAGTTGTGTGGAAAAAAATATACAGGGTGATGCAGAATTCCAACACATAATAGTATAAAATTTATATTTGTTCATCAAGAAATGAAGAAAATGCACCAATTAGCGTGTGCGCTGTATGTAGTTCTGAATGGCACATGTTCTTACTCCTCGGTTGTCATTGGTCAGCCATACTGTTATGAGTGAATGAGACTTATTATGGGATAAAATCTGTTATATTCTGTAAAAAGAGTTAAACAGTACCAAATGTTATATATACAAGGTAACTTTTCTTCTACGGTAGGGAACTCTGCTTTCACTCACATCATAAACTGGGCAACGCTCGTCAATTTGAGCCTTATTTCGTTAAAATATGTTCAGAAGTTTCGGAGATATATCCCTTAGTATATAGTAGTTAGGAGCAATGCACAACAATATAATATATATGAAAAAATGATATATGTTATATTGTTGAGATATTGCCTAACAACATATTTATACCAAAGTGTACAGTTTTGAAGAAAATTGAAGAAAATAGTGTTTGAAGACATACGTTTTCTACTTAGGATGAGTGTCACGTGGTCTCATCAATCCTGCAAGGGTTAAATGGCTTCATGTATAACAACAGGTACTAAGTTCATGTTTAAAACTTCTTGTTGTAATATATAGATTTTCTATCCCCTTTATCAGGTGTCCAACAGTTAGATAATATATTTGGTAGTTGTGTGGAAAAAAGTATACAGGGTGATGCAGAATTCCAACACTTAATAGTATAAAATTTATATTTGTTCATCAAGAAATGAAGAAAATGCACCAATTAGCGTGTGCGCTGTATGTAGTTCTGAATGGCACATGTTCTTTCTCCTTGGTTGTCATTGGTCAGCCATAATGTTATGAGGGAATGAGACTTATTATGGGATAAAATCTCTTATATTCTGTAAAAAGAGTTAAACAGTACTTAATGTTATATATACAAGGTAACTTTTCTTCTACGGTAGGGAACTCTGCTTGCACTCGCATCATAAACTGGACAATGTTCTTCAATTTGAGCTTTATTTCGTTAAAATATGTTCAGAAGTTTCGGAGATATAGCCCTTAGTATATAGTAGTTAGGAGCAATGCACAACAATATAATATATATGAAAAATGACATATGTTATATTGTTGAGATGTTGCCTAACAACATATTTATACCAAAGTGTACAGTTTTGAAGAAAATTGAAGAAAATAGTGTTTGAAGACATACGTTTTCTACTTAGGATGAGTGTCACGTGGTCTCATCAATCCGGCAAGGGTTAAATGGCTTCATGTATAACAACAGGTACTAACTTCATTTTTTAAAATTTCTTGTTGTAATGTATAGATTTTATTTCCCCTTTATCATGTGTGCAACACTTAGATAGTATATTTGGTAGTTGTGTGGAAAAAAATATACAGGGTGATGCAGAATTCCAACCCTTAATAATATGAAATTATTGTTTGTTCATCAAAAAATAAAGAAAATGCACCAATTAGCGTGTGCGCTGTATGAAGTTCTGAATGGCACATGTTCTTACTTCTCGGTTGTCATTGGTCAGAAATATTGTTATGAGGGAATGAGACTTATTATGGGATAAAATCTCTTATATTTTGTAAAAAGAGTTAAACAGTACCAAAGGTTATATATACAAGGTAACTTTTCTTCTACGGTAGGGAACTCTGCTTTCACTCACATCATAAACTGGGCAACGCTCGTCAATTTGAGTTTTATTTCGTTAAAATATGTTCAGAAGTTTCGGAGATATAGCAATTAGTATATAGTAGTTAGAAGCAATGCACAACAATATAATATATATGAAAAATGATATATGTTATATTGTTGAGATGTTGCCTAACAACATATTTATACCAAAGAATACAGTTTTGAAGAAAATTGAAGAAAATAGTGTTTGAAGACATACATTTTCTACTTAGGATGAGTGTCACGTGGTCTCATCAATCCTGCAAGGGTTAAATGGCTTCATGTATAACAACAGGTACTAACTTCATTTTTTAAAATTTCTTGTTGTAATGTATAGATTTTCTTTCCCCCTTATCATGTGTGCAACACTTAGATAGTATATTTGGTAGTTGTGTGGAAAAAAATATACAGGGTGATGCAGAATTCCAACACATAATAGTATAAAATTTATATTTGTTCATCAAGAAATGAAGAAAATGCACCAATTAGCGTGTGCGTTGTATGTAGTTCTGAATGGCACATGTTCTTACTCCTCGGTTGTCATTGGTCAGCCATACTGTTATGAGTGAATGAGACTTATTATGGGATAAAATCTGTTATATTCTGTAAAAAGAGTTAAACAGTACCAAATGTTATATATACAAGGTAACTTTTCTTCTTCGGTAGGGGACTCTGCTTGCACTCGCATCATAAACTGGACAATGTTCTTCAATTTGAGCTTTATTTCGTTAAAATATGTTCAGAAGTTTCGGAGATATAGCCCTTAGTATATAGTAGTTAGGAGCAATGCACAACAATATAATATATATGAAAAATGACATATGTTATATTGTTGAGATGTTGCCTAACAACATATTTATACCAAAGAATACAGTTTTGAAGAAAATTGAAGAAAATAGTGTTTGAAGACATACATTTTCTACTTAGGATGAGTGTCACGTGGCCTCATCAATCCTGCAAGGGTTAAATGGCTTCATGTATAACAACAGGTACTAAGTTCATTTTTTAAAATTTCTTGTTGTAATGTATAGATTTTATTTCCCCTTTATCATGTGTGCAACACTTAGATAGTATATTTGGTAGTTGTGTGGAAAAAAATATACAGGGTGATGCAGAATTCCAACACTTAATAGTATAAAATTTATGTTTGTTCATCAAGAAATGAAGAAAATGCACCAATTAGCGTGTGCGCTGTATGTAGTTCTTAATGGCACATGTTCTTACTCCTCGGTTGTCATTGGTCAGCCATATTGTTATGAGGGAATGAGACTTATTATGGGATAAAATCTGTTATATTCTGTAAAAAGAGTTAAACAGTACCAAATATTATAAATACAAGGTAACTTTTCTTCTACGGTAGGGAACTCTGCTTTCACTCACATCATAAACTGGGCAACGCTCGTCAATTTGAGTTTTATTTCGTTAAAATATGTTCAGAAGTTTCGGAGATATAGCAATTAGTATATAGTAGTTAGAAGCAATGCACAACAATATAATATATATGAAAAATGATATATGTTATATTGTTGAGATGTTGCCTAACAACATATTTATACCAAAGAATACAGTTTTGAAGAAAATTGAAGAAAATAGTGTTTGAAGACATACATTTTCTACTTAGGATGAGTGTCACGTGGTCTCATCAATCCTGCAAGGGTTAAATGGCTTCATGTATAACAACAGGTACTAACTTCATTTTTTAAAATTTCTTGTTGTAATGTATAGATTTTCTTTCCCCTTTATCAGGTGTGCAACAGTTAGATAGTATATTTGGTAGTTGTGTGGAAAAAAGTATACAGGGTGATGCAGAATTCCAACACTTAATAGTATAAAATTTATATTTGTTCATCAAGAAATGAAGAAAATGCACCAATTAACGTGTGCGCTGTATGTAGTTCTGAATGGCACATGTTCTTTCTCCTCGGTTGTCATTGGTCAGCCATACTGTTATGAGGGAATGAGACTTATTATGGGATAAAATCTCTTATATTCTGTAAAAAGAGTTAAACAGTACTTAATGTTATATATACAAGGTAACTTTTCTTCTACGGTAGGGAACTCTGCTTTCACTCACATCATAAACTGGGCAACGCTCGTCAATTTGAGCTTTATTTCGTTAAAATATGTTCAGAAGTTTCGGAGATATAGCCCTTAGTATATAGTAGTTAGGAGCAATGCACAACAATATAATATATATGAAAAATGACATATGTTATATTGTTGAGATGTTGCCTAACAACATATTTATACCAAAGAATACAGTTTTGAAGAAAATTGAAGAAAATAGTGTTTGAAGACATACATTTTCTACTTAGGATGAGTGTCACGTGGCCTCATCAATGCTGCAAGGGTTAAATGGCTTCATGTATAACAACAGGTACTAACTTCATTTTTTAAAATTTCTTGTTGTAATGTATAGATTTTCTTTCCCCTTTATCATGTGTGCAACACTTAGATAGTATATTTGGTAGTTGTGTGTAAAAAAATATACAGGGTGATGCAGAATTCCAACACTTAGTAATATGAAATTATTGTTTGTTCATCAAAAAATAAAGAAAATGCACCGGTTAGCGTGTGCGCTGTATGAAGTTCTGAACGGCACATGTTCTTACTTCTCGGTTGTCATTGGTCAGCCATATTGTTATGAGGGAATGAGATTTATTATGGGATAAAATCTCTTATATTCTGTAAAAAGAGTTAAACAGTACCAAATGATATATATACAAGGTAACCTTTCTTCTACGGTAGGGAACTCTGCTTTCACTCACATCATAAACTGGGCAACGCTCGTCAATTTGAGCTTTATTTCGTTAAAATATGTTCAGAAGTTTCGGAGATATAGCTTTTAGTATATAGTAGTTAGGAGCAATGCACAACAATATAATATATATGAAAAAATGATATATGTTATATTGTTGAGATGTTGCCTAACAACATATTTATACCAAAGTGTACAGTTTTGAAGAAAATTGAAGAAAATAGGGTTTGAAGACATACGTTTTCTACTTAGGATGAGTGTCACGTGGTCTCATCAATCCGGCAAGGGTTAAATGGCTTCATGTATAACAACAGTTACTAACTTCATTTTTTAAAATTTCTTGTTGTAATGTATAGATTTTATTTCCCCTTTATCATGTGTGCAACACTTAGATAGTATATTTGGTAGTTGTGTGTAAAAAAATATACAGGGTGATGCAGAATTCAAACCCTTAATAATATGAAATTATTGTTTGTTCATCAAAAAATAAAGAAAATGCACCAATTAGCGTGTGCGCTGTATGAAGTTCTGAATAGCACATGTTCTTACTTCTCGGTTGTCATTGGTCAGCCATATTGTTATGAGGGAATGAGACTTATTATGGGATAAAATCTCTTATATTTTGTAAAAAGAGTTAAACAGTACCAAAGGTTATATATACAAGGTAACTTTTCTTCTACGGTAGGGAACTCTGCTTTCACTCACATCATAAACTGGGCAACGCTCGTCAATTTGAGCTTTATTTCGTTAAAATATGTTTAGAAGTTTCGGAGATATAGCCCTTAGTATATAGTAGTTAGGAGCAATGCACAACAATATAATATATATGAAAAAATGATATATCTTATATTGTTGAGATTTTGCCTAACAACATATTTATACCAAAGTGTTTTGAAGAAAATTGAAGAAAATAGTGTTTGAAGACATACGTTTTCTACTTAGGATGGGTGTCACGTGGTCTCATCAATCCTGCAAGGGTTAAATGGCTTCATGTATAACAACAGGTACTAAGTTCATTTTTTAAAACTTCTTGTTGTAATGTATAGATTTTCTTTCCCCTTTATCAGGTGTGCAACACTTAGGTAGTATATTTGGTAGTTGTGTGGAAAAAAATATACAGGGTGATGCAGAATTCCAACACTTAATAGTATAAAATTTATGTTTGTTCATCAAGAAATGAAGAAAATGCACCAATTAGCGTGTGCGCTGTATGTAGTTCTTAATGGCACATGTTCTTACTCCTCGGTTGTCATTGGTCAGCCATATTGTTATGAGGGAATGAGACTTATTATGGGATAAAATCTGTTATATTCTGTAAAAAGAGTTAAACAGTACCAAATATTATAAATACAAGGTAACTTTTCTTCTACGGTAGGGAACTCTGCTTTCACTCACATCATAAACTGGGCAACGCTCGTCAATTTGAGCCTTATTTCGTTAAAATATGTTCAGAAGTTTCGGAGATATAGCCCTTAGTATATAGTAGTTAGGAGCAATGCACAACAATATAATATATATGAAAAATGACATATGTTATATTGTTGAGATGTTGCCTAACAACATATTTATACCAAAGAATACAGTTTTGAAGAAAATTGAAGAAAATAGTGTTTGAAGACATACATTTTCTACTTAGGATGAGTGTCACGTGGCCTCATCAATCCTGCAAGGGTTAAATGGCTTCATGTATAACAACAGGTACTAACTTCATTTTTTAAAATTTCTTGTTGTAATGTATAGATTTTATTTCCCCTTTATCATGTGTGCAACACTTAGATAGTATATTTGGTAGTTGTGTGTAAAAAAATATACAGGGTGATGCAGAATTCCAACACTTAGTAATATGAAATTATTGTTTGTTCATCAAAAAATAAAGAAAATGCACCGGTTAGCGTGTGCGCTGTATGAAGTTCTGAACGGCACATGTTCTTACTTCTCGGTTGTCATTGGTCAGCCATATTGTTATGAGGGAATGAGATTTATTATGGGATAAAATCTCTTATATTCTGTAAAAAGAGTTAAACAGTACCAAATGATATATATACAAGGTAACCTTTCTTCTACGGTAGGGAACTCTGCTTTCACTCACATCATAAACTGGGCAACGCTCGTCAATTTGAGCTTTATTTCGTTAAAATATGTTCAGAAGTTTCGGAGATATAGCTTTTAGTATATAGTAGTTAGGAGCAATGCACAACAATATAATATATATGAAAAAATGATATATGTTATATTGTTGAGATGTTGCCTAACAACATATTTATACCAAAGTGTACAGTTTTGAAGAAAATTGAAGAAAATAGGGTTTGAAGACATACGTTTTCTACTTAGGATGAGTGTCACGTGGTCTCATCAATCCGGCAAGGGTTAAATGGCTTCATGTATAACAACAGGTACTAACTTCATTTTTTAAAATTTCTTGTTGTAATGTATAGATTTTATTTCCCCTTTATCATGTGTGCAACACTTAGATAGTATATTTGGTAGTTGTGTGTAAAAAAATATACAGGGTGATGCAGAATTCAAACCCTTAATTATATGAAATTATTGTTTGTTCATCAAAAAATAAAGAAAATGCACCAATTAGCGTGTGCGCTGTATGAAGTTCTGAATAGCACATGTTCTTACTTCTCGGTTGTCATTGGTCAGCCATATTGTTATGAGGGAATGAGACTTATTATGGGATAAAATCTCTTATATTTTGTAAAAAGAGTTAAACAGTACCAAAGGTTATATATACAAGGTAACTTTTCTTCTACGGTAGGGAACTCTGCTTTCACTCACATCATAAACTGGGCAACGCTCGTCAATTTGAGCTTTATTTCGTTAAAATATGTTTAGAAGTTTCGGAGATATAGCCCTTAGTATATAGTAGTTAGGAGCAATGCACAACAATATAATATATATGAAAAAATGATATATCTTATATTGTTGAGATTTTGCCTAACAACATATTTATACCAAAGTGTACAGTTTTGAAGAAAATTGAAGAAAATAGTGTTTGAAGACATACGTTTTCTACTTAGGATGGGTGTCACGTGGTCTCATCAATCCTGCAAGGGTTAAATGGCTTCATGTATAACAACAGGTACTAAGTTCATTTTTTAAAACTTCTTGTTGTAATGTATAGATTTTCTTTCCCCTTTATCAGGTGTGCAACACTTAGGTAGTATATTTGGTAGTTGTGTGGAAAAAAATATACAGGGTGATGCAGAATTCCAACACTTAATAGTATAAAATTTATGTTTGTTCATCAAGAAATGAAGAAAATGCACCAATTAGCGTGTGCGCTGTATGTAGTTCTTAATGGCACATGTTCTTACTCCTCGGTTGTCATTGGTCAGCCATATTGTTATGAGGGAATGAGACTTATTATGGGATAAAATCTGTTATATTCTGTAAAAAGAGTTAAACAGTACCAAATATTATAAATACAAGGTAACTTTTCTTCTACGGTAGGGAACTCTGCTTTCACTCACATCATAAACTGGGCAACGCTCGTCAATTTGAGCCTTATTTCGTTAAAATATGTTCAGAAGTTTCGGAGATATAGCCCTTAGTATATAGTAGTTAGGAGCAATGCACAACAATATAATATATATGAAAAATGACATATGTTATATTGTTGAGATGTTGCCTAACAACATATTTATACCAAAGAATACAGTTTTGAAGAAAATTGAAGAAAATAGTGTTTGAAGACATACATTTTCTACTTAGGATGAGTGTCACGTGGCCTCATCAATCCTGCAAGGGTTAAATGGCTTCATGTATAACAACAGGTACTAAGTTCATTTTTTAAAATTTCTTGTTGTAATGTATAGATTTTATTTCCCCTTTATCATGTGTGCAACACTTAGATAGTATATTTGGTAGTTGTGTGGAAAAAAATATACAGGGTGATGCAGAATTCCAACACTTAATAGTATAAAATTTATGTTTGTTCATCAAGAAATGAAGAAAATGCACCAATTAGCGTGTGCGCTGTATGTAGTTCTTAATGGCACATGTTCTTACTCCTCGGTTGTCATTGGTCAGCCATATTGTTATGAGGGAATGAGACTTATTATGGGATAAAATCTGTTATATTCTGTAAAAAGAGTTAAACAGTACCAAATATTATAAATACAAGGTAACTTTTCTTCTACGGTAGGGAACTCTGCTTTCACTCACATCATAAACTGGGCAACGCTCGTCAATTTGAGTTTTATTTCGTTAAAATATGTTCAGAAGTTTCGGAGATATAGCAATTAGTATATAGTAGTTAGAAGCAATGCACAACAATATAATATATATGAAAAATGATATATGTTATATTGTTGAGATGTTGCCTAACAACATATTTATACCAAAGAATACAGTTTTGAAGAAAATTGAAGAAAATAGTGTTTGAAGACATACATTTTCTACTTAGGATGAGTGTCACGTGGTCTCATCAATCCTGCAAGGGTTAAATGGCTTCATGTATAACAACAGGTACTAACTTCATTTTTTAAAATTTCTTGTTGTAATGTATAGATTTTCTTTCCCCTTTATCAGGTGTGCAACAGTTAGATAGTATATTTGGTAGTTGTGTGGAAAAAAGTATACAGGGTGATGCAGAATTCCAACACTTAATAGTATAAAATTTATATTTGTTCATCAAGAAATGAAGAAAATGCACCAATTAACGTGTGCGCTGTATGTAGTTCTGAATGGCACATGTTCTTTCTCCTCGGTTGTCATTGGTCAGCCATACTGTTATGAGGGAATGAGACTTATTATGGGATAAAATCTCTTATATTCTGTAAAAAGAGTTAAACAGTACTTAATGTTATATATACAAGGTAACTTTTCTTCTACGGTAGGGAACTCTGCTTTCACTCACATCATAAACTGGGCAACGCTCGTCAATTTGAGCTTTATTTCGTTAAAATATGTTCAGAAGTTTCGGAGATATAGCCCTTAGTATATAGTAGTTAGGAGCAATGCACAACAATATAATATATATGAAAAATGACATATGTTATATTGTTGAGATGTTGCCTAACAACATATTTATACCAAAGAATACAGTTTTGAAGAAAATTGAAGAAAATAGTGTTTGAAGACATACATTTTCTACTTAGGATGAGTGTCACGTGGCCTCATCAATGCTGCAAGGGTTAAATGGCTTCATGTATAACAACAGGTACTAACTTCATTTTTTAAAATTTCTTGTTGTAATGTATAGATTTTCTTTCCCCTTTATCATGTGTGCAACACTCAGATAGTATATTTGGTAGTTGTGTGTAAAAAAATATACAGGGTGATGCAGAATTCCAACACTTAGTAATATGAAATTATTGTTTGTTCATCAAAAAATAAAGAAAATGCACCGGTTAGCGTGTGCGCTGTATGAAGTTCTGAACGGCACATGTTCTTACTTCTCGGTTGTCATTGGTCAGCCATATTGTTATGAGGGAATGAGATTTATTATGGGATAAAATCTCTTATATTCTGTAAAAAGAGTTAAACAGTACCAAATGATATATATACAAGGTAACCTTTCTTCTACGGTAGGGAACTCTGCTTTCACTCACATCATAAACTGGGCAACGCTCGTCAATTTGAGCTTTATTTCGTTAAAATATGTTCAGAAGTTTCGGAGATATAGCTTTTAGTATATAGTAGTTAGGAGCAATGCACAACAATATAATATATATGAAAAAATGATATATGTTATATTGTTGAGATGTTGCCTAACAACATATTTATACCAAAGTGTACAGTTTTGAAGAAAATTGAAGAAAATAGGGTTTGAAGACATACGTTTTCTACTTAGGATGAGTGTCACGTGGTCTCATCAATCCGGCAAGGGTTAAATGGCTTCATGTATAACAACAGTTACTAACTTCATTTTTTAAAATTTCTTGTTGTAATGTATAGATTTTATTTCCCCTTTATCATGTGTGCAACACTTAGATAGTATATTTGGTAGTTGTGTGTAAAAAAATATACAGGGTGATGCAGAATTCAAACCCTTAATAATATGAAATTATTGTTTGTTCATCAAAAAATAAAGAAAATGCACCAATTAGCGTGTGCGCTGTATGAAGTTCTGAATAGCACATGTTCTTACTTCTCGGTTGTCATTGGTCAGCCATATTGTTATGAGGGAATGAGACTTATTATGGGATAAAATCTCTTATATTTTGTAAAAAGAGTTAAACAGTACCAAAGGTTATATATACAAGGTAACTTTTCTTCTACGGTAGGGAACTCTGCTTTCACTCACATCATAAACTGGGCAACGCTCGTCAATTTGAGCTTTATTTCGTTAAAATATGTTTAGAAGTTTCGGAGATATAGCCCTTAGTATATAGTAGTTAGGAGCAATGCACAACAATATAATATATATGAAAAAATGATATATCTTATATTGTTGAGATTTTGCCTAACAACATATTTATACCAAAGTGTTTTGAAGAAAATTGAAGAAAATAGTGTTTGAAGACATACGTTTTCTACTTAGGATGGGTGTCACGTGGTCTCATCAATCCTGCAAGGGTTAAATGGCTTCATGTATAACAACAGGTACTAAGTTCATTTTTTAAAACTTCTTGTTGTAATGTATAGATTTTCTTTCCCCTTTATCAGGTGTGCAACACTTAGGTAGTATATTTGGTAGTTGTGTGGAAAAAAATATACAGGGTGATGCAGAATTCCAACACTTAATAGTATAAAATTTATGTTTGTTCATCAAGAAATGAAGAAAATGCACCAATTAGCGTGTGCGCTGTATGTAGTTCTTAATGGCACATGTTCTTACTCCTCGGTTGTCATTGGTCAGCCATATTGTTATGAGGGAATGAGACTTATTATGGGATAAAATCTGTTATATTCTGTAAAAAGAGTTAAACAGTACCAAATATTATAAATACAAGGTAACTTTTCTTCTACGGTAGGGAACTCTGCTTTCACTCACATCATAAACTGGGCAACGCTCGTCAATTTGAGCCTTATTTCGTTAAAATATGTTCAGAAGTTTCGGAGATATAGCCCTTAGTATATAGTAGTTAGGAGCAATGCACAACAATATAATATATATGAAAAATGACATATGTTATATTGTTGAGATGTTGCCTAACAACATATTTATACCAAAGAATACAGTTTTGAAGAAAATTGAAGAAAATAGTGTTTGAAGACATACATTTTCTACTTAGGATGAGTGTCACGTGGCCTCATCAATCCTGCAAGGGTTAAATGGCTTCATGTATAACAACAGGTACTAACTTCATTTTTTAAAATTTCTTGTTGTAATGTATAGATTTTATTTCCCCTTTATCATGTGTGCAACACTTAGATAGTATATTTGGTAGTTGTGTGTAAAAAAATATACAGGGTGATGCAGAATTCCAACACTTAGTAATATGAAATTATTGTTTGTTCATCAAAAAATAAAGAAAATGCACCGGTTAGCGTGTGCGCTGTATGAAGTTCTGAACGGCACATGTTCTTACTTCTCGGTTGTCATTGGTCAGCCATATTGTTATGAGGGAATGAGATTTATTATGGGATAAAATCTCTTATATTCTGTAAAAAGAGTTAAACAGTACCAAATGATATATATACAAGGTAACCTTTCTTCTACGGTAGGGAACTCTGCTTTCACTCACATCATAAACTGGGCAACGCTCGTCAATTTGAGCTTTATTTCGTTAAAATATGTTCAGAAGTTTCGGAGATATAGCTTTTAGTATATAGTAGTTAGGAGCAATGCACAACAATATAATATATATGAAAAAATGATATATGTTATATTGTTGAGATGTTGCCTAACAACATATTTATACCAAAGTGTACAGTTTTGAAGAAAATTGAAGAAAATAGGGTTTGAAGACATACGTTTTCTACTTAGGATGAGTGTCACGTGGTCTCATCAATCCGGCAAGGGTTAAATGGCTTCATGTATAACAACAGGTACTAACTTCATTTTTTAAAATTTCTTGTTGTAATGTATAGATTTTATTTCCCCTTTATCATGTGTGCAACACTTAGATAGTATATTTGGTAGTTGTGTGTAAAAAAATATACAGGGTGATGCAGAATTCAAACCCTTAATAATATGAAATTATTGTTTGTTCATCAAAAAATAAAGAAAATGCACCAATTAGCGTGTGCGCTGTATGAAGTTCTGAATAGCACATGTTCTTACTTCTCGGTTGTCATTGGTCAGCCATATTGTTATGAGGGAATGAGACTTATTATGGGATAAAATCTCTTATATTTTGTAAAAAGAGTTAAACAGTACCAAAGGTTATATATACAAGGTAACTTTTCTTCTACGGTAGGGAACTCTGCTTTCACTCACATCATAAACTGGGCAACGCTCGTCAATTTGAGTTTTATTTCGTTAAAATATGTTTAGAAGTTTCGGAGATATAGCCCTTAGTATATAGTAGTTAGGAGCAATGCACAACAATATAATATATATGAAAAAATGATATATCTTATATTGTTGAGATTTTGCCTAACAACATATTTATACCAAAGTGTACAGTTTTGAAGAAAATTGAAGAAAATAGTGTTTGAAGACATACGTTTTCTACTTAGGATGGGTGTCACGTGGTCTCATCAATCCTGCAAGGGTTAAATGGCTTCATGTATAACAACAGGTACTAAGTTCATTTTTTAAAACTTCTTGTTGTAATGTATAGATTTTCTTTCCCCTTTATCAGGTGTGCAACACTTAGGTAGTATATTTGGTAGTTGTGTGGAAAAAAATATACAGGGTGATGCAGAATTCCAACACTTAATAGTATAAAATTTATGTTTGTTCATCAAGAAATGAAGAAAATGCACCAATTAGCGTGTGCGCTGTATGTAGTTCTTAATGGCACATGTTCTTACTCCTCGGTTGTCATTGGTCAGCCATATTGTTATGAGGGAATGAGACTTATTATGGGATAAAATCTGTTATATTCTGTAAAAAGAGTTAAACAGTACCAAATATTATAAATACAAGGTAACTTTTCTTCTACGGTAGGGAACTCTGCTTTCACTCACATCATAAACTGGGCAACGCTCGTCAATTTGAGCCTTATTTCGTTAAAATATATTCAGAAGTTTCGGAGATATAGCCCTTAGTATATAGTAGTTAGGAGCAATGCACAACAATATAATATATATGAAAAATGACATATGTTATATTGTTGAGATGTTGCCTAACAACATATTTATACCAAAGAATACAGTTTTGAAGAAAATTGAAGAAAATAGTGTTTGAAGACATACATTTTCTACTTAGGATGAGTGTCACGTGGCCTCATCAATCCTGCAAGGGTTAAATGGCTTCATGTATAACAACAGGTACTAACTTCATTTTTTAAAATTTCTTGTTGTAATGTATAGATTTTATTTCCCATTTATCATGTGTGCAACACTTAGATAGTATATTTGGTAGTTGTGTGGAAAAAAATATACAGGGTGATGCAGAATCCCAACACTTAATAGTATAAAATTTATGTTTGTTCATCAAGAAATGAAGAAAATGCACCAATTAGCGTGTGCGCTGTATGTAGTTCTTAATGGCACATGTTCTTACTTCTCGGTTGTCATTGGTCAGAAATATTGTTATGAGGGAATGAGACTTATTATGGGATAAAATCTCTTATATTTTGTAAAAAGAGTTAAACAGTACCAAAGGTTATATATACAAGGTAACTTTTCTTCTACGGTAGGGAACTCTGCTTTCACTCACATCATAAACTGGGCAACGCTCGTCAATTTGAGCTTTATTTCGTTAAAATATGTTTAGAAGTTTCGGAGATATAGCCCTTAGTATATAGTAGTTAGGAGCAATGCACAACAATATAATATATATGAAAAAATGATATATCTTTTATTGTTGAGATGTTGCCTAACAACATATTTATACCAAAGAATACAGTTTTGAAGAAAATTGAAGAAAATAGTGTTTGAAGACATACATTTTCTACTTAGGATGAGTGTCACGTGGTCTCATCAATCCTGCAAGGGTTAAATGGCTTCATGTATAACAACAGGTACTAACTTCAATTTTTAAAATTTCTTGTTGTAATGTATAGATTTTATTTCCCCTTTATCATGTGTGCAACACTTAGATAGTATATTTGGTAGTTGTGTGGAAAAAAATATACAGGGTGATGCAGAATTCCAACACTTAATAGTATAAAATTTATGTTTGTTCATCAAGAAATGAAGAAAATGCACCAATTAGCGTGTGCGCTGTATGTAGTTCTTAGTGGCACATGTTCTTACTCCTCGGTTGTCATTGGTCAGCCATATTGTTATGAGGGAATGAGACTTATTATGGGATAAAATCTGTTATATTCTGTAAAAAGAGTTAAACAGTACCAAATATTATAAATACAAGGTAACTTTTCTTCTACGGTAGGGAACTCTGCTTTCACTCACATCATAAACTGGGCAACGCTCGTCAATTTGAGTTTTATTTCGTTAAAATATGTTCAGAAGTTTCGGAGATATAGCAATTAGTATATAGTAGTTAGAAGCAATGCACAACAATATAATATATATGAAAAATGATATATGTTATATTGTTGAGATGTTGCCTAACAACATATTTATACCAAAGAATACAGTTTTGAAGAAAATTGAAGAAAATAGTGTTTGAAGACATACATTTTCTACTTAGGATGAGTGTCACGTGGTCTCATCAATCCTGCAAGGGTTAAATGGCTTCATGTATAACAACAGGTACTAACTTCATTTTTTAAAATTTCTTGTTGTAATGTATAGATTTTCTTTCCCCTTTATCATGTGTGCAACACTTAGATAGTATATTTGGTAGTTGTGTGGAAAAAAATATACAGGGTGATGCAGAATTCCAACACATAATAGTATAAAATTTATATTTGTTCATCAAGAAATGAAGAAAATGCACCAATTAGCGTGTGCGCTGTATGTAGTTCTGAATGGCACATGTTCTTACTCCTCGGTTGTCATTGGTCAGCCATACTGTTATGAGTGAATGAGACTTATTATGGGATAAAATCTGTTATATTCTGTAAAAAGAGTTAAACAGTACCAAATGTTATATATACAAGGTAACTTTTCTTCTACGGTAGGGAACTCTGCTTTCACTCACATCATAAACTGGGCAACGCTCGTCAATTTGAGCCTTATTTCGTTAAAATGTGTTCAGAAGTTTCGGAGATATATCCCTTAGTATATAGTAGTTAGGAGGAATGCACAACAATATAATATATATGAAAAAATGATATATGTTATATTGTTGAGATATTGCCTAACAACATATTTATACCAAAGTGTACAGTTTTGAAGAAAATTGAAGAAAATAGTGTTTGAAGACATACGTTTTCTACTTAGGATGAGTGTCACGTGGTCTCATCAATCCTGCAAGGGTTAAATGGCTTCATGTATAACAACAGGTACTAAGTTCATGTTTAAAACTTCTTGTTGTAATATATAGATTTTCTTTCCCCTTTATCAGGTGTGCAACAGTTAGATAGTATATTTGGTAGTTGTGTGGAAAAAAGTATACAGGGTGATGCAGAATTCCAACACTTAATAGTATAAAATTTATATTTGTTCATCAAGAAATGAAGAAAATGCACCAATTAGCGTGTGCGCTGTATGTAGTTCTGAATGGCACATGTTCTTTCTCCTCGGTTGTCATTGGTCAGCCATACTGTTATGAGGGAATGAGACTTATTATGGGATAAAATCTCTTATATTCTGTAAAAAGAGTTAAACAGTACTTAATGTTATATATACAAGGTAACTTTTCTTCTACGGTAGGGAACTCTGCTTTCACTCACATCATAAACTGGGCAACGCTCGTCAATTTGAGTTTTATTTCGTTAAAATATGTTCAGAAGTTTCGGAGATATAGCAATTAGTATATAGTAGTTAGAAGCAATGCACAACAATATAATATATATGAAAAATGATATATGTTATATTGTTGAGATGTTGCCTAACAACATATTTATACCAAAGAATACAGTTTTGAAGAAAATTGAAGAAAATAGTGTTTGAAGACATACATTTTCTACTTAGGATGAGTGTCACGTGGTCTCATCAATCCTGCAAGGGTTAAATGGCTTCATGTATAACAACAGGTACTAACTTCATTTTTTAAAATTTCTTGTTGTAATGTATAGATTTTATTTCCCCTTTATCATGTGTGCAACACTTAGATAGTATATTTGGTAGTTGTGTGTAAAAAAATATACAGGGTGATGCAGAATTCCAACACTTAATAATATAAAATTTATGTTTGTTCATCAAGAAATGAAGAAAATGCACCAATTAGCGTGTGCGCTGTATGTAGTTCTTAATGGCACATGTTCTTACTCCTCGGTTGTCATTGGTCAGCCATATTGTTATGAGGGAATGAGACTTATTATGGGATAAAATCTGTTATATTCTGTAGAAAGAGTTAAACAGTACCAAATATTATAAATACAAGGTAACTTTTCTTCTACGGTAGGGAACTCTGCTTTCACTCACATCATAAACTGGGCAACGCTCGTCAATTTGAGCTTTATTTCGTTAAAATATGTTCAGAAGTTTCGGAGATATAGCAATTAGTATATAGTAGTTAAAAGCAATGCACAACAATATAATATATATGAAAAATGATATATGTTATATTGTTGAGATGTTGCCTAACAACATATTTATACCAAAGAATACAGTTTTGAAGAAAATTGAAGAAAATAGTGTTTGAAGACATACATTTTCTACTTAGGATGAGTGTCACGTGGTCTCATCAATCCTGCAAGGGTTAAATGGCTTCATGTATAACAACAGGTACTAACTTCATTTTTTAAAATTTCTTGTTGTAATGTATAGATTTTCTTTCCCCTTTATCATGTGTGCAACACTTAGATAGTATATTTGGTAGTTGTGTGGAAAAAAATATACAGGGTGATGCAGAATTCCAACACATAATAGTATAAAATTTATATTTGTTCATCAAGAAATGAAGAAAATGCACCAATTAGCGTGTGCGCTGTATGTAGTTCTGAATGGCACATGTTCTTACTCCTCGGTTGTCATTGGTCAGCCATACTGTTATGAGTGAATGAGACTTATTATGGGATAAAATCTGTTATATTCTGTAAAAAGAGTTAAACAGTACCAAATGTTATATATACAAGGTAACTTTTCTTCTACGGTAGGGAACTCTGCTTTCACTCACATCATAAACTGGGCAACGCTCGTCAATTTGAGCCTTATTTCGTTAAAATATGTTCAGAAGTTTCGGAGATATAGCAATTAGTATATAGTAGTTAGGAGCAATGCACAACAATATAATATATATGAAAAAATGATATATGTTATATTGTTGAGATATTGCCTAACAACATATTTATACCAAAGTGTACAGTTTTGAAGAAAATTGAAGAAAATAGTGTTTGAAGACATACGTTTTCTACTTAGGATGAGTGTCACGTGGTCTCATCAATCCTGCAAGGGTTAAATGGCTTCATGTATAACAACAGGTACTAAGTTCATGTTTAAAACTTCTTGTTGTAATATATAGATTTTCTATCCCCTTTATCAGGTGTCCAACAGTTAGATAATATATTTGGTAGTTGTGTGGAAAAAAGTATACAGGGTGATGCAGAATTCCAACACTTAATAGTATAAAATTTATATTTGTTCATCAAGAAATGAAGAAAATGCACCAATTAGCGTGTGCGCTGTATGTAGTTCTGAATGGCACATGTTCTTTCTCCTTGGTTGTCATTGGTCAGCCATAATGTTATGAGGGAATGAGACTTATTATGGGATAAAATCTCTTATATTCTGTAAAAAGAGTTAAACAGTACTTAATGTTATATATACAAGGTAACTTTTCTTCTACGGTAGGGAACTCTGCTTGCACTCGCATCATAAACTGGACAATGTTCTTCAATTTGAGCTTTATTTCGTTAAAATATGTTCAGAAGTTTCGGAGATATAGCCCTTAGTATATAGTAGTTAGGAGCAATGCACAACAATATAATATATATGAAAAATGACATATGTTATATTGTTGAGATGTTGCCTAACAACATATTTATACCAAAGTGTACAGTTTTGAAGAAAATTGAAGAAAATAGTGTTTGAAGACATACGTTTTCTACTTAGGATGAGTGTCACGTGGTCTCATCAATCCGGCAAGGGTTAAATGGCTTCATGTATAACAACAGGTACTAACTTCAATTTTTAAAATTTCTTGTTGTAATGTATAGATTTTATTTCCCCTTTATCATGTGTGCAACACTTAGATAGTATATTTGGTAGTTGTGTGGAAAAAAATATACAGGGTGATGCAGAATTCCAACACTTAATAGTATAAAATTTATGTTTGTTCATCAAGAAATGAAGAAAATGCACCAATTAGCGTGTGCGCTGTATGTAGTTCTTAGTGGCACATGTTCTTACTCCTCGGTTGTCATTGGTCAGCCATATTGTTATGAGGGAATGAGACTTATTATGGGATAAAATCTGTTATATTCTGTAAAAAGAGTTAAACAGTACCAAATATTATAAATACAAGGTAACTTTTCTTCTACGGTAGGGAACTCTGCTTTCACTCACATCATAAACTGGGCAACGCTCGTCAATTTGAGCCTTATTTCGTTAAAATATGTTCAGAAGTTTCGGAGATATAGCCCTTAGTATATAGTAGTTAGGAGCAATGCACAACAATATAATATATATGAAAAATGACATATGTTATATTGTTGAGATGTTGCCTAACAACATATTTATACCAAAGAATACAGTTTTGAAGAAAATTGAAGAAAATAGTGTTTGAAGACATACATTTTCTACTTAGGATGAGTGTCACGTGGCCTCATCAATCCTGCAAGGGTTAAATGGCTTCATGTATAACAACAGGTACTAACTTCATTTTTTAAAATTTCTTGTTGTAATGTATAGATTTTATTTCCCCTTTATCATGTGTGCAACACTTAGATAGTATATTTGGTAGTTGTGTGTAAAAAAATATACAGGGTGATGCAGAATTCCAACACTTAGTAATATGAAATTATTGTTTGTTCATCAAAAAATAAAGAAAATGCACCGGTTAGCGTGTGCGCTGTATGAAGTTCTGAACGGCACATGTTCTTACTTCTCGGTTGTCATTGGTCAGCCATATTGTTATGAGGGAATGAGATTTATTATGGGATAAAATCTCTTATATTCTGTAAAAAGAGTTAAACAGTACCAAATGATATATATACAAGGTAACCTTTCTTCTACGGTAGGGAACTCTGCTTTCACTCACATCATAAACTGGGCAACGCTCGTCAATTTGAGCTTTATTTCGTTAAAATATGTTCAGAAGTTTCGGAGATATAGCTTTTAGTATATAGTAGTTAGGAGCAATGCACAACAATATAATATATATGAAAAAATGATATATGTTATATTGTTGAGATGTTGCCTAACAACATATTTATACCAAAGTGTACAGTTTTGAAGAAAATTGAAGAAAATAGGGTTTGAAGACATACGTTTTCTACTTAGGATGAGTGTCACGTGGTCTCATCAATCCGGCAAGGGTTAAATGGCTTCATGTATAACAACAGGTACTAACTTCATTTTTTAAAATTTCTTGTTGTAATGTATAGATTTTATTTCCCCTTTATCATGTGTGCAACACTTAGATAGTATATTTGGTAGTTGTGTGTAAAAAAATATACAGGGTGATGCAGAATTCAAACCCTTAATAATATGAAATTATTGTTTGTTCATCAAAAAATAAAGAAAATGCACCAATTAGCGTGTGCGCTGTATGAAGTTCTGAATAGCACATGTTCTTACTTCTCGGTTGTCATTGGTCAGCCATATTGTTATGAGGGAATGAGACTTATTATGGGATAAAATCTCTTATATTTTGTAAAAAGAGTTAAACAGTACCAAAGGTCATATATACAAGGTAACTTTTCTTCTACGGTAGGGAACTCTGCTTTCACTCACATCATAAACTGGGCAACGCTCGTCAATTTGAGCTTTATTTCGTTAAAATATGTTTAGAAGTTTCGGAGATATAGCCCTTAGTATATAGTAGTTAGGAGCAATGCACAACAATATAATATATATGAAAAAATGATATATCTTATATTGTTGAGATTTTGCCTAACAACATATTTATACCAAAGTGTACAGTTTTGAAGAAAATTGAAGAAAATAGTGTTTGAAGACATACGTTTTCTACTTAGGATGGGTGTCACGTGGTCTCATCAATCCTGCAAGGGTTAAATGGCTTCATGTATAACAACAGGTACTAAGTTCATTTTTTAAAACTTCTTGTTGTAATGTATAGATTTTCTTTCCCCTTTATCAGGTGTGCAACACTTAGGTAGTATATTTGGTAGTTGTGTGGAAAAAAATATACAGGGTGATGCAGAATTCCAACACTTAATAGTATAAAATTTATGTTTGTTCATCAAGAAATGAAGAAAATGCACCAATTAGCGTGTGCGCTGTATGTAGTTCTTAATGGCACATGTTCTTACTCCTCGGTTGTCATTGGTCAGCCATATTGTTATGAGGGAATGAGACTTATTATGGGATAAAATCTGTTATATTCTGTAAAAAGAGTTAAACAGTACCAAATATTATAAATACAAGGTAACTTTTCTTCTACGGTAGGGAACTCTGCTTTCACTCACATCATAAACTGGGCAACGCTCGTCAATTTGAGCCTTATTTCGTTAAAATATGTTCAGAAGTTTCGGAGATATAGCCCTTAGTATATAGTAGTTAGGAGCAATGCACAACAATATAATATATATGAAAAATGACATATGTTATATTGTTGAGATGTTGCCTAACAACATATTTATACCAAAGAATACAGTTTTGAAGAAAATTGAAGAAAATAGTGTTTGAAGACATACATTTTCTACTTAGGATGAGTGTCACGTGGCCTCATCAATCCTGCAAGGGTTAAATGGCTTCATGTATAACAACAGGTACTAACTTCATTTTTTAAAATTTCTTGTTGTAATGTATAGATTTTCTTTCCCCTTTATCATGTGTGCAACACTTAGATAGTATATTTGGTAGTTGTGTGGAAAAAAATATACAGGGTGATGCAGAATTCCAACACATAATAGTATAAAATTTATATTTGTTCATCAAGAAATAAAGAAAATGCACCAAATAGCGTGTGCGCTGTATGTAGTTCTGAATGGCACATGTTCTTACACCTCGGTTGTCATTGGTCAGCCATACTGTTATGAGGGAATGAGATTTATTATGGGATAAAATCTCTTATATTCTGTAAAAAGAGTTAAACAGTACCAAATGTTATATATACAAGGTAACTTTTCTTCTACGGTAGGGAACTCTGCTTTCACTCACATCATAAACTGGGCACCGCTCGTCAATTTGAGCTTTATTTCGTTAAAATATGTTCAGAAGTTTCGGAGATATATCCCTTAGTATATAGTAGTTAGGAGCAATGCACAACAATATAATATATATGAAAAAATGATATATGTTATATTGTTGAGATGTTGCCTAACAACATATTTATACCAAAGTGTACAGTTTTGAAGAAAATTGAAGAAAATAGTGTTTGAAGACATACGTTTTCTACTTAGGATGAGTGTCACGTGGTCTCATCAATCCTGCAAGGGTTAAATGGCTTCATGTATAACAACAGGTACTAAGTTCATTTTTTAAAACTTCTTGTTGTAATGTATAGATTTTCTTTCCCCTTTATCAGGTGTGCAACACTTAGATAGTGTATTTGGTAGTTGTGTGGAAAAAATATACAGGGTGTTGCAGAATTCCAACACATAACAGTATAAAATTTATATTTGTTCATCAAGAAATGAAGAAAATGCATCAATTAGCGTGTGCGCTGTATGTAGTTCTGAATGGCACATGTTCTTACTCCTCGGTTGTCATTGGTCAGCCATATTGTTATGAGGGAATGAGACTTATTATGGGATAAAATCTGTTATATTCTGTAAAAAGAGTTAAACAGTACCAAATGTTATATATACAAGGTAACTTTTCTTCTTCGGTAGGGGACTCTGCTTGCACTCTCATCATAAACTGTGCAATGTTCTTCAATTTGAGCTTTATTTCGATAAAATATGTTCAGAAGTTTCGGAGATATAGCCCTTAGTATATAGTAGTTAGAAGCAATGCACAACAATATAATATATATGAAAAATGACATATGTTATATTGTTGAGATCTTGCCTATCAACATATTTATACCAAAGAATACAGTTTTGAAGAAAATTGAAGAAAATAGTGTTTGAAGACATACGTTTTCTACTTAGGATGAGTGTCACGTGGTCTCATCAATCCGGCAAGGGTTAAATGGCTTCATGTATAACAACAGGTACTAACTTCATTTTTTAAAATTTCTTGTTGTAATGTATAGATTTTATTTCCCCTTTATCATGTGTGCAACACTTAGATAGTATATTTGGTAGTTGTGTGTAAAAAAATATACAGGGTGATGCAGAATTCAAACCCTTAATAATATGAAATTATTGTTTGTTCATCAAAAAATAAAGAAAATGCACCAATTAGCGTGTGCGCTGTATGAAGTTCTGAATAGCACATGTTCTTACTTCTCGGTTGTCATTGGTCAGCCATATTGTTATGAGGGAATGAGACTTATTATGGGATAAAATATCTTATATTTTGTAAAAAGAGTTAAACAGTACCAAAGGTTATATATACAAGGTAACTTTTCTTCTACGGTAGGGAACTCTGCTTTCACTCACATCATAAACTGGGCAACGCTCGTCAATTTGAGCTTTATTTCGTTAAAATATGTTTAGAAGTTTCGGAGATATAGCCCTTAGTATATAGTAGTTAGGAGCAATGCACAACAATATAATATATATGAAAAAATGATATATCTTATATTGTTGAGATGTTGCCTAACAACATATTTATACCAAAGTGTACAGTTTTGAAGAAAATTGAAGAAAATAGTGTTTGAAGACATACGTTTTCTACTTAGGATGGGTGTCACGTGGTCTCATCAATCCTGCAAGGGTTAAATGGCTTCATGTATAACAACAGGTACTAAGTTCATTTTTTAAAACTTCTTGTTGTAATGTATAGATTTTCTTTCCCCTTTATCAGGTGTGCAACACTTAGGTAGTATATTTGGTAGTTGTGTGGAAAAAAATATACAGGGTGATGCAGAATTCCAACACTTAATAGTATAAAATTTATGTTTGTTCATCAAGAAATGAAGAAAATGCACCAATTAGCGTGTGCGCTGTATGTAGTTCTTAATGGCACATGTTCTTACTCCTCGGTTGTCATTGGTCAGCCATATTGTTATGAGGGAATGAGACTTATTATGGGATAAAATCTGTTATATTCTGTAAAAAGAGTTAAACAGTACCAAATATTATAAATACAAGGTAACTTTTCTTCTACGGTAGGGAACTCTGCTTTCACTCACATCATAAACTGGGCAACGCTCGTCAATTTGAGTTTTATTTCGTTAAAATATGTTCAGAAGTTTCGGAGATATAGCAATTAGTATATAGTAGTTAGAAGCAATGCACAACAATATAATATATATGAAAAATGATATATGTTATATTGTTGAGATGTTGCCTAATAACATATTTATACCAAAGAATACAGTTTTGAAGAAAATTGAAGAAAATAGTGTTTGAAGACATACATTTTCTACTTAGGATGAGTGTCACGTGGTCTCATCAATCCTGCAAGGGTTAAATGGCTTCATGTATAACAACAGGTACTAAATTCATTTTTTAAAATTTCTTGTTGTAATGTATAGATTTTATTTCCCCTTTCTCATGTGTGCAACACTTAGATAGTATATTTGGTAGTTGTGTGGAAAAAAATATACAGGGTGATGCAAAATTCCAACACATAATAGTATAAAATTTATATTTGTTCATCAAGAAATGAAGAAAATGCACCAATTAGCGTGTGCGCTGTATGTAGTTCTGAATGGCACATGTTCTTACTCCTCGGTTGTCATTGGTCAGCCATACTGTTATGAGTGAATGAGACTTATTATGGGATAAATTCTGTTATATTCTGTAAAAAGAGTTAAACAGTACCAAATGTTATATATACAAGGTAACTTTTCTTCTACGGTAGGGAACTCTGCTTTCACTCACATCATAAACTGGGCAACGCTCGTCAATTTGAGCCTTATTTCGTTAAAATATGTTCAGAAGTTTCGGAGATATAGCCCTTAGTATATAGTAGTTAGGAGCAATGCACAACAATATAATATATATGAAAAATGACATATGTTATATTGTTGAGATGTTGCCTAACAACATATTTATACCAAAGAATACAGTTTTGAAGAAAATTGAAGAAAATAGTGTTTGAAGACATACATTTTCTACTTAGGATGAGTGTCACGTGGCCTCATCAATCCTGCAAGGGTTAAATGGCTTCATGTATAACAACAGGTACTAACTTCATTTTTTAAAATTTCTTGTTGTAATGTATAGATTTTATTTCCCCTTTATCATGTGTGCAACACTTAGATAGTATATTTGGTAGTTGTGTGGAAAAAAATATACAGGGTGATGCAGAATCCCAACACTTAATAGTATAAAATTTATGTTTGTTCATCAAGAAATGAAGAAAATGCACCAATTAGCGTGTGCGCTGTATGTAGTTCTTAATGGCACATGTTCTTACTCCTCGGTTGTCATTGGTCAGCCATATTGTTATTAGGGAATGAGACTTATTATGGGATAAAATCTGTTATATTCTGTAAAAAGAGTTAAACAGTACCAAATATTATAAATACAAGGTAACTTTTCTTCTACGGTAGGGAACTCTGCTTTCACTCACATCATAAACTGGGCAACGCTCGTCAATTTGAGTTTTATTTCGTTAAAATATGTTCAGAAGTTTCGGAGATATAGCAATTAGTATATAGTAGTTAGAAGCAATGCACAACAATATAATATATATGAAAAATGATATATGTTATATTGTTGAGATGTTGCCTAACAACATATTTATACCAAAGAATACAGTTTTGAAGAAAATTGAAGAAAATAGTGTTTGAAGACATACATTTTCTACTTAGGATGAGTGTCACGTGGTCTCATCAATCCTGCAAGGGTTAAATGGCTTCATGTATAACAACAGGTACTAACTTCATTTTTTAAAATTTCTTGTTGTAATGTATAGATTTTATTTCCCCTTTATCATGTGTGCAACACTTAGATAGTATATTTGGTAGTTGTGTGGAAAAAAATATACAGGGTGATGCAGAATTCCAACACTTAATAATATAAAATTTATGTTTGTTCATCAAGAAATGAAGAAAATGCACCAATTAGCGTGTGCGCTGTATGTAGTTCTTAATGGCACATGTTCTTAGTCCTCGGTTGTCATTGGTCAGCCATATTGTTATGAGGGAATGAGACTTATTATGGGATAAAATCTGTTATATTCTGTAGAAAGAGTTAAACAGTACCAAATATTATAAATACAAGGTAACTTTTCTTCTACGGTAGGGAACTCTGCTTTCACTCACATCATAAACTGGGCAACGCTCGTCAATTTGAGCTTTATTTCGTTAAAATATGTTCAGAAGTTTCGGAGATATAGCAATTAGTATATAGTAGTTAGAAGCAATGCACAACAATATAATATATATGAAAAATGATATATGTTATATTGTTGAGATGTTGCCTAACAACATATTTATACCAAAGAATACAGTTTTGAAGAAAATTGAAGAAAATAGTGTTTGAAGACATACATTTTCTACTTAGGATGAGTGTCACGTGGTCTCATCAATCCTGCAAGGGTTAAATGGCTTCATGTATAACAACAGGTACTAACTTCATTTTTTAAAATTTCTTGTTGTAATGTATAGATTTTCTTTCCCCTTTATCATGTGTGCAACACTTAGATAGTATATTTGGTAGTTGTGTGGAAAAAAATATACAGGGTGATGCAGAATTCCAACACATAATAGTATAAAATTTATATTTGTTCATCAAGAAATGAAGAAAATGCACCAATTAGCGTGTGCGCTGTATGTAGTTCTGAATGGCACATGTTCTTACTCCTCGGTTGTCATTGGTCAGCCATACTGTTATGAGTGAATGAGACTTATTATGGGATAAAATCTGTTATATTCTGTAAAAAGAGTTAAACAGTACCAAATGTTATATATACAAGGTAACTTTTCTTCTACGGTAGGGAACTCTGCTTTCACTCACATCATAAACTGGGCAACGCTCGTCAATTTGAGCCTTATTTCGTTAAAATATGTTCAGAAGTTTCGGAGATATATCCCTTAGTATATAGTAGTTAGGAGCAATGCACAACAATATAATATATATGAAAAAATGATATATGTTATATTGTTGAGATATTGCCTAACAACATATTTATACCAAAGTGTACAGTTTTGAAGAAAATTGAAGAAAATAGTGTTTGAAGACATACGTTTTCTACTTAGGATGAGTGTCACGTGGTCTCATCAATCCTGCAAGGGTTAAATGGCTTCATGTATAACAACAGGTACTAAGTTCATGTTTAAAACTTCTTGTTGTAATATATAGATTTTCTATCCCCTTTATCAGGTGTGCAACAGTTAGATAATATATTTGGTAGTTGTGTGGAAAAAAGTATACAGGGTGATGCAGAATTCCAACACTTTATAGTATAAAATTTATATTTGTTCATCAAGAAATGAAGAAAATGCACCAATTAGCGTGTGCGCTGTATGTAGTTCTGAATGGCACATGTTCTTTCTCCTTGGTTGTCATTGGTCAGCCATAATGTTATGAGGGAATGAGACTTATTATGGGATAAAATCTCTTATATTCTGTAAAAAGAGTTAAACAGTACTTAATGTTATATATACAAGGTAACTTTTCTTCTACGGTAGGGAACTCTGCTTTCACTCACATCATAACCTGGGCAACGCTCGTCAATTTGAGCTTTATTTCGTTAAAATATGTTCAGAAGTTTCGGAGATATAGCTTTTAGTATATAGTAGTTAGGAGCAATGCACAACAATATAATATATATGAAAAAATGATATATGTTATATTGTTGAGATGTTGCCTAACAACATATTTATACCAAAGTGTACAGTTTTGAAGAAAATTGAAGAAAATAGTGTTTGAAGACATACGTTTTCTACTTAGGATGAGTGTCACGTGGTCTCATCAATCCGGCAAGGGTTAAATGGCTTCATGTATAACAACAGGTACTAACTTCATTTTTTAAAATTTCTTGTTGTAATGTATAGATTTTATTTCCCCTCTATCATGTGTGCAACACTTAGATAGTATATTTGGTAGTTGTGTGTAAAAAAATATACAGGGTGATGCAGAATTCCAACCCTTAATAATATGAAATTATTGTTTGTTCATCAAAAAATAAAGAAAATGCACCAATTAGCGTGTGCGCTGTATGAAGTTCTGAATGGCACATGTTCTTACTTCTCGGTTGTCATTGGTCAGAAATATTGTTATGAGGGAATGAGACTTATTATGGGATAAAATCTCTTATATTTTGTAAAAAGAGTTAAACAGTACCAAAGGTTATATATACAAGGTAACTTTTCTTCTACGGTAGGGAACTCTGCTTTCACTCACATCATAAACTGGGCAACGCTCGTCAATTTGAGCTTTATTTCGTTAAAATATGTTTAGAAGTTTCGGAGATATAGCCCTTAGTATATAGTAGTTAGGAGCAATGCACAACAATATAATATATATGAAAAAATGATATATCTTATATTGTTGAGATGTTGCCTAACAACATATTTATACCAAAGAATACAGTTTTGAAGAAAATTGAAGAAAATAGTGTTTGAAGACATACATTTTCTACTTAGGATGAGTGTCACGTGGTCTCATCAATCCTGCAAGGGTTAAATGGCTTCATGTATAACAACAGGTACTAACTTCAATTTTTAAAATTTCTTGTTGTAATGTATAGATTTTCTTTCCCCTTTATCATGTGTGCAACACTTAGATAGTATATTTGGTAGTTGTGTGGAAAAAAATATACAGGGTGATGCAGAATTCCAACACATAATAGTATAAAATTTATATTTGTTCATCAAGAAATGAAGAAAATGCACCAATTAGCGTGTGCGCTGTATGTAGTTCTGAATGGCACATGTTCTTACTCCTCGGTTGTCATTGGTCAGCCATACTGTTATGAGTGAATGAGACTTATTATGGGATAAAATCTGTTATATTCTGTAAAAAGAGTTAAACAGTACCAAATGTTATATATACAAGGTAACTTTTCTTCTTCGGTAGGGGACTCTGCTTGCACTCGCATCATAAACTGGACAATGTTCTTCAATTTGAGCTTTATTTCGTTAAAATATGTTCAGAAGTTTCGGAGATATAGCCCTTAGTATATAGTAGTTAGGAGCAATGCACAACAATATAATATATATGAAAAATGACATATGTTATATTGTTGAGATGTTGCCTAACAACATATTTATACCAAAGAATACAGTTTTGAAGAAAATTGAAGAAAATAGTGTTTGAAGACATACATTTTCTACTTAGGATGAGTGTCACGTGGCCTCATCAATCCTGCAAGGGTTAAATGGCTTCATGTATAACAACAGGTACTAAGTTCATTTTTTAAAATTTCTTGTTGTAATGTATAGATTTTATTTCCCCTTTATCATGTGTGCAACACTTAGATAGTATATTTGGTAGTTGTGTGGAAAAAAATATACAGGGTGATGCAGAATTCCAACACTTAATAGTATAAAATTTATGTTTGTTCATCAAGAAATGAAGAAAATGCACCAATTAGCGTGTGCGCTGTATGTAGTTCTTAATGGCACATGTTCTTACTCCTCGGTTGTCATTGGTCAGCCATATTGTTATGAGGGAATGAGACTTATTATGGGATAAAATCTGTTATATTCTGTAAAAAGAGTTAAACAGTACCAAATATTATAAATACAAGGTAACTTTTCTTCTACGGTAGGGAACTCTGCTTTCACTCACATCATAAACTGGGCAACGCTCGTCAATTTGAGTTTTATTTCGTTAAAATATGTTCAGAAGTTTCGGAGATATAGCAATTAGTATATAGTAGTTAGAAGCAATGCACAACAATATAATATATATGAAAAATGATATATGTTATATTGTTGAGATGTTGCCTAACAACATATTTATACCAAAGAATACAGTTTTGAAGAAAATTGAAGAAAATAGTGTTTGAAGACATACATTTTCTACTTAGGATGAGTGTCACGTGGTCTCATCAATCCTGCAAGGGTTAAATGGCTTCATGTATAACAACAGGTACTAACTTCATTTTTTAAAATTTCTTGTTGTAATGTATAGATTTTCTTTCCCCTTTATCATGTGTGCAACACTTAGATAGTATATTTGGTAGTTGTGTGGAAAAAAATATACAGGGTGATGCAGAATTCCAACACATAATAGTATAAAATTTATATTTGTTCATCAAGAAATGAAGAAAATGCACCAATTAGCGTGTGCGCTGTATGTAGTTCTGAATGGCACATGTTCTTACTCCTCGGTTGTCATTGGTCAGCCATACTGTTATGAGTGAATGAGACTTATTATGGGATAAATTCTGTTATATTCTGTAAAAAGAGTTAAACAGTACCAAATGTTATATATACAAGGTAACTTTTCTTCTACGGTAGGGAACTCTGCTTTCACTCACATCATAAACTGGGCAACGCTCGTCAATTTGAGCCTTATTTCGTTAAAATATGTTCAGAAGTTTCGGAGATATAGCCCTTAGTATATAGTAGTTAGGAGCAATGCACAACAATATAATATATATGAAAAATGACATATGTTATATTGTTGAGATGTTGCCTAACAACATATTTATACCAAAGAATACAGTTTTGAAGAAAATTGAAGAAAATAGTGTTTGAAGACATACATTTTCTACTTAGGATGAGTGTCACGTGGCCTCATCAATCCTGCAAGGGTTAAATGGCTTCATGTATAACAACAGGTACTAACTTCATTTTTTAAAATTTCTTGTTGTAATGTATAGATTTTATTTCCCCTTTATCATGTGTGCAACACTTAGATAGTATATTTGGTAGTTGTGTGGAAAAAAATATACAGGGTGATGCAGAATCCCAACACTTAATAGTATAAAATTTATGTTTGTTCATCAAGAAATGAAGAAAATGCACCAATTAGCGTGTGCGCTGTATGTAGTTCTTAATGGCACATGTTCTTACTCCTCGGTTGTCATTGGTCAGCCATATTGTTATTAGGGAATGAGACTTATTATGGGATAAAATCTGTTATATTCTGTAAAAAGAGTTAAACAGTACCAAATATTATAAATACAAGGTAACTTTTCTTCTACGGTAGGGAACTCTGCTTTCACTCACATCATAAACTGGGCAACGCTCGTCAATTTGAGTTTTATTTCGTTAAAATATGTTCAGAAGTTTCGGAGATATAGCAATTAGTATATAGTAGTTAGAAGCAATGCACAACAATATAATATATATGAAAAATGATATATGTTATATTGTTGAGATGTTGCCTAACAACATATTTATACCAAAGAATACAGTTTTGAAGAAAATTGAAGAAAATAGTGTTTGAAGACATACATTTTCTACTTAGGATGAGTGTCACGTGGTCTCATCAATCCTGCAAGGGTTAAATGGCTTCATGTATAACAACAGGTACTAACTTCATTTTTTAAAATTTCTTGTTGTAATGTATAGATTTTCTTTCCCCTTTATCATGTGTGCAACACTTAGATAGTATATTTGGTAGTTGTGTGGAAAAAAATATACAGGGTGATGCAGAATTCCAACACATAATAGTATAAAATTTATATTTGTTCATCAAGAAATGAAGAAAATGCACCAATTAGCGTGTGCGCTGTATGTAGTTCTGAATGGCACATGTTCTTACTCCTCGGTTGTCATTGGTCAGCCATACTGTTATGAGTGAATGAGACTTATTATGGGATAAAATCTGTTATATTCTGTAAAAAGAGTTAAACAGTACCAAATGTTATATATACAAGGTAACTTTTCTTCTACGGTAGGGAACTCTGCTTTCACTCACATCATAAACTGGGCAACGCTCGTCAATTTGAGCCTTATTTCGTTAAAATATGTTCAGAAGTTTCGGAGATATATCCCTTAGTATATAGTAGTTAGGAGCAATGCACAACAATATAATATATATGAAAAAATGATATATGTTATATTGTTGAGATATTGCCTAACAACATATTTATACCAAAGTGTACAGTTTTGAAGAAAATTGAAGAAAATAGTGTTTGAAGACATACGTTTTCTACTTAGGATGAGTGTCACGTGGTCTCATCAATCCTGCAAGGGTTAAATGGCTTCATGTATAACAACAGGTACTAAGTTCATGTTTAAAACTTCTTGTTGTAATATATAGATTTTCTATCCCCTTTATCAGGTGTGCAACAGTTAGATAATATATTTGGTAGTTGTGTGGAAAAAAGTATACAGGGTGATGCAGAATTCCAACACTTTATAGTATAAAATTTATATTTGTTCATCAAGAAATGAAGAAAATGCACCAATTAGCGTGTGCGCTGTATGTAGTTCTGAATGGCACATGTTCTTTCTCCTTGGTTGTCATTGGTCAGCCATAATGTTATGAGGGAATGAGACTTATTATGGGATAAAATCTCTTATATTCTGTAAAAAGAGTTAAACAGTACTTAATGTTATATATACAAGGTAACTTTTCTTCTACGGTAGGGAACTCTGCTTTCACTCACATCATAAACTGGGCAACGCTCGTCAATTTGAGCTTTATTTCGTTAAAATATGTTCAGAAGTTTCGGAGATATAGCAATTAGTATATAGTAGTTAGAAGCAATGCACAACAATATAATATATATGAAAAATGATATATGTTATATTGTTGAGATGTTGCCTAACAACATATTTATACCAAAGAATACAGTTTTGAAGAAAATTGAAGAAAATAGTGTTTGAAGACATACGTTTTCTACTTAGGATGAGTGTCACGTGGTCTCATAAATCCGGCAAGGGTTAAATGGCTTCATGTATAACAACAGGTACTAACTTCATTTTTTAAAATTTCTTGTTGTAATGTATAGATTTTATTTCCCCTTTATCATGTGTGCAACACTTAGATAGTATATTTGGTAGTTGTGTGTAAAAAAATATACAGGGTGATGCAGAATTCAAACCCTTAATAATATGAAATTATTGTTTGTTCATCAAAAAATAAAGAAAATGCACCAATTAGCGTGTGCGCTGTATGAAGTTCTGAATAGCACATGTTCTTACTTCTCGGTTGTCATTGGTCAGCCATATTGTTATGAGGGAATGAGACTTATTATGGGATAAAATATCTTATATTTTGTAAAAAAAGTTAAACAGTACCAAAGATTATATATACAAGGTAACTTTTCTTCTACGGTAGGGAACTCTGCTTTCACTCACATCATAAACTGGGCAACGCTCGTCAATTTGAGCTTTATTTCGTTAAAATATGTTTAGAAGTTTCGGAGATATAGCCCTTAGTATATAGTAGTTAGGAGCAATGCACAACAATATAATATATATGAAAAAATGATATATCTTATATTGTTGAGATGTGGCCTAACAACATATTTATACCAAAGTGTACAGTTTTGAAGAAAATTGAAGAAAATAGTGTTTGAAGACATACGTTTTCTACTTAGGATGGGTGTCACGTGGTCTCATCAATCCTGCAAGGGTTAAATGGCTTCATGTATAACAACAGGTACTAAGTTCATTTTTTAAAACTTCTTGTTGTAATGTATAGATTTTCTTTCCCCTTTATCAGGTGTGCAACACTTAGGTAGTATATTTGGTAGTTGTGTGGAAAAAAATATACAGGGTGATGCAGAATTCCAACACTTAATAGTATAAAATTTATGTTTGTTCATCAAGAAATGAAGAAAATGCACCAATTAGCGTGTGCGCTGTATGTAGTTCTTAATGGCACATGTTCTTACTCCTCGGTTGTCATTGGTCAGCCATATTGTTATGAGGGAATGAGACTTATTATGGGATAAAATCTGTTATATTCTGTAAAAAGAGTTAAACAGTACCAAATATTATAAATACAAGGTAACTTTTCTTCTACGGTAGGGAACTCTGCTTTCACTCACATCATAAACTGGGCAACGCTCGTCAATTTGAGTTTTATTTCGTTAAAATATGTTCAGAAGTTTCGGAGATATAGCAATTAGTATATAGTAGTTAGAAGCAATGCACAACAATATAATATATATGAAAAATGATATATGTTATATTGTTGAGATGTTGCCTAATAACATATTTATACCAAAGAATACAGTTTTGAAGAAAATTGAAGAAAATAGTGTTTGAAGACATACATTTTCTACTTAGGATGAGTGTCACGTGGTCTCATCAATCCTGCAAGGGTTAAATGGCTTCATGTATAACAACAGGTACTAAATTCATTTTTTAAAATTTCTTGTTGTAATGTATAGATTTTATTTCCCCTTTCTCATGTGTGCAACACTTAGATAGTATATTTGGTAGTTGTGTGGAAAAAAATATACAGGGTGATGCAAAATTCCAACACATAATAGTATAAAATTTATATTTGTTCATCAAGAAATGAAGAAAATGCACCAATTAGCGTGTGCGCTGTATGTAGTTCTGAATGGCACATGTTCTTACTCCTCGGTTGTCATTGGTCAGCCATACTGTTATGAGTGAATGAGACTTATTATGGGATAAATTCTGTTATATTCTGTAAAAAGAGTTAAACAGTACCAAATGTTATATATACAAGGTAACTTTTCTTCTTCGGTAGGGGACTCTGCTTGCACTCGCATCATAAACTGGACAATGTTCTTCAATTTGAGCTTTATTTCGTTAAAATATGTTCAGAAGTTTCGGAGATATAGCCCTTAGTATATAGTAGTTAGGAGCAATGCACAACAATATAATATATATGAAAAATGACATATGTTATATTGTTGAGATGTTGCCTAACAACATATTTATACCAAAGAATACAGTTTTGAAGAAAATTGAAGAAAATAGTGTTTGAAGACATACATTTTCTACTTAGGATGAGTGTCACGTGGCCTCATCAATCCTGCAAGGGTTAAATGGCTTCATGTATAACAACAGGTACTAAGTTCATTTTTTAAAATTTCTTGTTGTAATGTATAGATTTTATTTCCCCTTTATCATGTGTGCAACACTTAGATAGTATATTTGGTAGTTGTGTGGAAAAAAATATACAGGGTGATGCAGAATTCCAACACTTAATAGTATAAAATTTATGTTTGTTCATCAAGAAATGAAGAAAATGCACCAATTAGCGTGTGCGCTGTATGTAGTTCTTAATGGCACATGTTCTTACTCCTCGGTTGTCATTGGTCAGCCATATTGTTATGAGGGAATGAGACTTATTATGGGATAAAATCTGTTATATTCTGTAAAAAGAGTTAAACAGTACCAAATATTATAAATACAAGGTAACTTTTCTTCTACGGTAGGGAACTCTGCTTTCACTCACATCATAAACTGGGCAACGCTCGTCAATTTGAGTTTTATTTCGTTAAAATATGTTCAGAAGTTTCGGAGATATAGCAATTAGTATATAGTAGTTAGAAGCAATGCACAACAATATAATATATATGAAAAATGATATATGTTATATTGTTGAGATGTTGCCTAACAACATATTTATACCAAAGAATACAGTTTTGAAGAAAATTGAAGAAAATAGTGTTTGAAGACATACATTTTCTACTTAGGATGAGTGTCACGTGGTCTCATCAATCCTGCAAGGGTTAAATGGCTTCATGTATAACAACAGGTACTAACTTCATTTTTTAAAATTTCTTGTTGTAATGTATAGATTTTCTTTCCCCTTTATCATGTGTGCAACACTTAGATAGTATATTTGGTAGTTGTGTGGAAAAAAATATACAGGGTGATGCAGAATTCCAACACATAATAGTATAAAATTTATATTTGTTCATCAAGAAATGAAGAAAATGCACCAATTAGCGTGTGCGCTGTATGTAGTTCTGAATGGCACATGTTCTTACTCCTCGGTTGTCATTGGTCAGCCATACTGTTATGAGTGAATGAGACTTATTATGGGATAAATTCTGTTATATTCTGTAAAAAGAGTTAAACAGTACCAAATGTTATATATACAAGGTAACTTTTCTTCTACGGTAGGGAACTCTGCTTTCACTCACATCATAAACTGGGCAACGCTCGTCAATTTGAGCCTTATTTCGTTAAAATATGTTCAGAAGTTTCGGAGATATAGCCCTTAGTATATAGTAGTTAGGAGCAATGCACAACAATATAATATATATGAAAAATGACATATGTTATATTGTTGAGATGTTGCCTAACAACATATTTATACCAAAGAATACAGTTTTGAAGAAAATTGAAGAAAATAGTGTTTGAAGACATACATTTTCTACTTAGGATGAGTGTCACGTGGCCTCATCAATCCTGCAAGGGTTAAATGGCTTCATGTATAACAACAGGTACTAACTTCATTTTTTAAAATTTCTTGTTGTAATGTATAGATTTTATTTCCCCTTTATCATGTGTGCAACACTTAGATAGTATATTTGGTAGTTGTGTGGAAAAAAATATACAGGGTGATGCAGAATCCCAACACTTAATAGTATAAAATTTATGTTTGTTCATCAAGAAATGAAGAAAATGCACCAATTAGCGTGTGCGCTGTATGTAGTTCTTAATGGCACATGTTCTTACTCCTCGGTTGTCATTGGTCAGCCATATTGTTATTAGGGAATGAGACTTATTATGGGATAAAATCTGTTATATTCTGTAAAAAGAGTTAAACAGTACCAAATATTATAAATACAAGGTAACTTTTCTTCTACGGTAGGGAACTCTGCTTTCACTCACATCATAAACTGGGCAACGCTCGTCAATTTGAGTTTTATTTCGTTAAAATATGTTCAGAAGTTTCGGAGATATAGCAATTAGTATATAGTAGTTAGAAGCAATGCACAACAATATAATATATATGAAAAATGATATATGTTATATTGTTGAGATGTTGCCTAACAACATATTTATACCAAAGAATACAGTTTTGAAGAAAATTGAAGAAAATAGTGTTTGAAGACATACATTTTCTACTTAGGATGAGTGTCACGTGGTCTCATCAATCCTGCAAGGGTTAAATGGCTTCATGTATAACAACAGGTACTAACTTCATTTTTTAAAATTTCTTGTTGTAATGTATAGATTTTCTTTCCCCTTTATCATGTGTGCAACACTTAGATAGTATATTTGGTAGTTGTGTGGAAAAAAATATACAGGGTGATGCAGAATTCCAACACATAATAGTATAAAATTTATATTTGTTCATCAAGAAATGAAGAAAATGCACCAATTAGCGTGTGCGCTGTATGTAGTTCTGAATGGCACATGTTCTTACTCCTCGGTTGTCATTGGTCAGCCATACTGTTATGAGTGAATGAGACTTATTATGGGATAAAATCTGTTATATTCTGTAAAAAGAGTTAAACAGTACCAAATGTTATATATACAAGGTAACTTTTCTTCTACGGTAGGGAACTCTGCTTTCACTCACATCATAAACTGGGCAACGCTCGTCAATTTGAGCCTTATTTCGTTAAAATATGTTCAGAAGTTTCGGAGATATATCCCTTAGTATATAGTAGTTAGGAGCAATGCACAACAATATAATATATATGAAAAAATGATATATGTTATATTGTTGAGATATTGCCTAACAACATATTTATACCAAAGTGTACAGTTTTGAAGAAAATTGAAGAAAATAGTGTTTGAAGACATACGTTTTCTACTTAGGATGAGTGTCACGTGGTCTCATCAATCCTGCAAGGGTTAAATGGCTTCATGTATAACAACAGGTACTAAGTTCATGTTTAAAACTTCTTGTTGTAATATATAGATTTTCTATCCCCTTTATCAGGTGTGCAACAGTTAGATAATATATTTGGTAGTTGTGTGGAAAAAAGTATACAGGGTGATGCAGAATTCCAACACTTTATAGTATAAAATTTATATTTGTTCATCAAGAAATGAAGAAAATGCACCAATTAGCGTGTGCGCTGTATGTAGTTCTGAATGGCACATGTTCTTTCTCCTTGGTTGTCATTGGTCAGCCATAATGTTATGAGGGAATGAGACTTATTATGGGATAAAATCTCTTATATTCTGTAAAAAGAGTTAAACAGTACTTAATGTTATATATACAAGGTAACTTTTCTTCTACGGTAGGGAACTCTGCTTTCACTCACATCATAAACTGGGCAACGCTCGTCAATTTGAGCTTTATTTCGTTAAAATATGTTCAGAAGTTTCGGAGATATAGCAATTAGTATATAGTAGTTAGAAGCAATGCACAACAATATAATATATATGAAAAATGATATATGTTATATTGTTGAGATGTTGCCTAACAACATATTTATACCAAAGAATACAGTTTTGAAGAAAATTGAAGAAAATAGTGTTTGAAGACATACGTTTTCTACTTAGGATGAGTGTCACGTGGTCTCATAAATCCGGCAAGGGTTAAATGGCTTCATGTATAACAACAGGTACTAACTTCATTTTTTAAAATTTCTTGTTGTAATGTATAGATTTTATTTCCCCTTTATCATGTGTGCAACACTTAGATAGTATATTTGGTAGTTGTGTGTAAAAAAATATACAGGGTGATGCAGAATTCAAACCCTTAATAATATGAAATTATTGTTTGTTCATCAAAAAATAAAGAAAATGCACCAATTAGCGTGTGCGCTGTATGAAGTTCTGAATAGCACATGTTCTTACTTCTCGGTTGTCATTGGTCAGCCATATTGTTATGAGGGAATGAGACTTATTATGGGATAAAATATCTTATATTTTGTAAAAAAAGTTAAACAGTACCAAAGATTATATATACAAGGTAACTTTTCTTCTACGGTAGGGAACTCTGCTTTCACTCACATCATAAACTGGGCAACGCTCGTCAATTTGAGCTTTATTTCGTTAAAATATGTTTAGAAGTTTCGGAGATATAGCCCTTAGTATATAGTAGTTAGGAGCAATGCACAACAATATAATATATATGAAAAAATGATATATCTTATATTGTTGAGATGTGGCCTAACAACATATTTATACCAAAGTGTACAGTTTTGAAGAAAATTGAAGAAAATAGTGTTTGAAGACATACGTTTTCTACTTAGGATGGGTGTCACGTGGTCTCATCAATCCTGCAAGGGTTAAATGGCTTCATGTATAACAACAGGTACTAAGTTCATTTTTTAAAACTTCTTGTTGTAATGTATAGATTTTCTTTCCCCTTTATCAGGTGTGCAACACTTAGGTAGTATATTTGGTAGTTGTGTGGAAAAAAATATACAGGGTGATGCAGAATTCCAACACTTAATAGTATAAAATTTATGTTTGTTCATCAAGAAATGAAGAAAATGCACCAATTAGCGTGTGCGCTGTATGTAGTTCTTAATGGCACATGTTCTTACTCCTCGGTTGTCATTGGTCAGCCATATTGTTATGAGGGAATGAGACTTATTATGGGATAAAATCTGTTATATTCTGTAAAAAGAGTTAAACAGTACCAAATATTATAAATACAAGGTAACTTTTCTTCTACGGTAGGGAACTCTGCTTTCACTCACATCATAAACTGGGCAACGCTCGTCAATTTGAGTTTTATTTCGTTAAAATATGTTCAGAAGTTTCGGAGATATAGCAATTAGTATATAGTAGTTAGAAGCAATGCACAACAATATAATATATATGAAAAATGATATATGTTATATTGTTGAGATGTTGCCTAATAACATATTTATACCAAAGAATACAGTTTTGAAGAAAATTGAAGAAAATAGTGTTTGAAGACATACATTTTCTACTTAGGATGAGTGTCACGTGGTCTCATCAATCCTGCAAGGGTTAAATGGCTTCATGTATAACAACAGGTACTAAATTCATTTTTTAAAATTTCTTGTTGTAATGTATAGATTTTATTTCCCCTTTCTCATGTGTGCAACACTTAGATAGTATATTTGGTAGTTGTGTGGAAAAAAATATACAGGGTGATGCAAAATTCCAACACATAATAGTATAAAATTTATATTTGTTCATCAAGAAATGAAGAAAATGCACCAATTAGCGTGTGCGCTGTATGTAGTTCTGAATGGCACATGTTCTTACTCCTCGGTTGTCATTGGTCAGCCATACTGTTATGAGTGAATGAGACTTATTATGGGATAAATTCTGTTATATTCTGTAAAAAGAGTTAAACAGTACCAAATGTTATATATACAAGGTAACTTTTCTTCTACGGTAGGGAACTCTGCTTTCACTCACATCATAAACTGGGCAACGCTCGTCAATTTGAGCCTTATTTCGTTAAAATATGTTCAGAAGTTTCGGAGATATAGCCCTTAGTATATAGTAGTTAGGAGCAATGCACAACAATATAATATATATGAAAAATGACATATGTTATATTGTTGAGATGTTGCCTAACAACATATTTATACCAAAGAATACAGTTTTGAAGAAAATTGAAGAAAATAGTGTTTGAAGACATACATTTTCTACTTAGGATGAGTGTCACGTGGCCTCATCAATCCTGCAAGGGTTAAATGGCTTCATGTATAACAACAGGTACTAACTTCATTTTTTAAAATTTCTTGTTGTAATGTATAGATTTTATTTCCCCTTTATCATGTGTGCAACACTTAGATAGTATATTTGGTAGTTGTGTGGAAAAAAATATACAGGGTGATGCAGAATCCCAACACTTAATAGTATAAAATTTATGTTTGTTCATCAAGAAATGAAGAAAATGCACCAATTAGCGTGTGCGCTGTATGTAGTTCTTAATGGCACATGTTCTTACTCCTCGGTTGTCATTGGTCAGCCATATTGTTATTAGGGAATGAGACTTATTATGGGATAAAATCTGTTATATTCTGTAAAAAGAGTTAAACAGTACCAAATATTATAAATACAAGGTAACTTTTCTTCTACGGTAGGGAACTCTGCTTTCACTCACATCATAAACTGGGCAACGCTCGTCAATTTGAGTTTTATTTCGTTAAAATATGTTCAGAAGTTTCGGAGATATAGCAATTAGTATATAGTAGTTAGAAGCAATGCACAACAATATAATATATATGAAAAATGATATATGTTATATTGTTGAGATGTTGCCTAACAACATATTTATACCAAAGAATACAGTTTTGAAGAAAATTGAAGAAAATAGTGTTTGAAGACATACATTTTCTACTTAGGATGAGTGTCACGTGGTCTCATCAATCCTGCAAGGGTTAAATGGCTTCATGTATAACAACAGGTACTAACTTCATTTTTTAAAATTTCTTGTTGTAATGTATAGATTTTATTTCCCCTTTATCATGTGTGCAACACTTAGATAGTATATTTGGTAGTTGTGTGGAAAAAAATATACAGGGTGATGCAGAATTCCAACACTTAATAATATAAAATTTATGTTTGTTCATCAAGAAATGAAGAAAATGCACCAATTAGCGTGTGCGCTGTATGTAGTTCTTAATGGCACATGTTCTTAGTCCTCGGTTGTCATTGGTCAGCCATATTGTTATGAGGGAATGAGACTTATTATGGGATAAAATCTGTTATATTCTGCAGAAAGAGTTAAACAGTACCAAATATTATAAATACAAGGTAACTTTTCTTCTACGGTAGGGAACTCTGCTTTCACTCACATCATAAACTGGGCAACGCTCGTCAATTTGAGCTTTATTTCGTTAAAATATGTTCAGAAGTTTCGGAGATATAGCAATTAGTATATAGTAGTTAGAAGCAATGCACAACAATATAATATATATGAAAAATGATATATGTTATATTGTTGAGATGTTGCCTAACAACATATTTATACCAAAGAATACAGTTTTGAAGAAAATTGAAGAAAATAGTGTTTGAAGACATACATTTTCTACTTAGGATGAGTGTCACGTGGTCTCATCAATCCTGCAAGGGTTAAATGGCTTCATGTATAACAACAGGTACTAACTTCATTTTTTAAAATTTCTTGTTGTAATGTATAGATTTTCTTTCCCCTTTATCATGTGTGCAACACTTAGATAGTATATTTGGTAGTTGTGTGGAAAAAAATATACAGGGTGATGCAGAATTCCAACACATAATAGTATAAAATTTATATTTGTTCATCAAGAAATGAAGAAAATGCACCAATTAGCGTGTGCGCTGTATGTAGTTCTGAATGGCACATGTTCTTACTCCTCGGTTGTCATTGGTCAGCCATACTGTTATGAGTGAATGAGACTTATTATGGGATAAAATCTGTTATATTCTGTAAAAAGAGTTAAACAGTACCAAATGTTATATATACAAGGTAACTTTTCTTCTACGGTAGGGAACTCTGCTTTCACTCACATCATAAACTGGGCAACGCTCGTCAATTTGAGCCTTATTTCGTTAAAATATGTTCAGAAGTTTCGGAGATATATCCCTTAGTATATAGTAGTTAGGAGCAATGCACAACAATATAATATATATGAAAAAATGATATATGTTATATTGTTGAGATATTGCCTAACAACATATTTATACCAAAGTGTACAGTTTTGAAGAAAATTGAAGAAAATAGTGTTTGAAGACATACGTTTTCTACTTAGGATGAGTGTCACGTGGTCTCATCAATCCTGCAAGGGTTAAATGGCTTCATGTATAACAACAGGTACTAAGTTCATGTTTAAAACTTCTTGTTGTAATATATAGATTTTCTATCCCCTTTATCAGGTGTGCAACAGTTAGATAATATATTTGGTAGTTGTGTGGAAAAAAGTATACAGGGTGATGCAGAATTCCAACACTTTATAGTATAAAATTTATATTTGTTCATCAAGAAATGAAGAAAATGCACCAATTAGCGTGTGCGCTGTATGTAGTTCTGAATGGCACATGTTCTTTCTCCTTGGTTGTCATTGGTCAGCCATAATGTTATGAGGGAATGAGACTTATTATGGGATAAAATCTCTTATATTCTGTAAAAAGAGTTAAACAGTACTTAATGTTATATATACAAGGTAACTTTTCTTCTACGGTAGGGAACTCTGCTTTCACTCACATCATAACCTGGGCAACGCTCGTCAATTTGAGCTTTATTTCGTTAAAATATGTTCAGAAGTTTCGGAGATATAGCTTTTAGTATATAGTAGTTAGGAGCAATGCACAACAATATAATATATATGAAAAAATGATATATGTTATATTGTTGAGATGTTGCCTAACAACATATTTATACCAAAGTGTACAGTTTTGAAGAAAATTGAAGAAAATAGTGTTTGAAGACATACGTTTTCTACTTAGGATGAGTGTCACGTGGTCTCATCAATCCGGCAAGGGTTAAATGGCTTCATGTATAACAACAGGTACTAACTTCATTTTTTAAAATTTCTTGTTGTAATGTATAGATTTTATTTCCCCTTTATCATGTGTGCAACACTTAGATAGTATATTTGGTAGTTGTGTGTAAAAAAATATACAGGGTGATGCAGAATTCCAACCCTTAATAATATGAAATTATTGTTTGTTCATCAAAAAATAAAGAAAATGCACCAATTAGCGTGTGCGCTGTATGAAGTTCTGAATGGCACATGTTCTTACTTCTCGGTTGTCATTGGTCAGAAATATTGTTATGAGGGAATGAGACTTATTATGGGATAAAATCTCTTATATTTTGTAAAAAGAGTTAAACAGTACCAAAGGTTATATATACAAGGTAACTTTTCTTCTACGGTAGGGAACTCTGCTTTCACTCACATCATAAACTGGGCAACGCTCGTCAATTTGAGCTTTATTTCGTTAAAATATGTTTAGAAGTTTCGGAGATATAGCCCTTAGTATATAGTAGTTAGGAGCAATGCACAACAATATAATATATATGAAAAAATGATATATCTTATATTGTTGAGATGTTGCCTAACAACATATTTATACCAAAGAATACAGTTTTGAAGAAAATTGAAGAAAATAGTGTTTGAAGACATACATTTTCTACTTAGGATGAGTGTCACGTGGTCTCATCAATCCTGCAAGGGTTAAATGGCTTCATGTATAACAACAGGTACTAACTTCAATTTTTAAAATTTCTTGTTGTAATGTATAGATTTTCTTTCCCCTTTATCATGTGTGCAACACTTAGATAGTATATTTGGTAGTTGTGTGGAAAAAAATATACAGGGTGATGCAGAATTCCAACACATAATAGTATAAAATTTATATTTGTTCATCAAGAAATGAAGAAAATGCACCAATTAGCGTGTGCGCTGTATGTAGTTCTGAATGGCACATGTTCTTACTCCTCGGTTGTCATTGGTCAGCCATACTGTTATGAGTGAATGAGACTTATTATGGGATAAAATCTGTTATATTCTGTAAAAAGAGTTAAACAGTACCAAATGTTATATATACAAGGTAACTTTTCTTCTTCGGTAGGGGACTCTGCTTGCACTCGCATCATAAACTGGACAATGTTCTTCAATTTGAGCTTTATTTCGTTAAAATATGTTCAGAAGTTTCGGAGATATAGCCCTTAGTATATAGTAGTTAGGAGCAATGCACAACAATATAATATATATGAAAAATGACATATGTTATATTGTTGAGATGTTGCCTAACAACATATTTATACCAAAGAATACAGTTTTGAAGAAAATTGAAGAAAATAGTGTTTGAAGACATACATTTTCTACTTAGGATGAGTGTCACGTGGCCTCATCAATCCTGCAAGGGTTAAATGGCTTCATGTATAACAACAGGTACTAAGTTCATTTTTTAAAATTTCTTGTTGTAATGTATAGATTTTATTTCCCCTTTATCATGTGTGCAACACTTAGATAGTATATTTGGTAGTTGTGTGGAAAAAAATATACAGGGTGATGCAGAATTCCAACACTTAATAGTATAAAATTTATGTTTGTTCATCAAGAAATGAAGAAAATGCACCAATTAGCGTGTGCGCTGTATGTAGTTCTTAATGGCACATGTTCTTACTCCTCGGTTGTCATTGGTCAGCCATATTGTTATGAGGGAATGAGACTTATTATGGGATAAAATCTGTTATATTCTGTAAAAAGAGTTAAACAGTACCAAATATTATAAATACAAGGTAACTTTTCTTCTACGGTAGGGAACTCTGCTTTCACTCACATCATAAACTGGGCAACGCTCGTCAATTTGAGTTTTATTTCGTTAAAATATGTTCAGAAGTTTCGGAGATATAGCAATTAGTATATAGTAGTTAGAAGCAATGCACAACAATATAATATATATGAAAAATGATATATGTTATATTGTTGAGATGTTGCCTAACAACATATTTATACCAAAGAATACAGTTTTGAAGAAAATTGAAGAAAATAGTGTTTGAAGACATACATTTTCTACTTAGGATGAGTGTCACGTGGTCTCATCAATCCTGCAAGGGTTAAATGGCTTCATGTATAACAACAGGTACTAACTTCATTTTTTAAAATTTCTTGTTGTAATGTATAGATTTTCTTTCCCCTTTATCATGTGTGCAACACTTAGATAGTATATTTGGTAGTTGTGTGGAAAAAAATATACAGGGTGATGCAGAATTCCAACACATAATAGTATAAAATTTATATTTGTTCATCAAGAAATGAAGAAAATGCACCAATTAGCGTGTGCGCTGTATGTAGTTCTGAATGGCACATGTTCTTACTCCTCGGTTGTCATTGGTCAGCCATACTGTTATGAGTGAATGAGACTTATTATGGGATAAAATCTGTTATATTCTGTAAAAAGAGTTAAACAGTACCAAATGTTATATATACAAGGTAACTTTTCTTCTACGGTAGGGAACTCTGCTTTCACTCACATCATAAACTGGGCAACGCTCGTCAATTTGAGCCTTATTTCGTTAAAATGTGTTCAGAAGTTTCGGAGATATATCCCTTAGTATATAGTAGTTAGGAGGAATGCACAACAATATAATATATATGAAAAAATGATATATGTTATATTGTTGAGATATTGCCTAACAACATATTTATACCAAAGTGTACAGTTTTGAAGAAAATTGAAGAAAATAGTGTTTGAAGACATACGTTTTCTACTTAGGATGAGTGTCACGTGGTCTCATCAATCCTGCAAGGGTTAAATGGCTTCATGTATAACAACAGGTACTAAGTTCATGTTTAAAACTTCTTGTTGTAATATATAGATTTTCTTTCCCTTTTATCAGGTGTGCAACAGTTAGATAGTATATTTGGTAGTTGTGTGGAAAAAAGTATACAGGGTGATGCAGAATTCCAACACTTAATAGTATAAAATTTATATTTGTTCATCAAGAAATGAAGAAAATGCACCAATTAGCGTGTGCGCTGTATGTAGTTCTGAATGGCACATGTTCTTTCTCCTCGGTTGTCATTGGTCAGCCATACTGTTATGAGGGAATGAGACTTATTATGGGATAAAATCTCTTATATTCTGTAAAAAGAGTTAAACAGTACTTAATGTTATATATACAAGGTAACTTTTCTTCTACGGTAGGGAACTCTGCTTTCACTCACATCATAAACTGGGCAACGCTCGTCAATTTGAGCTTTATTTCGTTAAAATATGTTCAGAAGTTTCGGAGATATAGCCCTTAGTATATAGTAGTTAGGAGCAATGCACAACAATATAATATATATGAAAAATGACATATGTTATATTGTTGAGATGTTGCCTAACAACATATTTATACCAAAGAATACAGTTTTGAAGAAAATTGAAGAAAATAGTGTTTGAAGACATACATTTTCTACTTAGGATGAGTGTCACGTGGCCTCATCAATCCTGCAAGGGTTAAATGGCTTCATGTATAACAACAGGTACTAACTTCATTTTTTAAAATTTCTTGTTGTAATGTATAGATTTTATTTCCCCTTTATCATGTGTGCAACACTTAGATAGTATATTTGGTAGTTGTGTGTAAAAAAATATACAGGGTGATGCAGAATTCCAACACTTAGTAATATGAAATTATTGTTTGTTCATCAAAAAATAAAGAAAATGCACCGGTTAGCGTGTGCGCTGTATGAAGTTCTGAACGGCACATGTTCTTACTTCTCGGTTGTCATTGGTCAGCCATATTGTTATGAGGGAATGAGATTTATTATGGGATAAAATCTCTTATATTCTTTAAAAAGAGTTAAACAGTACCAAATTATATATATACAAGGTAACCTTTCTTCTACGGTAGGGAACTCTGCTTTCACTCACATCATAAACTGGGCAACGCTCGTCAATTTGAGCTTTATTTCGTTAAAATATGTTCAGAAGTTTCGGAGATATATCCCTTAGTATATAGTAGTTAGGAGCAATGCACAACAATATAATATATATGAAAAAATGATATATGTTATATTGTTGAGATGTTGCCTAACAACATATTTATACCAAAGTGTACAGTTTTGAAGAAAATTGAAGAAAATAGTGTTTGAAGACATACGTTTTCTACTTAGGATGAGTGTCACGTGGTCTCATCAATCCTGCAAGGGTTAAATGGCTTCATGTATAACAACAGGTACTAAGTTCATTTTTTAAAACTTCTTGTTGTAATGTATAGATTTTCTTTCCCCTTTATCAGGTGTGCAACACTTAGATAGTGTATTTGGTAGTTGTGTGGAAAAAAATATACAGGGTGATGCAGAAATCCAACACATAACAGTATAAAATTTATATTTGTTCATCAAGAAATGAAGAAAATGCATCAATTAGCGTGTGCGCTGTATGTAGTTCTGAATGGCACATGTTCTTACTCCTCGGTTGTCATTGGTCAGCCATATTGTTATGAGGGAATGAGACTTATTATGGGATAAAATCTGTTATATTCTGTAAAAAGAGTTAAACAGTACCAAATGTTATATATACAAGGTAACTTTTCTTCTTCGGTAGGGGACTCTGCTTGCACTCGCATCATAAACTGTGCAATGTTCTTCAATTTGAGCTTTATTTCGATAAAATATGTTCAGAAGTTTCGGAGATATAGCCCTTAGTATATAGTAGTTAGAAGCAATGCACAACAATATAATATATATGAAAAATGACATATGTTATATTGTTGAGATCTTGCCTATCAACATATTTATACCAAAGAATACAGTTTTGAAGAAAATTGAAGAAAATAGTGTTTGAAGACATACATTTTCTACTTAGGATGAGTGTCACGTGGTCTCATCAATCCTGCAAGGGTTAAATGGCTTCATGTATAACAACAGGTACTAACTTCATTTTTTAAAATTTTTTGTTGTAACGTATAGATTTTATTTCCCCTTTATCATGTGTGCAACACTTAGATAGTAAATTTGGTAGTTGTGTGTAAAAAAATATACAGGGTGATGCAGAATTCAAACCCTTAAAAATATGAAATTATTGTTTTTTCATCAAAAAATAAAGAAAATGCACCGATTAGCGTGTGCGCTGTATGTAGTTCTGAATGGCACATGTTCTTACTTCTCGGTTGTCATTGGTCAGCCATATTGTTATGAGGGAATGAGATTTATTATGGGATAAAATCTCTTATATTCTGTAAAAAGAGTTAAACAGTACCAAATGTTATATATACAAGGTAACTTTTCTTCTACGGTAGGGAACACTGCTTTCACTCACATCATAAACTGGGCAAAGCTCGTCAATTTGAGCTTTATTTCGTTAAAATATGTTCAGAAGTTTCGGAGATATAGCTTTTAGTATATAGTAGTTAGGAGCAATGCACAACAATATAATATATATGAAAAAATGATATATGTTATATTGTTGAGATGTTGCCTAACAACATATTTATACCAAAGTGTACAGTTTTGAAGAATATTGAAGAAAATAGTGTTTGAAGACATACGTTTTCTACTTAGGATGAGTGTCACGTGGTCTCATCAATCCTGCAAGGGTTAAATGGCTTCATGTATAACAACAGGTACTAAGTTCATTTTTTAAAACTTCTTGTTGTAATGTATAGATTTTCTTTCCCCTTTATCAGGTGTGCAACACTTAGATAGTGTATTTGTTAGTTGTGTGGAAAATAATATACAGGGTGATGCAGAATTCCAACACATAACAGTATAAAATTTATATTTGTTCATCAAGAAATGAAGAAAATGCATCAATTAGCGTGTGCGCTGTATGTAGTTCTGAATGGCACATGTTCTTACTCCTCGGTTGTCATTGGTCAGCCATATTGTTATGAGGGAATGAGACTTATTATGGGATAAAATCTGTTATATTCTGTAAAAAGAGTTAAACAGTTCCAAATGTTATATATACAAGGTAACTTTTCTTCTTCGGTAGGGGACTCTGCTTGCACTCGCATCATAAACTGTGCAATGTTCTTCAATTTGAGCTTTATTTCGATAAAATATGTTCAGAAGTTTCGGAGATATAGCCCTTAGTATATAGTAGTTAGAAGCAATGCACAACAATATAATATATATGAAAAATGACATATGTTATATTGTTGAGATCTTGCCTATCAACATATTTATACCAAAGTGTACAGTTTTGAAGAAAATTGAAGAAAATAGTGTTTGAAGACATACATTTTCTACTTAGGATGAGTGTCACGTGGTCTCATAAATCCTACAAGGGTTAAATGGCTTCATGTATAACAACAGGTACTAACTTCATTTTTTAAAATTTCTTGTTGTAACGTATAGATTTTATTTCCCCTTTATCATGTGTGCAACACTTAGATAGTATATTTGGTAGTTGTGTGTAAAAAAATATACAGGGTGATGCAGAATTCAAACCCTTAAAAATATGAAATTATTGTTTGTTCATCAAAAAATAAAGAAAATGCACCGATTAGCGTGTGCGCTGTATGAAGTTCTGAATGGCACATGTTCTTACTTCTCGGTTGTCATTGGTCAGCCATATTGTTATGAGGGAATGAGATTTATTATGGGATAAAATCTCTTATATTCTGTAAAAAGAGTTAAACAGTACCAAATGATATATATACAAGGTAACTTTTCTTCTACGGCAGGGAACTCTGCTTTCACTCACATCATAAACTGGGCAACGCTCGTCAATTTGAGCTTTATTTCGTTAAAATATGTTCAGAAGTTTCGGAGATATATCCCTTAGTATATAGTAGTTAGGAGCAATGCACAACAATATAATATATATGAAAAAATGATATATGTTATATTGTTGAGATGTTGCCTAACAACATATTTATACCAAAGTGTACAGTTTTGAAGAATATTGAAGAAAATAGTGTTTGAAGACATACGTTTTCTACTTAGGATGAGTGTCACGTGGTCTCATCAATCCTGCAAGGGTTAAATGGCTTCATGTATAACAACAGGTACTAAGTTCATTTTTTAAAACTTCTTGTTGTAATGTATAGATTTTCTTTCCCCTTTATCAGGTGTGCAACACTTAGATAGTGTATTTGTTAGTTGTGTGGAAAATAATATACAGGGTGATGCAGAATTCCAACACATAACAGTATAAAATTTATATTTGTTCATCAAGAAATGAAGAAAATGCATCAATTAGCGTGTGCGCTGTATGTAGTTCTGAATGGCACATGTTCTTACTCCTCGGTTGTCATTGGTCAGCCATATTGTTATGAGGGAATGAGACTTATTATGGGATAAAATCTGTTATATTCTGTAAAAAGAGTTAAACAGTACCAAATGTTATATATACAAGGTAACTTTTCTTCTTCGGTAGGGGACTCTGCTTGCACTCGCATCATAAACTGTGCAATGTTCTTCAATTTGAGCTTTATTTCGATAAAATATGTTCAGAAGTTTCGGAGATATAGCCCTTAGTATATAGTAGTTAGAAGCAATGCACAACAATATAATATATATGAAAAATGACATATGTTATATTGTTGAGATCTTGCCTATCAACATATTTATACCAAAGTGTACAGTTTTGAAGAAAATTGAAGAAAATAGTGTTTGAAGACATACATTTTCTACTTAGGATGAGTGTCACGTGGTCTCATCAATCCTACAAGGGTTAAATGGCTTCATGTATAACAACAGGTACTAACTTCATTTTTTAAAATTTTTTGTTGTAACGTATAGATTTTATTTCCCCTTTATCATGTGTGCAACACTTAGATAGTATATTTGGTAGTTGTGTGTAAAAAAATATACAGGGTGATGCAGAATTCAAACCCTTAAAAATATGAAATTATTGTTTGTTCATCAAAAAATAAAGAAAATGCACCGATTAGCGTGTGCGCTGTATGAAGTTCTGAATGGCACATGTTCTTACTTCTCGGTTGTCATTGGTCAGCCATATTGTTATGAGGGAATGAGATTTATTATGGGATAAAATCTCTTATATTCTGTAAAAAGAGTTAAACAGTACCAAATGATATATATACAAGGTAACTTTTCTTCTACGGTAGGGAACTCTGCTTTCACTCACATCATAAACTGGGCAACGCTCGTCAATTTGAGCTTTATTTCGTTAAAATATGTTCAGAAGTTTCGGAGATATATCCCTTAGTATATAGTAGTTAGGAGCAATGCACAACAATATAATATATATGAAAAAATGATATATGTTATATTGTTGAGATGTTGCCTAACAACATATTTATACCAAAGAATACAGTTTTGAAGAAAATTGAAGAAAATAGTGTTTGAAGACATACGTTTTCTACTTAGGATGAGTGTCACGTGGTCTCATCAATCCTGCAAGGGTTAAATGGCTTCATGTATAACAACAGGTACTAAGTTCATTTTTTAAAACTTCTTGTTGTAATGTATAGATTTTCTTTCCCCTTTATCAGGTGTGCAACACTTAGATAGTGTATTTGTTAGTTGTGTGGAAAATAATATACAGGGTGATGCAGAATTCCAACACATAACAGTATAAAATTTATATTTGTTCATCAAGAAATGAAGAAAATGCATCAATTAGCGTGTGCGCTGTATGTAGTTCTGAATGGCACATGTTCTTACTCCTCGGTTGTCATTGGTCAGCCATATTGTTATGAGGGAATGAGACTTATTATGGGATAAAATCTGTTATATTCTGTAAAAAGAGTTAAACAGTACCAAATGTTATATATACAAGGTAACTTTTCTTCTTCGGTAGGGGACTCTGCTTGCACTCGCATCATAAACTGTGCAATGTTCTTCAATTTGAGCTTTATTTCGATAAAATATGTTCAGAAGTTTCGGAGATATAGCCCTTAGTATATAGTAGTTAGAAGCAATGCACAACAATATAATATATATGAAAAATGACATATGTTATATTGTTGAGATCTTGCCTATCAACATATTTATACCAAAGTGTACAGTTTTGAAGAAAATTGAAGAAAATAGTGTTTGAAGACATACATTTTCTACTTAGGATGAGTGTCACGTGGTCTCATCAATCCTACAAGGGTTAAATGGCTTCATGTATAACAACAGGTACTAACTTCATTTTTTAAAATTTTTTGTTGTAACGTATAGATTTTATTTCCCCTTTATCATGTGTGCAACACTTAGATAGTATATTTGGTAGTTGTGTGTAAAAAAATATACAGGGTGATGCAGAATTCAAACCCTTAAAAATATGAAATTATTGTTTGTTCATCAAAAAATAAAGAAAATGCACCGATTAGCGTGTGCGCTGTATGAAGTTCTGAATGGCACATGTTCTTACTTCTCGGTTGTCATTGGTCAGCCATATTGTTATGAGGGAATGAGATTTATTATGGGATAAAATCTCTTATATTCTGTAAAAAGAGTTAAACAGTACCAAATGATATATATACAAGGTAACTTTTCTTCTACGGTAGGGAACTCTGCTTTCACTCACATCATAAACTGGGCAACGCTCGTCAATTTGAGCTTTATTTCGTTAAAATATGTTCAGAAGTTTCGGAGATATATCCCTTAGTATATAGTAGTTAGGAGCAATGCACAACAATATAATATATATGAAAAAATGATATATGTTATATTGTTGAGATGTTGCCTAACAACATATTTATACCAAAGTGTACAGTTTTGAAGAAAATTGAAGAAAATAGTGTTTGAAGACATACGTTTTCTACTTAGGATGAGTGTCACGTGGTCTCATCAATCCTGCAAGGGTTAAATGGCTTCATGTATAACAACAGGTACTAAGTTCATTTTTTAAAACTTCTTGTTGTAATGTATAGATTTTCTTTCCCCTTTATCAGGTGTGCAACACTTAGATAGTGTGTTTGGTAGTTGTGTGGAAAAAAATATACAGGGTGATGCAGAATTCCAACACATAACAGTATAAAATTTATATTTGTTCATCAAGAAATGAAGAAAATGCATCAATTAGCGTGTGCGCTGTATGTAGTTCTGAATGGCACATGTTCTTACTCCTCGGTTGTCATTGGTCAGCCATATTGTTATGAGGGAATGAGACTTATTATGGGATAAAATCTGTTATATTCTGTAAAAAGAGTTAAACAGTACCAAATGTTATATATACAAGGTAACTTTTCTTCTTCGGTAGGGGACTCTGCTTGCACTCGCATCATAAACTGTGCAATGTTCTTCAATTTGAGCTTTATTTCGATAAAATATGTTCAGAAGTTTCGGAGATATAGCCCTTAGTATATAGTAGTTAGAAGCAATGCACAACAATATAATATATATGAAAAATGACATATGTTATATTGTTGAGATCTTGCCTATCAACATATTTATACCAAAGAATACAGTTTTGAAGAAAATTGAAGAAAATAGTGTTTGAAGACATACATTTTCTACTTAGGATGAGTGTCACGTGGTCTCATCAATCCTGCAAGGGTTAAATGGCTTCATGTATAACAACAGGTACTAACTTCATTTTTTAAAATTTTTTGTTGTAACGTATAGATTTTATTTCCCCTTTATCATGTGTGCAACACTTAGATAGTATATTTGGTAGTTGTGTGTAAAAAAATATACAGGGTGATGCAGAATTCAAACCCTTAAAAATATGAAATTATTGTTTTTTCATCAAAAAATAAAGAAAATGCACCGATTAGCGTGTGCGCTGTATGTAGTTCTGAATGGCACATGTTCTTACTTCTCGGTTGTCATTGGTCAGCCATATTGTTATGAGGGAATGAGATTTATTATGGGATAAAATCTCTTATATTCTGTAAAAAGAGTTAAACAGTACCAAATGTTATATATACAAGGTAACTTTTCTTCTACGGTAGGGAACACTGCTTTCACTCACATCATAAACTGGGCAATGCTCGTCAATTTGAGCTTTATTTCGTTAAAATATGTTCAGAAGTTTCGGAGATATAGCTTTTAGTATATAGTAGTTAGGAGCAATGCACAACAATATAATATATATGAAAAAATGATATATGTTATATTGTTGAGATGTTGCCTAACAACATATTTATACCAAAGTGTACAGTTTTGAAGAAAATTGAAGAAAATAGGGTTTGAAGACATACGTTTTCTACTTAGGATGAGTGTCACGTGGTCTCATCAATCCGGCAAGGGTTAAATGGCTTCATGTATAACAACAGGTACTAACTTCATTTTTTAAAATTTCTTGTTGTAATGTATAGATTTTATTTCCCCTTTATCATGTGTGCAACACTTAGATAGTATATTTGGTAGTTGTGTGTAAAAAAATATACAGGGTGATGCAGAATTCAAACCCTTAATAATATGAAATTATTGTTTGTTCATCAAAAAATAAAGAAAATGCACCAATTAGCGTGTGCGCTGTATGTAGTTCTTAATGGCACATGTTCTTACTCCTCGGTTGTCATTGGTCAGCCATATTGTTATGAGGGATTGAGACTTATTATGGGATAAAATCTCTTATATTCTGTAGAAAGAGTTAAACAGTACCAAATGATATATATACAAGGTAACTTTTCTTCTACGGTAGGGAACTCTGCTTTCACTCACATCATAAACTGGGCAACGCTCGTCAATTTGAGCTTTATTTCGTTAAAATATGTTCAGAAGTTTCGGAGATATATCCCTTAGTATATAGTAGTTAGGAGCAATGCACAACAATATAATATATATGAAAAAATGATATATGTTATATTGTTGAGATGTTGCCTAACAACATATTTATACCAAAGTGTACAGTTTTGAAGAATATTGAAGAAAATAGTGTTTGAAGACATACGTTTTCTACTTAGGATGAGTGTCACGTGGTCTCATCAATCCTGCAAGGGTTAAATGGCTTCATGTATAACAACAGGTACTAAGTTCATTTTTTAAAACTTCTTGTTGTAATGTATAGATTTTCTTTCCCCTTTATCAGGTGTGCAACACTTAGATAGTGTATTTGTTAGTTGTGTGGAAAATAATATACAGGGTGATGCAGAATTCCAACACATAACAGTAAAAAATTTATATTTGTTCATCAAGAAATGAAGAAAATGCATCAATTAGCGTGTGCGCTGTATGTAGTTCTGAATGGCACATGTTCTTACTCCTCGGTTGTCATTGGTCAGCCATATTGTTATGAGGGAATGAGACTTATTATGGGATAAAATCTGTTATATTCTGTAAAAAGAGTTAAACAGTACCAAATATTATAAATACAAAGTAACTTTCCTTCTACGGTAGGGAACTCTGCTTTCACTCACATCATAAACTGGGCCACGCTCGTCAATTTTTGCTTTATTTCGTTAAAATATGTTCAGAAGTTTCGGAGATATAGCAATTAGTATATAGTAGTTAGAAGCAATGCACAACAATATAATATATATGAAAAATGACATATGTTATATTGTTGAGATGTTGCCTAACAACATATTTATACCAAAGAATACAGTTTTGAAGAAAATTGAAGAAAATAGTGTTTGAAGACATACGTTTTCTACTTAGGATGAGTGTCACGTGGTCTCATCAATCCTGCAAGGGTTAAATGGCTTCATGTATAACAACAGGTACTAACTTCATTTTTTAAAATTTCTTGTTGTAACGTATAGATTTTCTTTCCCCTTTATCATGTGTGCAACACTTAGATAGTATATTTGGTAGTTGTGTGTAAAAAAATATACAGGGTGATGCAGAATTCCAACACTTAATAATATGAAATTATTGTTTGTTCATCAAAAAATAAAGAAAATGCACCGATTAGCGTGTGCGCTGTATGAAGTTCTGAATGGCACATGTTCTTACTTCTCGGTTGTCATTGGTCAGCCATATTGTTATGAGGGAATGAGATTTATTATGGGATAAAATCTCTTATATTCTGTAAAAAGAGTTAAACAGTACCAAATGATATATATACAAGGTAACTTTTCTTCTACGGCAGGGAACTCTGCTTGCACTCGCATCATAGACTGTGCAATGTTCTTCAATTTGAGCTTTATTTCGATAAAATATGTTCAGAAGTTTCGGAGATATAGCCCTTAGTATATAGTAGTTAGGAGCAATGCACAACAATATAATATATATGAAAAAATGATATATGTTATATTGTTGAGATGTTGCCTAACAACATATTTATACCAAAGTGTACAGTTTTGAAGAAAATTGAAGAAAATAGTGTTTGAAGACATACGTTTTCTACTTAGGATGAGTGTCACGTGGTCTCATCAATCCTGCAAGGGTTAAATGGCTTCATGTATAACAACAGGTACTAAGTTCATGTTTAAAACTTCTTGTTGTAATATATAGATTTTCTTTCCCCTTTATCAGGTGTGCAACAGTTAGATAGTATATTTGGTAGTTGTGTGGAAAAAGGTATACAGGGTGATGCAGAATTCCAACACTTAATAGTATAAAATTTATGTTTGTTCATCAAGAAATGAAGAAAATGCACCAATTAGCGTGTGCGCTGTATGTAGTTCTTAATGGCACATGTTCTTACTCCTCGGTTGTCATTGGTCAGCCATATTGTTATGAGGGAATGAGACTTATTATGGGATAAAATCTGTTATATTCTGTAAAAAGAGTTAAACAGTACCAAATATTATAAATACAAGGTAACTTTTCTTCTACGGTAGGGAACTCTGCTTTCACTCACATCATAAACTGGGCAACGCTCGTCAATTTGAGTTTTATTTCGTTAAAATATGTTCAGAAGTTTCGGAGATATAGCAATTAGTATATAGTAGTTAGAAGCAATGCACAACAATATAATATATATGAAAAATGATATATGTTATATTGTTGAGATGTTGCCTAACAACATATTTATACCAAAGAATACAGTTTTGAAGAAAATTGAAGAAAATAGTGTTTGAAGACATACATTTTCTACTTAGGATGAGTGTCACGTGGTCTCATCAATCCTGCAAGGGTTAAATGGCTTCATGTATAACAACAGGTACTAACTTCATTTTTTAAAATTTCTTGTTGTAATGTATAGATTTTATTTCCCCTTTATCATGTGTGCAACACTTAGATAGTATATTTGGTAGTTGTGTGGAAAAAAATATACAGGGTGATGCAGAATTCCAACACTTAATAGTATAAAATTTATGTTTGTTCGTCAAGAAATGAAGAAAATGCACCAATTAGCGTGTGCGCTGTATGTAGTTCTTAAAGGCACATGTTCTTACTCCTCGGTTGTCATTGGTCAGCCATATTATTATGAGGGAATGAGACTTATTATGGGATAAAATCTGTTATATTCTGTAAAAAGAGTTAAACAGTACCAAATATTATAAATACAAGGTAACTTTTCTTCTACGGTAGGGAACTCTGCTTTCACTCACATCATAAACTGGGCAACGCTCGTCAATTTGAGTTTTATTTCGTTAAAATATGTTCAGAAGTTTCGGAGATATAGCAATTAGTATATAGTAGTTAGAAGCAATGCACAACAATATAATATATATGAAAAATGATATATGTTATATTGTTGAGATGTTGCCTAACAACATATTTATACCAAAGAATACAGTTTTAAAGAAAATTGAAGAAAATAGTGTTTGAAGACATACATTTTCTACTTAGGATGAGTGTCACGTGGTCTCATCAATCCTGCAAGGGTTAAATGGCTTCATGTATAACAACAGGTACTAACTTCATTTTTTAAAATTTCTTGTTGTAATGTATAGATTTTATTTCCCCTTTATCATGTGTGCAACACTTAGATAGTATATTTGGTAGTTGTGTGGAAAAAAATATACAGGGTGATGCTGAATTTCAACACATAATAGTATAAAATTTATATTTGTTCTTCAAGAAATGAAGAAAATGCACCAATTAGCGTGTGCGCTGTATGTAGTTCTGAATGGCACATGTTCTTACTCCTCGGTTGTCATTGGTCAGCCATACTGTTATGAGGGAATGAGACTTATTATGGGATAAAATCTGTTATATTCTGTAAAAAGAGTTAAACAGTACCAAATATTATAAATACAAAGTAACTTTCCTTCTACGGTAGGGAACTCTGCTTTCACTCACATCATAAACTGGGCAACGCTCGTCAATTTTTGCTTTATTTCGTTAAAATATGTTCAGAAGTTTCGGAGATATAGCAATTAGTATATAGTAGTTAGAAGCAATGCACAACAATATAATATATATGAAAAATGACATATGTTATATTGTTGAGATGTTGCCTAACAACATATTTATACCAAAGAATACAGTTTTGAAGAAAATTGAAGAAAATAGTGTTTGAAGACATACATTTTCTACTTAGGATGAGTGTCACGTGGTCTCATCAATCCTGCAAGGGTTAAATGGCTTCATGTATAACAACAGGTACTAACTTCATTTTTTAAAATTTCTTGTTGTAATGTATAGATTTTATTTCCCCTTTTTCATGTGTGCAACACTTAGATAGTATATTTGGTAGTTGTGTGGAAAAAAATATACAGGGTGATGCAGAATTCCAACGCTTAATAGTATAAAATTTATGTTTGTTCATCAAGAAATGAAGAAAATGCACCAATTAGCGTGTGCGCTGTATGTAGTTCTTAATGGCACATGTTCTTACTAGTCGGTTGTCATTGGTCAGCCATATTGTTATGAGGGATTGAGACTTATTATGGGATAAAATCTGTTATATTCTGTAAAAAGATTTAAACAGTACCAAATGTTATATATACAAGGTAACTTTTCTTCTACGGTAGGGAACTCTGCTTTCACTCACATCATAAACTGGGCAACGCTCGTCAATTTGAGCTTTATTTCGTTAAAATATGTTCAGAAGTTTCGGAGATATAGCTTTTAGTATATAGTAGTTAGGAGCAATGCACAACAATATAATATATATGAAAAAATGATATATATTATATTGTTGAGATGTTGCCTAACAACATATTTATACCAAAGTGTACAGTTTTGAAGAAAATTGAAGAAAATAGGGTTTGAAGACATACGTTTTCTACTTAGGATGAGTGTCACGTGGTCTCATCAATCCGGCAAGGGTTAAATGGCTTCATGTATAACAACAGGTACTAACTTCATTTTTTAAAATTTCTTGTTGTAATGTATAGATTTTATTTCCCCTTTATCATGTGTGCAACACTTAGATAGTATATTTGGTAGTTGTGTGTAAGAAAATATACAGGGTGATGCAGAATTCAAACCCTTAATAATATGAAATTATTGTTTGTTCATCAAAAAATAAAGAAAATGCACCAATTAGCGTGTGCGCTGTATGTAGTTCTTAATGGCACATGTTCTTACTCCTCGGTTGTCATTGGTCAGCCATATTGTTATGAGGGATTGAGACTTATTATGGGATAAAATCTCTTATATTCTGTAGAAAGAGTTAAACAGTACCAAATGATATATATACAAGGTAACTTTTCTTCTACGGTAGGGAACTCTGCTTGCACTCGCATCATAGACTGTGCAATGTTCTTCAATTTGAGCTTTATTTCGATAAAATATGTTCAGAAGTTTCGGAGATATAGCCCTTAGTATATAGTAGTTAGGAGCAATGCACAACAATATAATATATATGAAAAAATGATATATGTTATATTGTTGAGATGTTGCCTAACAACATATTTATACCAAAGTGTACAGTTTTGAAGAAAATTGAAGAAAATAGTGTTTGAAGACATACGTTTTCTACTTAGGATGAGTGTCACGTGGTCTCATCAATCCTGCAAGGGTTAAATGGCTTCATGTATAACAACAGGTACTAAGTTCATGTTTAAAACTTCTTGTTGTAATATATAGATTTTCTTTCCCCTTTATCAGGTGTGCAACAGTTAGATAGTATATTTGGTAGTTGTGTGGAAAAAAGTATACAGGGTGATGCAGAATTCCAACACTTAATAGTATAAAATTTATGTTTGTTCATCAAGAAATGAAGAAAATGCACCAATTAGCGTGTGCGCTGTATGTAGTTCTTAATGGCACATGTTCTTACTCCTCGGTTGTCATTGGTCAGCCATATTGTTATGAGGGAATGAGACTTATTATGGGATAAAATCTGTTATATTCTGTAAAAAGAGTTAAACAGTACCAAATATTATAAATACAAGGTAACTTTTCTTCTACGGTAGGGAACTCTGCTTTCACTCACATCATAAACTGGGCAACGCTCGTCAATTTGAGTTTTATTTCGTTAAAATATGTTCAGAAGTTTCGGAGATATAGCAATTAGTATATAGTAGTTAGAAGCAATGCACAACAATATAATATATATGAAAAATGATATATGTTATATTGTTGAGATGTTGCCTAACAACATATTTATACCAAAGAATACAGTTTTGAAGAAAATTGAAGAAAATAGTGTTTGAAGACATACATTTTCTACTTAGGATGAGTGTCACGTGGTCTCATCAATCCTGCAAGGTTTAAATGGCTTCATGTATAACAACAGGTACTAACTTCATTTTTTAAAATTTCTTGTTGTAATGTATAGATTTTATTTCCCCTTTATCATGTGTGCAACACTTAGATAGTATATTTGGTAGTTGTGTGGAAAAAAATATACAGGGTGATGCAGAATTCCAACACTTAATAGTATAAAATTTATGTTTGTTCGTCAAGAAATGAAGAAAATGCACCAATTAGCGTGTGCGCTGTATGTAGTTCTTAAAGGCACATGTTCTTACTCCTCGGTTGTCATTGGTCAGCCATATTATTATGAGGGAATGAGACTTATTATGGGATAAAATCTGTTATATTCTGTAAAAAGAGTTAAACAGTACCAAATATTATAAATACAAGGTAACTTTTCTTCTACGGTAGGGAACTCTGCTTTCACTCACATCATAAACTGGGCAACGCTCGTCAATTTGAGTTTTATTTCGTTAAAATATGTTCAGAAGTTTCGGAGATATAGCAATTAGTATATAGTAGTTAGAAGCAATGCACAACAATATAATATATATGAAAAATGATATATGTTATATTGTTGAGATGTTGCCTAACAACATATTTATACCAAAGAATACAGTTTTAAAGAAAATTGAAGAAAATAGTGTTTGAAGACATACATTTTCTACTTAGGATGAGTGTCACGTGGTCTCATCAATCCTGCAAGGGTTAAATGGCTTCATGTATAACAACAGGTACTAACTTCATTTTTTAAAATTTCTTGTTGTAATGTATAGATTTTATTTCCCCTTTATCATGTGTGCAACACTTAGATAGTATATTTGGTAGTTGTGTGGAAAAAAATATACAGGGTGATGCTGAATTTCAACACATAATAGTATAAAATTTATATTTGTTCTTCAAGAAATGAAGAAAATGCACCAATTAGCGTGTGCGCTGTATGTAGTTCTGAATGGCACATGTTCTTACTCCTCGGTTGTCATTGGTCAGCCATACTGTTATGAGGGAATGAGACTTATTATGGGATAAAATCTGTTATATTCTGTAAAAAGAGTTAAACAGTACCAAATATTATAAATACAAAGTAACTTTCCTTCTACGGTAGGGAACTCTGCTTTCACTCACATCATAAACTGGGCAACGCTCGTCAATTTTTGCTTTATTTCGTTAAAATATGTTCAGAAGTTTCGGAGATATAGCAATTAGTATATAGTAGTTAGAAGCAATGCACAACAATATAATATATATGAAAAATGACATATGTTATATTGTTGAGATGTTGCCTAACAACATATTTATACCAAAGAATACAGTTTTGAAGAAAATTGAAGAAAATAGTGTTTGAAGACATACATTTTCTACTTAGGATGAGTGTCACGTGGTCTCATCAATCCTGCAAGGGTTAAATGGCTTCATGTATAACAACAGGTACTAACTTCATTTTTTAAAATTTCTTGTTGTAATGTATAGATTTTATTTCCCCTTTTTCATGTGTGCAACACTTAGATAGTATATTTGGTAGTTGTGTGGAAAAAAATATACAGGGTGATGCAGAATTCCAACGCTTAATAGTATAAAATTTATGTTTGTTCATCAAGAAATGAAGAAAATGCACCAATTAGCGTGTGCGCTGTATGTAGTTCTTAATGGCACATGTTCTTACTAGTCGGTTGTCATTGGTCAGCCATATTGTTATGAGGGATTGAGACTTATTATGGGATAAAATCTGTTATATTCTGTAAAAAGATTTAAACAGTACCAAATGTTATATATACAAGGTAACTTTTCTTCTACGGTAGGGAACTCTGCTTTCACTCACATCATAAACTGGGCAACGCTCGTCAATTTGAGCTTTATTTCGTTAAAATATGTTCAGAAGTTTCGGAGATATAGCTTTTAGTATATAGTAGTTAGGAGCAATGCACAACAATATAATATATATGAAAAAATGATATATGTTATATTGTTGAGATGTTGCCTAACAACATATTTATACCAAAGTGTACAGTTTTGAAGAAAATTGAAGAAAATAGGGTTTGAAGACATACGTTTTCTACTTAGGATGAGTGTCACGTGGTCTCATCAATCCGGCAAGGGTTAAATGGCTTCATGTATAACAACAGGTACTAACTTCATTTTTTAAAATTTCTTGTTGTAATGTATAGATTTTATTTCCCCTTTATCATGTGTGCAACACTTAGATAGTATATTTGGTAGTTGTGTGTAAAAAAATATACAGGGTGATGCAGAATTCAAACCCTTAATAATATGAAATTATTGTTTGTTCATCAAAAAATAAAGAAAATGCACCAATTAGCGTGTGCGCTGTATGTAGTTCTTAATGGCACATGTTCTTACTCCTCGGTTGTCATTGGTCAGCCATATTGTTATGAGGGATTGAGACTTATTATGGGATAAAATCTCTTATATTCTGTAGAAAGAGTTAAACAGTACCAAATGATATATATACAAGGTAACTTTTCTTCTACGGTAGGGAACTCTGCTTTCACTCACATCATAAACTGGGCAACGCTCGTCAATTTGAGCTTTATTTCGTTAAAATATGTTCAGAAGTTTCGGAGATATATCCCTTAGTATATAGTAGTTAGGAGCAATGCACAACAATATAATATATATGAAAAAATGATATATGTTATATTGTTGAGATGTTGCCTAACAACATATTTATACCAAAGTGTACAGTTTTGAAGAATATTGAAGAAAATAGTGTTTGAAGACATACGTTTTCTACTTAGGATGAGTGTCACGTGGTCTCCTCAATCCTGCAAGGGTTAAATGGCTTCATGTATAACAACAGGTACTAAGTTCATTTTTTAAAACTTCTTGTTGTAATGTATAGGTTTTCTTTCCCCTTTATCAGGTGTGCAACACTTAGATAGTGTATTTGTTAGTTGTGTGGAAAATAATATACAGGGTGATGCAGAATTCCAACACATAACAGTATAAAATTTATATTTGTTCATCAAGAAATGAAGAAAATGCATCAATTAGCGTGTGCGCTGTATGTAGTTCTGAATGGCACATGTTCTTACTCCTCGGTTGTCATTGGTCAGCCATATTGTTATGAGGGAATGAGACTTATTATGGGATAAAATCTGTTATATTCTGTAAAAAGAGTTAAACAGTACCAAATGTTATATATACAAGGTAACTTTTCTTTTTCGGTAGGGGACTCTGCTTGCACTCGCATCATAAACTGTGCAATGTTCTTCAATTTGAGCTTTATTTCGATAAAATATGTTCAGAAGTTTCGGAGATATAGCCCTTAGTATATAGTAGTTAGAAGCAATGCACAACAATATAATATATATGAAAAATGACATATGTTATATTGTTGAGATCTTGCCTATCAACATATTTATACCAAAGTGTACAGTTTTGAAGAAAATTGAAGAAAATAGTGTTTGAAGACATACATTTTCTACTTAGGATGAGTGTCACGTGGTCTCATCAATCCTACAAGGGTTAAATGGCTTCATGTATAACAACAGGTACTAACTTCATTTTTTAAAATTTCTTGTTGTAACGTATAGATTTTATTTCCCCTTTATCATGTGTGCAACACTTAGATAGTATATTTGGTAGTTGTGTGTAAAAAAATATACAGGGTGATGCAGAATTCAAACCCTTAAAAATATGAAATTATTGTTTGTTCATCAAAAAATAAAGAAAATGCACCGATTAGCGTGTGCGCTGTATGAAGTTCTGAATGGCACATGTTCTTACTTCTCGGTTGTCATTGGTCAGCCATATTGTTATGAGGGAATGAGATTTATTATGGGATAAAATCTCTTATATTCTGTAAAAAGAGTTAAACAGTACCAAATGTTATATATACAAGGTAACTTTTCTTCTACGGTAGGGAACTCTGCTTTCACTCACATCATAAACTGGGCAATGTTCTTCAGTTTGAGCTTTATTTCGATAAAATATGTTCAGAAGTTTCGGAGATATAGCCCTTAGTATATAGTAGTTAGGAGCAATGCACAACAATATAATATATATGAAAAAATGATATATGTTATATTGTTGAGATGTTGCCTAACAACATATTTATACCAAAGTGTACAGTTTTGAAGAAAATTGAAGAAAATAGTGTTTGAAGACATACGTTTTCTACTTAGGATGAGTGTCACGTGGTCTCATCAATCCTGCAAGGGTTAAATGGCTTCATGTATAACAACAGGTACTAAGTTCATGTTTAAAACTTCTTGTTGTAATATATAGATTTTCTTTCCCCTTTATCAGGTGTGCAACAGTTAGATAGTATATTTGGTAGTTGTGTGGAAAAAAGTATACAGGGTGATGCAGAATTCCAACACTTAATAGTATAAAATTTATATTTGTTCATAAAGAAATGAAGAAAATGCACCAATTAGCGTGTGCGCTGTATGAAGTTCTGAATGGCACATGTTCTTACTCCTCGGTTGTCATTGGTCAGCCATATTGTTATGAGGGAATGAGACTTATTATGGGATAAAATCTCTTATATTCTGTAAAAACAGTTAAACAGTACCAAATGTTATATATACAAGGTAACTTTTCTTCTACGGTGGGGAACTCTGCATTCACTCACATCATAAATTGGGCAACGCTCGTCAATTTGAGCTTTATTTCGTTAAAATATGTTCAGAAGTTTCGGAGATATAGCAATTAGTATATAGTAGTTAGAAGCAATGCACAACAATATAATATATATGAAAAATGACATATGTTATATTGTTGAGATGTTGCCTAACAACATATTTATACCAAAGAATACAGTTTTGAAGAAAATTGAAGAAAATAGTGTTTGAAGACATACGTTTTCTACTTAGGATGAGTGTCACGTGGTCTCATCAATCCTGCAAGGGTTAAATGGCTTCATGTATAACAACAGGTACTAACTTCATTTTTTAAAATTTCTTGTTGTAACGTATAGATTTTCTTTCCCCTTTATCATGTGTGCAACACTTAGATAGTATATTTGGTAGTTGTGTGTAAAAAAATATACAGGGTGATGCAGAATTCCAACACTTAATAATATGAAATTATTGTTTGTTCATCAAAAAATAAAGAAAATGCACCGATTAGCGTGTGCGCTGTATGAAGTTCTGAATGGCACATGTTCTTACTTCTCGGTTGTCATTGGTCAGCCATATTGTTATGAGGGAATGAGATTTATTATGGGATAAAATCTCTTATATTCTGTAAAAAGAGTTAAACAGTACCAAATGATATATATACAAGGTAACTTTTCTTCTACGGTAGGGAACTCTGCTTGCACTCGCATCATAAACTGTGCAATGTTCTTCAATTTGAGCTTTATTTCGATAAAATATGTTCAGAAGTTTCGGAGATATAGCCCTTAGTATATAGTAGTTAGGAGCAATGCACAACAATATAATATATATGAAAAAATGATATATGTTATATTGTTGAGATGTTGCCTAACAACATATTTATACCAAAGTGTACAGTTTTGAAGAAAATTGAAGAAAATAGTGTTTGAAGACATACGTTTTCTACTTAGGATGAGTGTCACGTGGTCTCATCAATCCTGCAAGGGTTAAATGGCTTCATGTATAACAACAGGTACTAAGTTCATGTTTAAAACTTCTTGTTGTAATATATAGATTTTCTTTCCCCTTTATCAGGTGTGCAACAGTTAGATAGTATATTTGGTAGTTGTGTGGAAAAAAGTATACAGGGTGATGCAGAATTCCAACACTTAATAGTATAAAATTTATGTTTGTTCATCAAGAAATGAAGAAAATGCACCAATTAGCGTGTGCGCTGTATGTAGTTCTTAATGGCACATGTTCTTACTCCTCGGTTGTCATTGGTCAGCCATATTGTTATGAGGGAATGAGACTTATTATGGGATAAAATCTGTTATATTCTGTAAAAAGAGTTAAACAGTACCAAATATTATAAATACAAGGTAACTTTTCTTCTACGGTAGGGAACTCTGCTTTCACTCACATCATAAACTGGGCAACGCTCGTCAATTTGAGTTTTATTTCGTTAAAATATGTTCAGAAGTTTCGGAGATATAGCAATTAGTATATAGTAGTTAGAAGCAATGCACAACAATATAATATATATGAAAAATGATATATGTTATATTGTTGAGATGTTGCCTAACAACATATTTATACCAAAGAATACAGTTTTGAAGAAAATTGAAGAAAATAGTGTTTGAAGACATACATTTTCTACTTAGGATGAGTGTCACGTGGTCTCATCAATCCTGCAAGGGTTAAATGGCTTCATGTATAACAACAGGTACTAACTTCATTTTTTAAAATTTCTTGTTGTAATGTATAGATTTTATTTCCCCTTTATCATGTGTGCAACACTTAGATAGTATATTTGGTAGTTGTGTGGAAAAAAATATACAGGGTGATGCAGAATTCCAACACTTAATAGTATAAAATTTATGTTTGTTCATCAAGAAATGAAGAAAATGCACCAATTAGCGTGTGCGCTGTATGTAGTTCTTAAAGGCACATGTTCTTACTCCTCGGTTGTCATTGGTCAGCCATATTGTTATGAGGGAATGAGATTTATTATGGGATAAAATCTGTTATATTCTGTAAAAAGAGTTAAACAGTACCAAATATTATAAATACAAGGTAACTTTTCTTCTACGGTAGGGAACTCTGCTTTCACTCACATCATAAACTGGGCAACGCTCGTCAATTTGAGTTTTATTTCGTTAAAATATGTTCAGAAGTTTCGGAGATATAGCAATTAGTATATAGTAGTTAGAAGCAATGCACAACAATATAATATATATGAAAAATGATATATGTTATATTGTTGAGATGTTGCCTAACAACATATTTATACCAAAGAATACAGTTTTGAAGAAAATTGAAGAAAATAGTGTTTGAAGACATACATTTTCTACTTAGGATGAGTGTCACGTGGTCTCATCAATCCTGCAAGGGTTAAATGGCTTCATGTATAACAACAGGTACTAACTTCATTTTTTAAAATTTCTTGTTGTAATGTATAGATTTTATTTCCCCTTTATCATGTGTGCAACACTTAGATAGTATATTTGGTAGTTGTGTGGAAAAAAATATACAGGGTGATGCTGAATTTCAACACATAATAGTATAAAATTTATATTTGTTCTTCAAGAAATGAAGAAAATGCACCAATTAGCGTGTGCGCTGTATGTAGTTCTGAATGGCACATGTTCTTACTCCTCGGTTGTCATTGGTCAGCCATATTGTTATGAGGGAATGAGACTTATTATGGGATAAAATCTGTTATATTCTGTAAAAAGAGTTAAACAGTACCAAATATTATAAATACAAAGTAACTTTCCTTCTACGGTAGGGAACTCTGCTTTCACTCACATCATAAACTGGGCAACGCTCGTCAATTTGAGCTTTATTTCGTTAAAATATGTTCAGAAGTTTCGGAGATATAGCAATTAGTATATAGTAGTTAGAAGCAATGCACAACAATATAATATATATGAAAAATGACATATGTTATATTGTTGAGATGTTGCCTAACAACATATTTATACCAAAGAATACAGTTTTGAAGAAAATTGAAGAAAATAGTGTTTGAAGACATACATTTTCTACTTAGGATGAGTGTCACGTGGTGTCATCAATCCTGCAAGGGTTAAATGGCTTCATGTATAACAACAGGTACTAACTTCATTTTTTAAAATTTCTTGTTGTAATGTATAGATTTTATTTCCCCTTTTTCATGTGTGCAACACTTAGATAGTATATTTGGTAGTTGTGTGGAAAAAAATATACAGGGTGATGCAGAATTCCAACGCTTAATAGTATAAAATTTATGTTTGTTCATCAAGAAATGAAGAAAATGCACCAATTAGCGTGTGCGCTGTATGTAGTTCTTAATGGCACATGTTCTTACTAGTCGGTTGTCATTGGTCAGCCATATTGTTATGAGGGATTGAGACTTATTATGGGATAAAATCTGTTATATTCTGTAAAAAGATTTAAACAGTACCAAATGTTATATATACAAGGTAACTTTTCTTCTACGGTAGGGAACTCTGCTTTCACTCACATCATAAACTGGGCAACGCTCGTCAATTTGAGCTTTATTTCGTTAAAATATGTTCAGAAGTTTCGGAGATATAGCTTTTAGTATATAGTAGTTAGGAGCAATGCACAACAATATAATATATATGAAAAAATGATATATGTTATATTGTTGAGATGTTGCCTAACAACATATTTATACCAAAGTGTACAGTTTTGAAGAAAATTGAAGAAAATAGGGTTTGAAGACATACGTTTTCTACTTAGGATGAGTGTCACGTGGTCTCATCAATCCGGCAAGGGTTAAATGGCTTCATGTATAACAACAGGTACTAACTTCATTTTTTAAAATTTCTTGTTGTAATGTATAGATTTTATTTCCCCTTTATCATGTGTGCAACACTTAGATAGTATATTTGGTAGTTGTGTGTAAAAAAATATACAGGGTGATGCAGAATTCAAACCCTTAATAATATGAAATTATTGTTTGTTCATCAAAAAATAAAGAAAATGCACCAATTAGCGTGTGCGCTGTATGTAGTTCTTAATGGCACATGTTCTTACTCCTCGGTTGTCATTGGTCAGCCATATTGTTATGAGGGATTGAGACTTATTATGGGATAAAATCTCTTATATTCTGTAGAAAGAGTTAAACAGTACCAAATGATATATATACAAGGTAACTTTTCTTCTACGGTAGGGAACTCTGCTTTCACTCACATCATAAACTGGGCAACGCTCGTCAATTTGAGCTTTATTTCGTTAAAATATGTTCAGAAGTTTCGGAGATATATCCCTTAGTATATAGTAGTTAGGAGCAATGCACAACAATATAATATATATGAAAAAATGATATATGTTATATTGTTGAGATGTTGCCTAACAACATATTTATACCAAAGTGTACAGTTTTGAAGAATATTGAAGAAAATAGTGTTTGAAGACATACGTTTTCTACTTAGGATGAGTGTCACGTGGTCTCCTCAATCCTGCAAGGGTTAAATGGCTTCATGTATAACAACAGGTACTAAGTTCATTTTTTAAAACTTCTTGTTGTAATGTATAGATTTTCTTTCCCCTTTATCAGGTGTGCAACACTTAGATAGTGTATTTGTTAGTTGTGTGGAAAATAATATACAGGGTGATGCAGAATTCCAACACATAACAGTATAAAATTTATATTTGTTCATCAAGAAATGAAGAAAATGCATCAATTAACGTGTGCGCTGTATGTAGTTCTGAATGGCACATGTTCTTACTCCTCGGTTGTCATTGGTCAGCCATATTGTTATGAGGGAATGAGACTTATTATGGGATAAAATCTGTTATATTCTGTAAAAAGAGTTAAACAGTACCAAATGTTATATATACAAGGTAACTTTTCTTTTTCGGTAGGGGACTCTGCTTGCACTCGCATCATAAACTGTGCAATGTTCTTCAATTTGAGCTTTATTTCGATAAAATATGTTCAGAAGTTTCGGAGATATAGCCCTTAGTATATAGTAGTTAGAAGCAATGCACAACAATATAATATATATGAAAAATGACATATGTTATATTGTTGAGATCTTGCCTATCAACATATTTATACCAAAGTGTACAGTTTTGAAGAAAATTGAAGAAAATAGTGTTTGAAGACATACATTTTCTACTTAGGATGAGTGTCACGTGGTCTCATCAATCCTACAAGGGTTAAATGGCTTCATGTATAACAACAGGTACTAACTTCATTTTTTAAAATTTCTTGTTGTAACGTATAGATTTTATTTCCCCTTTATCATGTGTGCAACACTTAGATAGTATATTTGGTAGTTGTGTGTAAAAAAATATACAGGGTGATGCAGAATTCAAACCCTTAAAAATATGAAATTATTGTTTGTTCATCAAAAAATAAAGAAAATGCACCGATTAGCGTGTGCGCTGTATGAAGTTCTGAATGGCACATGTTCTTACTTCTCGGTTGTCATTGGTCAGCCATATTGTTATGAGGGAATGAGATTTATTATGGGATAAAATCTCTTATATTCTGTAAAAAGAGTTAAACAGTACCAAATGTTATATATACAAGGTAACTTTTCTTCTACGGTAGGGAACTCTGCTTTCACTCACATCATAAACTGGGCAATGTTCTTCAGTTTGAGCTTTATTTCGATAAAATATGTTCAGAAGTTTCGGAGATATAGCCCTTAGTATATAGTAGTTAGGAGCAATGCACAACAATATAATATATATGAAAAAATGATATATGTTATATTGTTGAGATGTTGCCTAACAACATATTTATACCAAAGTGTACAGTTTTGAAGAAAATTGAAGAAAATAGTGTTTGAAGACATACGTTTTCTACTTAGGATGAGTGTCACGTGGTCTCATCAATCCTGCAAGGGTTAAATGGCTTCATGTATAACAACAGGTACTAAGTTCATGTTTAAAACTTCTTGTTGTAATATATAGATTTTCTTTCCCCTTTATCAGGTGTGCAACAGTTAGATAGTATATTTGGTAGTTGTGTGGAAAAAAGTATACAGGGTGATGCAGAATTCCAACACTTAATAGTATAAAATTTATATTTGTTCATAAAGAAATGAAGAAAATGCACCAATTAGCGTGTGCGCTGTATGAAGTTCTGAATGGCACATGTTCTTACTCCTCGGTTGTCATTGGTCAGCCATATTGTTATGAGGGAATGAGACTTATTATGGGATAAAATCTCTTATATTCTGTAAAAACAGTTAAACAGTACCAAATGTTATATATACAAGGTAACTTTTCTTCTACGGTGGGGAACTCTGCATTCACTCACATCATAAATTGGGCAACGCTCGTCAATTTGAGCTTTATTTCGTTAAAATATGTTCAGAAGTTTCGGAGATATAGCAATTAGTATATAGTAGTTAGAAGCAATGCACAACAATATAATATATATGAAAAATGACATATGTTATATTGTTGAGATGTTGCCTAACAACATATTTATACCAAAGAATACAGTTTTGAAGAAAATTGAAGAAAATAGTGTTTGAAGACATACGTTTTCTACTTAGGATGAGTGTCACGTGGTCTCATCAATCCTGCAAGGGTTAAATGGCTTCATGTATAACAACAGGTACTAACTTCATTTTTTAAAATTTCTTGTTGTAACGTATAGATTTTCTTTCCCCTTTATCATGTGTGCAACACTTAGATAGTATATTTGGTAGTTGTGTGTAAAAAAATATACAGGGTGATGCAGAATTCCAACACTTAATAATATGAAATTATTGTTTGTTCATCAAAAAATAAAGAAAATGCACCGATTAGCGTGTGCGCTGTATGAAGTTCTGAATGGCACATGTTCTTACTTCTCGGTTGTCATTGGTCAGCCATATTGTTATGAGGGAATGAGATTTATTATGGGATAAAATCTCTTATATTCTGTAAAAAGAGTTAAACAGTACCAAATGATATATATACAAGGTAACTTTTCTTCTACGGTAGGGAACTCTGCTTGCACTCGCATCATAAACTGTGCAATGTTCTTCAATTTGAGCTTTATTTCGATAAAATATGTTCAGAAGTTTCGGAGATATAGCCCTTAGTATATAGTAGTTAGGAGCAATGCACAACAATATAATATATATGAAAAAATGATATATGTTATATTGTTGAGATGTTGCCTAACAACATATTTATACCAAAGTGTACAGTTTTGAAGAAAATTGAAGAAAATAGTGTTTGAAGACATACGTTTTCTACTTAGGATGAGTGTCACGTGGTCTCATCAATCCTGCAAGGGTTAAATGGCTTCATGTATAACAACAGGTACTAAGTTCATGTTTAAAACTTCTTGTTGTAATATATAGATTTTCTTTCCCCTTTATCAGGTGTGCAACAGTTAGATAGTATATTTGGTAGTTGTGTGGAAAAAAGTATACAGGGTGATGCAGAATTCCAACACTTAATAGTATAAAATTTATGTTTGTTCATCAAGAAATGAAGAAAATGCACCAATTAGCGTGTGCGCTGTATGTAGTTCTTAATGGCACATGTTCTTACTCCTCGGTTGTCATTGGTCAGCCATATTGTTATGAGGGAATGAGACTTATTATGGGATAAAATCTGTTATATTCTGTAAAAAGAGTTAAACAGTACCAAATATTATAAATACAAGGTAACTTTTCTTCTACGGTAGGGAACTCTGCTTTCACTCACATCATAAACTGGGCAACGCTCGTCAATTTGAGTTTTATTTCGTTAAAATATGTTCAGAAGTTTCGGAGATATAGCAATTAGTATATAGTAGTTAGAAGCAATGCACAACAATATAATATATATGAAAAATGATATATGTTATATTGTTGAGATGTTGCCTAACAACATATTTATACCAAAGAATACAGTTTTGAAGAAAATTGAAGAAAATAGTGTTTGAAGACATACATTTTCTACTTAGGATGAGTGTCACGTGGTCTCATCAATCCTGCAAGGGTTAAATGGCTTCATGTATAACAACAGGTACTAACTTCATTTTTTAAAATTTCTTGTTGTAATGTATAGATTTTATTTCCCCTTTATCATGTGTGCAACACTTAGATAGTATATTTGGTAGTTGTGTGGAAAAAAAATACAGGGTGATGCAGAATTCCAACACTTAATAGTATAAAATTTATGTTTGTTCATCAAGAAATGAAGAAAATGCACCAATTAGCGTGTGCGCTGTATGTAGTTCTTAAAGGCACATGTTCTTACTCCTCGGTTGTCATTGGTCAGCCATATTGTTATGAGGGAATGAGATTTATTATGGGATAAAATCTGTTATATTCTGTAAAAAGAGTTAAACAGTACCAAATATTATAAATACAAGGTAACTTTTCTTCTACGGTAGGGAACTCTGCTTTCACTCACATCATAAACTGGGCAACGCTCGTCAATTTGAGTTTTATTTCGTTAAAATATGTTCAGAAGTTTCGGAAATATAGCAATTAGTATATAGTAGTTAGAAGCAATGCACAACAATATAATATATATGAAAAATGATATATGTTATATTGTTGAGATGTTGCCTAACAACATATTTATACCAAAGAATACAGTTTTGAAGAAAATTGAAGAAAATAGTGTTTGAAGACATACATTTTCTACTTAGGATGAGTGTCACGTGGTCTCATCAATCCTGCAAGGGTTAAATGGCTTCATGTATAACAACAGGTACTAACTTCATTTTTTAAAATTTCTTGTTGTAATGTATAGATTTTATTTCCCCTTTATCATGTGTGCAACACTTAGATAGTATATTTGGTAGTTGTGTGGAAAAAAATATACAGGGTGATGCTGAATTTCAACACATAATAGTATAAAATTTATATTTGTTCTTCAAGAAATGAAGAAAATGCACCAATTAGCGTGTGCGCTGTATGTAGTTCTGAATGGCACATGTTCTTACTCCTCGGTTGTCATTGGTCAGCCATACTGTTATGAGGGAATGAGACTTATTATGGGATAAAATCTGTTATATTCTGTAAAAAGAGTTAAACAGTACCAAATATTATAAATACAAGGTAACTTTCCTTCTACGGTAGGGAACTCTGCTTTCACTCACATCATAAACTGGGCAACGCTCGTCAATTTGAGCTTTATTTCGTTAAAATATGTTCAGAAGTTTCGGAGATATAGCAATTAGTATATAGTAGTTAGAAGCAATGCACAACAATATAATATATATGAAAAATGACATATGTTATATTGTTGAGATGTTGCCTAACAACATATTTATACCAAAGAATACAGTTTTGAAGAAAATTGAAGAAAATAGTGTTTGAAGACATACATTTTCTACTTAGGATGAGTGTCACGTGGTCTCATCAATCCTGCAAGGGTTAAATGGCTTCATGTATAACAACAGGTACTAACTTCATTTTTTAAAATTTCTTGTTGTAACGTATAGATTTTATTTCCCCTTTATCATGTGTGCAACACTTAGATAGTATATTTGGTAGTTGTGTGTAAAAAAATATACAGGGTGATGCAGAATTCAAACCCTTAAAAATATGAAATTATTGTTTGTTCATCAAAAAATAAAGAAAATGCACCGATTAGCGTGTGCGCTGTATGAAGTTCTGAATGGCACATGTTCTTACTCCTCGGTTGTCATTGGACAGCCATATTGTTATGAGGGAATGAGATTTATTATGGGATAAAATCTCTTATATTCTGTAAAAAGAGTTAAACAGTACCAAATGTTATATATACAAGGTAACTTTTCTTCTACGGTAGGGAACTCTGCTTTCACTCACATCATAAACTGGGCAACGCTCGTCAATTTGAGCTTTATTTCGTTAAAATATGTTCAGAAGTTTCGGAGATATAGCTTTTAGTATATAGTAGTTAGGAGCAATGCACAACAATATAATATATATGAAAAAATGATATATGTTATATTGTTGAGATGTTGCCTAACAACATATTTATACCAAAGTGTACAGTTTTGAAGAAAATTGAAGAAAATAGTGTTTGAAGACATACGTTTTCTACTTAGGATGAGTGTCACGTGGTCTCATCAATCCTGCAAGGGTTAAATGGCTTCATGTATAACAACAGGTACTAAGTTCATGTTTAAAACTTCTTGTTGTAATATATAGATTTTCTTTCCCTTTTATCAGGTGTGCAACAGTTAGATAGTATATTTGGTAGTTGTGTGGAAAAAAGTATACAGGGTGATGCAGAATTCCAACACCTAATAGTATAAAATTTATATTTGTTCATCAAGAAATGAAGAAAATGCACCAATTAGCGTGTGCGCTGTATGAAGTTCTGAATGGCACATGTTCTTACTCCTCGGTTGTCATTGGTCAGCCATATTGTTATGAGGGAATGAGACTTATTATGGGATAAAATCTCTTATATTCTGTAAAAACAGTTAAACAGTACCAAATGTTATATATACAAGGTAACTTTTCTTCTACGGTGGGGAACTCTGCATTCACTCACATCATAAATTGGGCAACGCTCGTCAATTTGAGCTTTATTTCGTTAAAATATGTTCAGAAGTTTCGGAGATATAGCAATTAGTATATAGTAGTTAGAAGCAATGCACAACAATATAATATATATGAAAAATGACATATGTTATATTGTTGAGATGTTGCCTAACAACATATTTATACCAAAGAATACAGTTTTGAAGAAAATTGAAGAAAATAGTGTTTGAAGACATACGTTTTCTACTTAGGATGAGTGTCACGTGGTCTCATCAATCCTGCAAGGGTTAAATGGCTTCATGTATAACAACAGGTACTAACTTCATTTTTTAAAATTTCTTGTTGTAACGTATAGATTTTCTTTCCCCTTTATCATGTGTGCAACACTTAGATAGTATATTTGGTAGTTGTGTGGAAAAAAATATACAGGGTGATGCAGAATTCCAACACTTAATAGTATAAAATTTATGTTTGTTCATCAAGAAATGAAGAAAATGCACCAATTAGCGTGTGCGCTGTATGTAGTTCTGAATGGCACATGTTCTTACTCCTCGGTTGTCATTGGTCAGCCATACTGTTATGAGGGAATGAGACTTATTATGGGATAAAATCTGTTATATTCTGTAAAAAGAGTTAAACAGTACCAAATATTATAAATACAAAGTAACTTTCCTTCTACGGTAGGGAACTCTGCTTTCACTCACATCATAAACTGGGCAACGCTCGTCAATTTTTGCTTTATTTCGTTAAAATATGTTCAGAAGTTTCGGAGATATAGCAATTAGTATATAGTAGTTAGAAGCAATGCACAACAATATAATATATATGAAAAATGACATATGTTATATTGTTGAGATGTTGCCTAACAACATATTTATACCAAAGAATACAGTTTTGAAGAAAATTGAAGAAAATAGTGTTTGAAGACATACATTTTCTACTTAGGATGAGTGTCACGTGGTCTCATCAATCCTGCAAGGGTTAAATGGCTTCATGTATAACAACAGGTACTAACTTCATTTTTTAAAATTTCTTGTTGTAATGTATAGATTTTATTTCCCCTTTTTCATGTGTGCAACACTTAGATAGTATATTTGGTAGTTGTGTGGAAAAAAATATACAGGGTGATGCTGAATTTCAACACATAATAGTATAAAATTTATATTTGTTCTTCAAGAAATGAAGAAAATGCACCAATTAGCGTGTGCGCTGTATGTAGTTCTGAATGGCACATGTTCTTACTCCTCGGTTGTCATTGGTCAGCCATACTGTTATGATGGAATGAGACTTATTATGGGATAAAATCTGTTATATTCTGTAAAAAGAGTTAAACAGTACCAAATATTATAAATACAAGGTAACTTTCCTTCTACGGTAGGGAACTCTGCTTTCACTCACATCATAAACTGGGCAACGCTCGTCAATTTGAGCTTTATTTCGTTAAAATATGTTCAGAAGTTTCGGAGATATAGCAATTAGTATATAGTAGTTAGAAGCAATGCACAACAATATAATATATATGAAAAATGACATATGTTATATTGTTGAGATGTTGCCTAACAACATATTTATACCAAAGAATACAGTTTTGAAGAAAATTGAAGAAAATAGTGTTTGAAGACATACATTTTCTACTTAGGATGAGTGTCACGTGGTCTCATCAATCCTGCAAGGGTTAAATGGCTTCATGTATAACAACAGGTACTAACTTCATTTTTTAAAATTTCTTGTTGTAATGTATAGATTTTATTTCCCCTTTTTCATGTGTGCAACACTTAGATAGTATATTTGGTAGTTGTGTGGAAAAAAATATACAGGGTGATGCAGAATTCCAACGCTTAATAGTATAAAATTTATGTTTGTTCATCAAGAAATGAAGAAAATGCACCAATTAGCGTGTGCGCTGTATGTAGTTCTTAATGGCACATGTTCTTACTAGTCGGTTGTCATTGGTCAGCCATATTGTTATGAGGGATTGAGACTTATTATGGGATAAAATCTGTTATATTCTGTAAAAAGATTTAAACAGTACCAAATGTTATATATACAAGGTAACTTTTCTTCTACGGTAGGGAACTCTGCTTTCACTCACATCATAAACTGGGCAACGCTCGTCAATTTGAGCTTTATTTCGTTAAAATATGTTCAGAAGTTTCGGAGATATATCCCTTAGTATATAGTAGTTAGGAGCAATGCACAACAATATAATATATATGAAAAAATGATATATGTTATATTGTTGAGATGTTGCCTAACAACATATTTATACCAAAGTGTACAGTTTTAAAGAAAATTGAAGAAAATAGTGTTTGAAGACATACGTTTTCTACTTAGGATGAGTGTCACGTGGTCTCATCAATCCTGCAAGGGTTAAATGGCTTCATGTATAACAACAGGTACTAAGTTCATTTTTTAAAACTTCTTGTTGTAATGTATAGATTTTCTTTCCCCTTTATCAGGTGTGCAACACTTAGATAGTGTATTTGGTAGTTGTGTGGAAAAAAATATAAAGGGTGATGCAGAATTCCAACACATAACAGTATAAAATTTATATTTGTTCATCAAGAAATGAAGAAAATGCATCAATTAGCGTGTGCGCTGTATGTAGTTCTGAATGGCACATGTTCTTACTCCTTGGTTGTCATTGGTCAGCCATATTGTTATGAGGGAATGAGACTTATTATGGGATAAAATCTGTTATATTCTGTAAAAAGAGTTAAACAGTACCAAATGTTATATATACAAGGTAACTTTTCTTCTTCGGTAGGGGACTCTGCTTGCACTCGCATCATAAACTGTGCAACGCTCGTCAATTTGAGCTTTATTTCGATAAAATATGTTCAGAAGTTTCGGAGATATAGCCCTTAGTATATAGTAGTTAGAAGCAATGCACAACAATATAATATATATGAAAAATGACATATGTTATATTGTTGAGATCTTGCCTATCAACATATTTATACCAAAGAATACAGTTTTGAAGAAAATTGAAGAAAATAGTGTTTGAAGACATACATTTTCTACTTAGGATGAGTGTCACGTGGTCTCATCAATCCTGCAAGGGTTAAATGGCTTCAGGTATAACAACAGGTACTAACTTCATTTTTTAAAATTTCTTGTTGTAACGTATAGATTTTATTTCCCCTTTATCATGTGTGCAACACTTAGATAGTATATTTGGTAGTTGTGTGTAAAAAAATATACAGGGTGATGCAGAATTCAAACCCTTAAAAATATGAAATTATTGTTTGTTCATCAAGAAATGAAGAAAATGCACCAATTAGCGTGTGCGCTGTATGTAGTTCTGAATGGCACATGTTCTTACTCCTCGGTTGTCATTGGTCAGCCATATTGTTATGAAAGAATGAGACTTATTATGGGATAAAATCTCTTATATTCTGTAAAAAGAGTTAAACAGTACCAAATGTTATATATACAAGGTAACTTTTCTTCTTCGGTAGGGGACTCTGCTTGCACTCGCGTCGTAAACTGGCAATGTTCTTCAATTTGAGCTTTATTTCGATAAAATATGTTCAGAAGTTTCGGAGATATAGCCTTTAGTATATAGTAGTTAGAAGCAATGCACAACAATATAATATATATGAAAAATGACATATGTTATATTGTTGAGATCTTCCCTAACAACATATTTATACCAAAGAATACAGTTTTGAAGAAAATTGAAGAAAATAGTGTTTGAAGACATACATTTTCTACTTAGGATGAGTGTCACGTGGTCTCATCAATCCTGCAAGGGTTAAATGGCTTCATGTATAGCAACAGGTACTAACTTCATTTTTTAAAATTTCTTGTTGTAACGTATAGATTTTATTTCCCCTTTATCATGTGTGCAACACTTAGATAGTATATTTGGTAGTTGTGTGTAAAAAAATATACAAGGTGATGCAGAATTCAAACGCTTAAAAATATGAAACTATTGTTTGTTCATCAAAAAATAAAGAAAATGCACCGATTAGCGTGTGCGCTGTATGAAGTTCTGAATGGCACATGTTCTTACTTCTCGGTTGTCATTGGTCAGCCATATTGTTATGAGGGAATGAGATTTATTATGGGATAAAATCTCTTATATTCTGTAAAAAGAGTTAAACAGTACCAAATGTTATATATACAAGGTAACTTTTCTTCTACGGTAGGGAACTCTGCTTTCACTCACATCATAAACTGGGCAACGCTCGTCAATTTGAGCTTTATTTCGTTAAAATATGTTCAGAAGTTTCGGAGATATAGCTTTTAGTATATAGTAGTTAGGAGCAATGCACAACAATATAATATATATGAAAAAATGATATATGTTATATTGTTGAGATGTTGCCTAACAACATATTTATACCAAAGTGTACAGTTCTGAAGAAAATTGAAGAAAATAGGGTTTGAAGACATACGTTTTCTACTTAGGATGAGTGTCACGTGGTCTCATCAATCCGGCAAGGGTTAAATGGCTTCATGTATAACAACTGGTATTAACTTCATTTTTTAAAATTTCTTGTTGTAATGTATAGATTTTATTTCCCCTTTATCATGTGTGCAACACTTAGATAGTATATTTGGTAGTTGTGTGTAAAAAAATATACAGGGTGATGCAGAATTCAAACCCTTAATAATATGAAATTATTGTTTGTTCATCAAGAAATGAAGAAAATGCACCAATTAGCGTGTGCGCTGTATGTAGTTCTTAATGGCACATGTTCTTACTAGTCGGTTGTCATTGGTCAGCCATATTGTTATGAGGGATTGAGACTTATTATGGGATAAAATCTGTTATATTCTGTAAAAAGATTTAAACAGTACCAAATGTTATATATACAAGGTAACTTTTCTTCTACGGTAGGGAACTCTGCTTTCACTCACATCATAAACTGGGCAACGCTCGTCAATTTGAGCTTTATTTCGTTAAAATATGTTCAGAAGTTTCGGAGATATATCCCTTAGTATATAGTAGTTAGGAGCAATGCACAACAATATAATATATATGAAAAAATGATATATGTTATATTGTTGAGATGTTGCCTAACAACATATTTATACCAAAGTGTACAGTTTTAAAGAAAATTGAAGAAAATAGTGTTTGAAGACATACGTTTTCTACTTAGGATGAGTGTCACGTGGTCTCATCAATCCTGCAAGGGTTAAATGGCTTCATGTATAACAACAGGTACTAAGTTCATTTTTTAAAACTTCTTGTTGTAATGTATAGATTTTCTTTCCCCTTTATCAGGTGTGCAACACTTAGATAGTATATTTGGTAGTTGTGTGGAAAAAAATATAAAGGGTGATGCAGAATTCCAACACATAACAGTATAAAATTTATATTTGTTCATCAAGAAATGAAGAAAATGCATCAATTAGCGTGTGCGCTGTATGTAGTTCTGAATGGCACATGTTCTTACTCCTTGGTTGTCATTGGTCAGCCATATTGTTATGAGGGAATGAGACTTATTATGGGATAAAATCTGTTATATTCTGTAAAAAGAGTTAAACAGTACCAAATGTTATATATAGAAGGTAACTTTTCTTCTTCGGTAGGGGACTCTGCTTGCACTCGCATCATAAACTGTGCAACGCTCGTCAATTTGAGCTTTATTTCGATAAAATATGTTCAGAAGTTTCGGAGATATAGCCTTTAGTATATAGTAGTTAGAAGCAATGCACAACAATATAATATATATGAAAAATGACATATGTTATATTGTTGAGATCTTCCCTAACAACATATTTATACCAAAGAATACAGTTTTGAAGAAAATTGAAGAAAATAGTGTTTGAAGACATACATTTTCTACTTAGGATGAGTGTCACGTGGTCTCATCAATCCTGCAAGGGTTAAATGGCTTCATGTATAGCAACAGGTACTAACTTCATTTTTTAAAATTTCTTGTTGTAACGTATAGATTTTATTTCCCCTTTATCATGTGTGCAACACTTAGATAGTATATTTGGTAGTTGTGTGTAAAAAAATATACAAGGTGATGCAGAATTCAAACGCTTAAAAATATGAAACTATTGTTTGTTCATCAAAAAATAAAGAAAATGCACCGATTAGCGTGTGCGCTGTATGAAGTTCTGAATGGCACATGTTCTTACTTCTCGGTTGTCATTGGTCAGCCATATTGTTATGAGGGAATGAGATTTATTATGGGATAAAATCTCTTATATTCTGTAAAAAGAGTTAAACAGTACCAAATGTTATATATACAAGGTAACTTTTCTTCTACGGTAGGGAACTCTGCTTTCACTCACATCATAAACTGGGCAACGCTCGTCAATTTGAGCTTTATTTCGTTAAAATATGTTCAGAAGTTTCGGAGATATAGCTTTTAGTATATAGTAGTTAGGAGCAATGCACAACAATATAATATATATGAAAAAATGATATATGTTATATTGTTGAGATGTTGCCTAACAACATATTTATACCAAAGTGTACAGTTCTGAAGAAAATTGAAGAAAATAGGGTTTGAAGACATACGTTTTCTACTTAGGATGAGTGTCACGTGGTCTCATCAATCCGGCAAGGGTTAAATGGCTTCATGTATAACAACTGGTATTAACTTCATTTTTTAAAATTTCTTGTTGTAATGTATAGATTTTATTTCCCCTTTATCATGTGTGCAACACTTAGATAGTATATTTGGTAGTTGTGTGTAAAAAAATATACAGGGTGATGCAGAATTCAAACCCTTAATAATATGAAATTATTGTTTGTTCATCAAGAAATGAAGAAAATGCACCAATTAGCGTGTGCGCTGTATGTAGTTCTTAATGGCACATGTTCTTACTAGTCGGTTGTCATTGGTCAGCCATATTGTTATGAGGGATTGAGACTTATTATGGGATAAAATCTGTTATATTCTGTAAAAAGATTTAAACAGTACCAAATGTTATATATACAAGGTAACTTTTCTTCTACGGTAGGGAACTCTGCTTTCACTCACATCATAAACTGGGCAACGCTCGTCAATTTGAGCTTTATTTCGTTAAAATATGTTCAGAAGTTTCGGAGATATATCCCTTAGTATATAGTAGTTAGGAGCAATGCACAACAATATAATATATATGAAAAAATGATATATGTTATATTGTTGAGATGTTGCCTAACAACATATTTATACCAAAGTGTACAGTTTTAAAGAAAATTGAAGAAAATAGTGTTTGAAGACATACGTTTTCTACTTAGGATGAGTGTCACGTGGTCTCATCAATCCTGCAAGGGTTAAATGGCTTCATGTATAACAACAGGTACTAAGTTCATTTTTTAAAACTTCTTGTTGTAATGTATAGATTTTCTTTCCCCTTTATCAGGTGTGCAACACTTAGATAGTATATTTGGTAGTTGTGTGGAAAAAAATATAAAGGGTGATGCAGAATTCCAACACATAACAGTATAAAATTTATATTTGTTCATCAAGAAATGAAGAAAATGCATCAATTAGCGTGTGCGCTGTATGTAGTTCTGAATGGCACATGTTCTTACTCCTTGGTTGTCATTGGTCAGCCATATTGTTATGAGGGAATGAGACTTATTATGGGATAAAATCTGTTATATTCTGTAAAAAGAGTTAAACAGTACCAAATGTTATATATAGAAGGTAACTTTTCTTCTTCGGTAGGGGACTCTGCTTGCACTCGCATCATAAACTGTGCAACGCTCGTCAATTTGAGCTTTATTTCGATAAAATATGTTCAGAAGTTTCGGAGATATAGCCCTTAGTATATAGTAGTTAGAAGCAATGCACAACAATATAATATATATGAAAAATGACATATGTTATATTGTTGAGATCTTGCCTATCAACATATTTATACCAAAGAATACACTTTTGAAGAAAATTGAAGAAAATAGTGTTTGAAGACATACATTTTCTACTTAGGATGAGTGTCACGTGGTCTCATCAATCCTGCAAGGGTTAAATGGCTTCAGGTATAACAACAGGTACTAACTTCATTTTTTAAAATTTCTTGTTGTAACGTATAGATTTTATTTCCCCTTTATCATGTGTGCAACACTTAGATAGTATATTTGGTAGTTGTGTGTAAAAAAATATACAGGGTGATGCAGAATTCAAACCCTTAAAAATATGAAATTATTGTTTGTTCATCAAGAAATGAAGAAAATGCACCAATTAGCGTGTGCGCTGTATGTAGTTCTGAATGGCACATGTTCTTACTCCTCGGTTGTCATTGGTCAGCCATATTGTTATGAAAGAATGAGACTTATTATGGGATAAAATCTCTTATATTCTGTAAAAAGAGTTAAACAGTACCAAATGTTATATATACAAGGTAACTTTTCTTCTTCGGTAGGGGACTCTGCTTGCACTCGCGTCGTAAACTGGGCAATGTTCTTCAATTTGAGCTTTATTTCGATAAAATATGTTCAGAAGTTTCGGAGATATAGCCTTTAGTATATAGTAGTTAGAAGCAATGCACAACAATATAATATATATGAAAAATGACATATGTTATATTGTTGAGATCTTCCCTAACAACATATTTATACCAAAGAATACAGTTTTGAAGAAAATTGAAGAAAATAGTGTTTGAAGACATACATTTTCTACTTAGGATGAGTGTCACGTGGTCTCATCAATCCTGCAAGGGTTAAATGGCTTCATGTATAGCAACAGGTACTAACTTCATTTTTTAAAATTTCTTGTTGTAACGTATAGATTTTATTTCCCCTTTATCATGTGTGCAACACTTAGATAGTATATTTGGTAGTTGTGTGTAAAAAAATATACAAGGTGATGCAGAATTCAAACGCTTAAAAATATGAAACTATTGTTTGTTCATCAAAAAATAAAGAAAATGCACCGATTAGCGTGTGCGCTGTATGAAGTTCTGAATGGCACATGTTCTTACTTCTCGGTTGTCATTGGTCAGCCATATTGTTATGAGGGAATGAGATTTATTATGGGATAAAATCTCTTATATTCTGTAAAAAGAGTTAAACAGTACCAAATGTTATATATACAAGGTAACTTTTCTTCTACGGTAGGGAACTCTGCTTTCACTCACATCATAAACTGGGCAACGCTCGTCAATTTGAGCTTTATTTCGTTAAAATATGTTCAGAAGTTTCGGAGATATAGCTTTTAGTATATAGTAGTTAGGAGCAATGCACAACAATATAATATATATGAAAAAATGATATATGTTATATTGTTGAGATGTTGCCTAACAACATATTTATACCAAAGTGTACAGTTCTGAAGAAAATTGAAGAAAATAGGGTTTGAAGACATACGTTTTCTACTTAGGATGAGTGTCACGTGGTCTCATCAATCCGGCAAGGGTTAAATGGCTTCATGTATAACAACTGGTATTAACTTCATTTTTTAAAATTTCTTGTTGTAATGTATAGATTTTATTTCCCCTTTATCATGTGTGCAACACTTAGATAGTATATTTGGTAGTTGTGTGTAAAAAAATATACAGGGTGATGCAGAATTCAAACCCTTAATAATATGAAATTATTGTTTGTTCATCAAGAAATGAAGAAAATGCACCAATTAGCGTGTGCGCTGTATGTAGTTCTTAATGGCACATGTTCTTACTAGTCGGTTGTCATTGGTCAGCCATATTGTTATGAGGGATTGAGACTTATTATGGGATAAAATCTGTTATATTCTGTAAAAAGATTTAAACAGTACCAAATGTTATATATACAAGGTAACTTTTCTTCTACGGTAGGGAACTCTGCTTTCACTCACATCATAAACTGGGCAACGCTCGTCAATTTGAGCTTTATTTCGTTAAAATATGTTCAGAAGTTTCGGAGATATATCCCTTAGTATATAGTAGTTAGGAGCAATGCACAACAATATAATATATATGAAAAAATGATATATGTTATATTGTTGAGATGTTGCCTAACAACATATTTATACCAAAGTGTACAGTTTTAAAGAAAATTGAAGAAAATAGTGTTTGAAGACATACGTTTTCTACTTAGGATGAGTGTCACGTGGTCTCATCAATCCTGCAAGGGTTAAATGGCTTCATGTATAACAACAGGTACTAAGTTCATTTTTTAAAACTTCTTGTTGTAATGTATAGATTTTCTTTCCCCTTTATCAGGTGTGCAACACTTAGATAGTATATTTGGTAGTTGTGTGGAAAAAAATATAAAGGGTGATGCAGAATTCCAACACATAACAGTATAAAATTTATATTTGTTCATCAAGAAATGAAGAAAATGCATCAATTAGCGTGTGCGCTGTATGTAGTTCTGAATGGCACATGTTCTTACTCCTTGGTTGTCATTGGTCAGCCATATTGTTATGAGGGAATGAGACTTATTATGGGATAAAATCTGTTATATTCTGTAAAAAGAGTTAAACAGTACCAAATGTTATATATAGAAGGTAACTTTTCTTCTTCGGTAGGGGACTCTGCTTGCACTCGCATCATAAACTGTGCAACGCTCGTCAATTTGAGCTTTATTTCGATAAAATATGTTCAGAAGTTTCGGAGATATAGCCCTTAGTATATAGTAGTTAGAAGCAATGCACAACAATATAATATATATGAAAAATGACATATGTTATATTGTTGAGATCTTGCCTATCAACATATTTATACCAAAGAATACACTTTTGAAGAAAATTGAAGAAAATAGTGTTTGAAGACATACATTTTCTACTTAGGATGAGTGTCACGTGGTCTCATCAATCCTGCAAGGGTTAAATGGCTTCAGGTATAACAACAGGTACTAACTTCATTTTTTAAAATTTCTTGTTGTAACGTATAGATTTTATTTCCCCTTTATCATGTGTGCAACACTTAGATAGTATATTTGGTAGTTGTGTGTAAAAAAATATACAGGGTGATGCAGAATTCAAACCCTTAAAAATATGAAATTATTGTTTGTTCATCAAGAAATGAAGAAAATGCACCAATTAGCGTGTGCGCTGTATGTAGTTCTGAATGGCACATGTTCTTACTCCTCGGTTGTCATTGGTCAGCCATATTGTTATGAAAGAATGAGACTTATTATGGGATAAAATCTCTTATATTCTGTAAAAAGAGTTAAACAGTACCAAATGTTATATATACAAGGTAACTTTTCTTCTTCGGTAGGGGACTCTGCTTGCACTCGCGTCGTAAACTGGGCAATGTTCTTCAATTTGAGCTTTATTTCGATAAAATATGTTCAGAAGTTTCGGAGATATAGCCTTTAGTATATAGTAGTTAGAAGCAATGCACAACAATATAATATATATGAAAAATGACATATGTTATATTGTTGAGATCTTCCCTAACAACATATTTATACCAAAGAATACAGTTTTGAAGAAAATTGAAGAAAATAGTGTTTGAAGACATACATTTTCTACTTAGGATGAGTGTCACGTGGTCTCATCAATCCTGCAAGGGTTAAATGGCTTCATGTATAACAACAGGTACTAACTTCATTTTTTTAAATTTCTTGTTGTAACGTATAGATTTTATTTCCCCTTTATCATGTGTGCAACACTTAGATAGTATATTTGGTAGTTGTGTGTAAAAAAATATACAGGGTGATGCAGAATTCAAACCCTTAAAAATATGAAATTATTGTTTGTTCATCAAAAAATAAAGAAAATGCACCGATTAGCGTGTGCGCTGTATGAAGTTCTGAATGGCACATGTTCTTACTTCTCGGTTGTCATTGGTCAGCCATATTGTTATGAGGGAATGAGATTTATTACGGGATAAAATCTCTTATATTCTGTAAAAAGAGTTAAACAGTACCAAATGTTATATATACAAGGTAACTTTTCTTCTACGGTAGGGAACTCTGCTTTCACTCACATCATAAACTGGGCAACGCTCGTCAATTTGAGCTTTATTTCGTTAAAATATGTTTAGAAGTTTCGGAGATATAGCCCTTAGTATATAGTAGTTAGGAGCAATGCACAACAATATAATATATATGAAAAATGACATATGTTATATTGTTGAGATGTTGCCTAACAGCATATTTATACCAAAGAATACAGTTTTGAAGAAAATTGAAGAAAATAGTGTTTGAAGACATACATTTTCTACTTAGGATGAGTGTCGCGTGGTCTCATCAATCCTGCAAGGGTTAAATGGCTTCATGTATAACAACAGGTACTAACTTCATTTTTTAAAATTTCTTGTTGTAATGTATAGATTTTATTTCCCCTTTATCATGTGTGCAACACTTAGATAGTATATTTGGTAGTTGTGTGGAAAAAAATATACAGGGTGATGCAGAATTCCAACACATAATAGTATAAAATTTATATTTGTTCATGAAGAAATGAAGAAAATGCACCAATTAGCGTGTGCGCTGTATGTAGTTCTGAATGGCACATGTTCTTACTCCTTGGTTGTCATTGGTCAGCCATATTGTTATGAGGGAATGAGACTTATTATGGGATAAAATCTGTTATATTCTGTAAAAAGAGTTAAACAGTACCAAATGTTATATATACAAGGTAACTTTTCTTCTTCGGTAGGGGACTCTGCTTGCACTCGCATCATAAACTGTGCAACGCTCGTCAATTTGAGCTTTATTTCGATAAAATATGTTCAGAAGTTTCGGAGATATAGCCCTTAGTATATAGTAGTTAGAAGCAATGCACAACAATATAATATATATGAAAAATGACATATGTTATATTGTTGAGATCTTGCCTATCAACATATTTATACCAAAGAATACAGTTTTGAAGAAAATTGAAGAAAATAGTGTTTGAAGACATACATTTTCTACTTAGGATGAGTGTCACGTGGTCTCATCAATCCTGCAAGGGTTAAATGGCTTCAGGTATAACAACAGGTACTAACTTCATTTTTTAAAATTTCTTGTTGTAACGTATAGATTTTATTTCCCCTTTATCATGTGTGCAACACTTAGATAGTATATTTGGTAGTTGTGTGTAAAAAAATATACAGGGTGATGCAGAATTCAAACCCTTAAAAATATGAAATTATTGTTTGTTCATCAAGAAATGAAGAAAATGCACCAATTAGCGTGTGCGCTGTATGTAGTTCTGAATGGCACATGTTCTTACTCCTCGGTTGTCATTGGTCAGCCATATTGTTATGAAAGAATGAGACTTATTATGGGATAAAATCTCTTATATTCTGTAAAAAGAGTTAAACAGTACCAAATGTTATATATACAAGGTAACTTTTCTTCTTCGGTAGGGGACTCTGCTTGCACTCGCGTCGTAAACTGGGCAATGTTCTTCAATTTGAGCTTTATTTCGATAAAATATGTTCAGAAGTTTCGGAGATATAGCCTTTAGTATATAGTAGTTAGAAGCAATGCACAACAATATAATATATATGAAAAATGACATATGTTATATTGTTGAGATCTTCCCTAACAACATATTTATACCAAAGAATACAGTTTTGAAGAAAATTGAAGAAAATAGTTGTTGAAGACATACATTTTCTACTTAGGATGAGTGTCACGTGGTCTCATCAATCCTGCAATTGTTAAATGGCTTCATGTATAACAACAGGTACTAACTTCATTTTTTTAAATTTCTTGTTGTAACGTATAGATTTTATTTCCCCTTTATCATGTGTGCAACACTTAGATAGTATATTTGGTAGTTGTGTGTAAAAAAATATACAGGGTGATGCAGAATTCAAACCCTTAAAAATATGAAATTATTGTTTGTTCATCAAAAAATAAAGAAAATGCACCGATTAGCGTGTGCGCTGTATGAAGTTCTGAATGGCACATGTTCTTACTTCTCGGTTGTCATTGGTCAGCCATATTGTTATGAGGGAATGAGATTTATTACGGGATAAAATCTCTTATATTCTGTAAAAAGAGTTAAACAGTACCAAATGTTATATATACAAGGTAACTTTTCTTCTACGGTAGGGAACTCTGCTTTCACTCACATCATAAACTGGGCAACGCTCGTCAATTTGAGCTTTATTTCGTTAAAATATGTTTAGAAGTTTCGGAGATATAGCCCTTAGTATATAGTAGTTAGGAGCAATGCACAACAATATAATATATATGAAAAATGACATATGTTATATTGTTGAGATGTTGCCTAACAGCATATTTATACCAAAGAATACAGTTTTGAAGAAAATTGAAGAAAATAGTGTTTGAAGACATACATTTTCTACTTAGGATGAGTGTCGCGTGGTCTCATCAATCCTGCAAGGGTTAAATGGCTTCATGTATAACAACAGGTACTAACTTCATTTTTTAAAATTTCTTGTTGTAATGTATAGATTTTATTTCCCCTTTATCATGTGTGCAACACTTAGATAGTATATTTGGTAGTTGTGTGGAAAAAAATATACAGGGTGATGCAGAATTCCAACACATAATAGTATAAAATTTATATTTGTTCATCAAGAAATGAAGAAAATGCACCAATTAGCGTGTGCGCTGTATGTAGTTCTTAATGGCACATGTTCTTACTCCTCGGTTGTCATTGGTCAGCCATATTGTTATGAGGGATTGAGACTTATTATGGGATAAAATCTGTTATATTCTTTTAAAAGAGTTAAACAGTACCAAATGTTATATATACAAGGTAACTTTTCTTCAACGGTAGGGAACTCTGCTTTCACTCACATCATAAACTGGGCAACGCTCGTCAATTTAAGCTTTATTTGGTTAAAATATGTTCAGAAGTTTCGGAGATATAGAAATTAGTATATAGTAGTTAGAAGCAATGCACAACAATATAATATATATGAAAAATGACATATGTTATATTGTTGAGATGTTTCCTAACAACATATTTATACCAAAGTGTACAGTTTTGAAGAAAATTGAAGAAAATAGAGTTTGAAAACATTCGTTTTCTACTTAGGATGAGTGTCACGTGGTCTCATCAATCCGGCAAGGGTTAAATGGCTTCATGTATAACAACAGGTACTAACTTCATTTTTTTAAAATTTCTTGTTGTAATGTATAGATTTTATATCCCCTTTATCATGTGTGCAACACTTAGATAGTATATTTGGTAGTTGTGTGTAAAAAAATATACAGGGTGATGCAGAATTCAAACCCTTAATAATATGAAAATATTGTTTGTTCATCAAAAAATAAAGAAAATGCACCAATTAGCGTGTGCGCTGTATGAAGTTCTGAATGGCACATGTTCTTACTTCTCGGTTGTCATTGGTCAGCCATATTGTTATGAGGGAATGAGACTTATTATGGGATAAAATCTCTTATATTTTGTAAAAAGAGTTAAACAGTACCAAAGGTTATATATACAAGGTAACTTTTCTTCTACGGTAGGGAACTCTGCTTTCACTCACATCATAAACTGGGCAACGCTCGTCAATTTGAGCTTTATTTTGTTAAAATATGTTTAGAAGTTTCGGAGATATAGCCCTTAGTATATAGTAGTTAGGAGCAATGCACAACAATATAATATATATGAAAAAATGATATATCTTATATTGTTGAGATGTTGCCTAACAACATATTTATACCAAAGTGTACAGTTTTGAAGAAAATTGAGGAAAATAGTGTTTGAAGACATACGTTTTCTACTTAGGATGGGTGTCACGTGGTCTCATCAATCCTGCAAGGGTTAAATGGCTTCATGTATAACAACAGGTACTAAGTTCATTTTTTAAAACTTCTTGTTGTAATGTATAGATTTTCTTTCCCCTTTATCAGGTGTGCAACACTTAGATAGTATATTTGGTAGTTGTGTGGAAAAAAATATACAGGGTGATGCAGAATTCCAACCCTTAATAGTATAAAATTTATGTTTGTTCATCAAGAAATGAAGAAAATGCACCAATTAGCGTGTGCGCTGTATGTAGTTCTGAATGGCACATGTTCTTTCTCCTCGGTTGTCATTGGTCAGCCATATTGTTATGAGGGAATGAGACTTATTATGGGATATAATCTGTTATATTCTGTAAAAAGAGTTAAACAGTACCAAATATTATAAATACAAGGTAACTTTTCTTCTACGGTAGGGAACTATGCTTTCACTCACATCATAAACTGGGCAACGCTCGTCAATTTGAGCTTTATTTCGTTAAAATATGTTCAGAAGTTTCGAAGATATAGCAATTAGTATATAGTAGTTAGAAGCAATGCACAACAATATAATATATATGAAAAATGACATATGTTATATTGTTGAGATGTTGCCTAACAACATATTTATACCAAAGAATACAGTTTTGAAGAAAATTGAAGAAAATAGTGTTTGAAGACATACATTTTCTACTTAGGATGAGTGTCGCGTGGTCTCATCAATCCTGCAAGGGTTAAATGGCTTCATGTATAACAACAGGTACTAACTTCATTTTTTAAAATTTCTTGTTGTAATGTATAGATTTTATTTCCCCTTTATCATGTGTGCAACACTTAGATAGTATATTTGGTAGTTGTGTGGAAAAAAATATACAGGGTGATGCAGAATTCCAACACATAATAGTATAAAATTTATATTTGTTCATCAAGAAATGAAGAAAATGCACCAATTAGCGTGTGCGCTGTATGTAGTTCTTAATGGCACATTTTCTTACTCCTCGGTTGTCATTGGTCAGCCATATTGTTATGAGGGATTGAGACTTATTATGGGATAAAATCTGTTATATTCTGTAAAAAGAGTTAAACAGTACCAAATGTTATATATACAAGGTAACTTTTCTTCAACGGTAGGGAACTCTGCTTTCACTCACATCATAAACTGGGCAACGCTCGTCAATTTGAGCTTTATTTCGTTAAAATATGTTCAGAAGTTTCGGAGATATAGCTTTTAGTATATAGTAGTTAGGAGCAATGCACAACAATATAATATATATGAAAAAATGATATATGTTATATTGTTGAGATGTTGCCTAACAACATATTTATACCAAAGTGTACAGTTTTGAAGAAAATTGAAGAAAATAGGGTTTGAAGACATACGTTTTCTACTTAGGATGAGTGTCACGTGGTCTCATCAATCCGGCAAGGGTTAAATGGCTTCATGTATAACAACTGGTACTAACTTCATTTTTTAAAATTTCTTGTTGTAATGTATAGATTTTATTTCCCCTTTATCATGTGTGCAACACTTAGATAGTATATTTGGTAGTTGTGTGTAAAAAAATATACAGGGTGATGCAGAATTCAAACCCTTAAAAATATGAAATTATTGTTTGTTCATCAAAAAATAAAGAAAATGCACCGATTAGCGTGTGCGCTGTATGAAGTTCTGAATGGCACATGTTCTTACTCCTCGGTTGTCATTGGTCAGCCATATTGTTATGAGGGAATGAGACTTATTATGGGATAAAATCTCTTATATTCTGTAAAAACAGTTAAACAGTACCAAATGTTATATATACAAGGTAACTTTTCTTCTACGGTAGGGAACTCTGCTTTCACTCACATCATAAACTGGGCAACGCTCGTCAATTTGAGCTTTATTTCGTTAAAATATGTTTAGAAGTTTCGGAGATATAGCCCTTAGTATATAGTAGTTAGGAGCAATGCACAACAATATAATATATATGAAAAAATGATATATCTTATATTTTTGAGATGTTGCCTAACAACATATTTATACCAAAGTGTACAGTTTTGAAGAAAATTGAGGAAAATAGTGTTTGAAGACATACGTTTTCTACTTAGGATGGGTGTCACGTGGTCTCATCAATCCTGCAAGGGTTAAATGGCTTCATGTATAACAACAGGTACTAAGTTCATTTTTGAAAACTTCTTGTTGTAATGTATAGATTTTCTTTCCCCTTTATCAGGTGTGCAACACTTAGATAGTATATTTGGTAGTTGTGTGGAAAAAAATATACAGGGTGATGCAGAATTCCAACCCTTAATAGTATAAAATTTATGTTTGTTCATCAAGAAATGAAGAAAATGCACCAATTAGCGTGTGCGCTGTATGTAGTTCTGAATGGCACATGTTCTTTCTCCTCGGTTGTCATTGGTCAGCCATATTGTTATGAGGGAATGAGACTTATTATGGGATATAATCTGTTATATTCTGTAAAAAGAGTTAAACAGTACCAAATATTATAAATACAAGGTAACTTTTCTTCTACGGTAGGGAACTATGCTTTCACTCACATCATAAACTGGGCAACGCTCGTCAATTTGAGCTTTATTTCGTTAAAATATGTTCAGAAGTTTCGAAGATATAGCAATTAGTATATAGTAGTTAGAAGCAATGCACAACAATATAATATATATGAAAAATGACATATGTTATATTGTTGAGATGTTGCCTAACAACATATTTATACCAAAGAATACAGTTTTGAAGAAAATTGAAGAAAATAGTGTTTGAAGACATACATTTTCTACTTAGGATGAGTGTCGCGTGGTCTCATCAATCCTGCAAGGGTTAAATGGCTTCATGTATAACAACAGGTACTAACTTCATTTTTTAAAATTTCTTGTTGTAATGTATAGATTTTATTTCCCCTTTATCATGTGTGCAACACTTAGATAGTATATTTGGTAGTTGTGTGGAAAAAAATATACAGGGTGATGCAGAATTCCAACACATAATAGTATAAAATTTATATTTGTTCATCAAGAAATGAAGAAAATGCACCAATTAGCGTGTGCGCTGTATGTAGTTCTTAATGGCACATTTTCTTACTCCTCGGTTGTCATTGGTCAGCCATATTGTTATGAGGGATTGAGACTTATTATGGGATAAAATCTGTTATATTCTGTAAAAAGAGTTAAACAGTACCAAATGTTATATATACAAGGTAACTTTTCTTCAACGGTAGGGAACTCTGCTTTCACTCACATCATAAACTGGGCAACGCTCGTCAATTTGAGCTTTATTTCGTTAAAATATGTTCAGAAGTTTCGGAGATATAGCTTTTAGTATATAGTAGTTAGGAGCAATGCACAACAATATAATATATATGAAAAAATGATATATGTTATATTGTTGAGATGTTGCCTAACAACATATTTATACCAAAGTGTACAGTTTTGAAGAAAATTGAAGAAAATAGGGTTTGAAGACATACGTTTTCTACTTAGGATGAGTGTCACGTGGTCTCATCAATCCGGCAAGGGTTAAATGGCTTCATGTATAACAACTGGTACTAACTTCATTTTTTAAAATTTCTTGTTGTAATGTATAGATTTTATTTCCCCTTTATCATGTGTGCAACACTTAGATAGTATATTTGGTAGTTGTGTGTAAAAAAATATACAGGGTGATGCAGAATTCAAACCCTTAAAAATATGAAATTATTGTTTGTTCATCAAAAAATAAAGAAAATGCACCGATTAGCGTGTGCGCTGTATGAAGTTCTGAATGGCACATGTTCTTACTCCTCGGTTGTCATTGGTCAGCCATATTGTTATGAGGGAATGAGACTTATTATGGGATAAAATCTCTTATATTCTGTAAAAACAGTTAAACAGTACCAAATGTTATATATACAAGGTAACTTTTCTTCTACGGTAGGGAACTCTGCTTTCACTCACATCATAAACTGGGCAACGCTCGTCAATTTGAGCTTTATTTCGTTAAAATATGTTTAGAAGTTTCGGAGATATAGCCCTTAGTATATAGTAGTTAGGAGCAATGCACAACAATATAATATATATGAAAAAATGATATATGTTATATTGTTGAGATGTTGCCTAACAACATATTTATACCAAAGTGTACAGTTTTGAAGAAAATTGAAGAAAATAGGGTTTGAAGACATACGTTTTCTACTTAGGATGAGTGTCACGTGGTCTCATCAATCCGGCAAGGGTTAAATGGCTTCATGTATAACAACAGGTACTAACTTCATTTTTTAAAATTTCTTGTTGTAATGTATAGATTTTATTTCCCCTTTATCATGTGTGCAACACTTAGATAGTATATTTGGTAGTTGTGTGTAAAAAAATATACAGGGTGATGCAGAATTCAAACCCTTAATAATATGAAATTATTGTTTGTTCATCAAAAAATAAAGAAAATCCACCAATTAGCGTGTGCGCTGTATGAAGTTCTGAATGGCACATGTTCTTACTTCTCGGTTGTCATTGGTCAGCCATATTGTTATGAGGGAATGAGACTTATTATGGGATAAAATCACTTATATTTTGTAAAAAGAGTTAAACAGTACCAAATGTTATATATACAAGGTAACTTTTCTTCTACGGTAGGGAACTCTGCTTTCACTCACATCATAAACTGGGCAACGCTCGTCAATTTGAGCTTTATTTCGTTAAAATATGTTTAGAAGTTTCGGAGATATAGCCCTTAGTATATAGTAGTTAGGAGCAATGCACAACAATATAATATATATGAAAAAATGATATATCTTATATTGTTGAGATGTTGCCTAACAACATATTTATACCAAAGTGTACAGTTTTGAAGAAAATTGAGGAAAATAGTGTTTGAAGACATACGTTTTCTACTTAGGATGGGTGTCACGTGGTCTCATCAATCCTGCAAGGGTTAAATGGCTTCATGTATAACAACAGGTACTAAGTTCATTTTTTAAAACTTCTTGTTGTAATGTATAGATTTTCTTTCCCCTTTATCAGGTGTGCAACACTTAGGTAGTATATTTGGTAGTTGTGTGGAAAAAAATATACAGGGTGATGCAGAATTCCAACCCTTAATAGTATAAAATTTATGTTTGTTCATCAAGAAATGAAGAAAATGCACCAATTAGCGTGTGCGCTGTATGTAGTTCTGAATGGCACATGTTCTTACTCCTCGGTTGTCATTGGTCAGCCATATTGTTATGAGGGAATGAGACTTATTATGGGATATAATCTGTTATATTCTGTAAAAAGAGTTAAACAGTACCAAATATTATAAATACAAGGTAACTTTTCTTCTACGGTAGGGAACTCTGCTTTCACTCACATCATAAACTGGGCAACGCTCGTCAATTTGAGCTTTATTTCGTTAAAATATGTTCAGAAGTTTCGAAGATATAGCAATTAGTATATAGTAGTTAGAAGCAATGCACAACAATATAATATATATGAAAAATGACATATGTTATATTGTTGAGATGTTGCCTAACAACATATTTATACCAAAGAATACAGTTTTGAAGAAAATTGAAGAAAATAGTGTTTGAAGACATACATTTTCTACTTAGGATGAGTGTCGCGTGGTCTCATCAATCCTGCAAGGGTTAAATGGCTTCATGTATAACAACAGGTACTAACTTCATTTTTTAAAATTTCTTGTTGTAATGTATAGATTTTCTTTCCCCTTTATCAGGTGTGCAACACTTAGATAGTATATTTGGTAGTTGTGTGGAAAAAAATATACAGGGTGATGCAGAATTCCAAAACTTAATATTACAAAATTTATGTTTGTTCATCAAGAAATGAAGAAAATGCACCAATTAGCGTGTGCGCTGTATGAAGTTCTGAATGGCACATGTTCTTACTCCTCGGTTGTCATTGGTCAGCCATATTGTTATGAGGGAATGAGACTTATTATGGGATAAAATCTCTTATATTCTGTAAAAACAGTTAAACAGTACCAAATGTTATATATACAAGGTAACTTTTCTTCTACGGTGGGGAACTCTGCATTCACTCACATCATAAATTGGGCAACGCTCGTCAATTTGAGCTTTATTTCGATAAAATATGTTCAGAAGTTTCGGAGATATAGCCCTTAGTATATAGTAGTTAGGAGCAATGCACAACAATATAATATATATGAAAAAATGATATATGTTATATTGTTGAGATGTTGCCTAACAACATATTTATACCAAAGTGTACAGTTTTGAAGAAAATTGAAGAAAATAGGGTTTGAAGACATACGTTTTCTACTTAGGATGAGTGTCACGTGGTCTCATCAATCCGGCAAGGGTTAAATGGCTTCATGTATAACAACAGATACTAACTTCATTTTTTAAAATTTCTTGTTGTAATGTATAGATTTTATATCCCCTTTATCATGTGTGCAACACTTAGATAGTATATTTGGTAGTTGTGTATAAAAAAATATACAGGGTGATGCAGAATTCAAACCCTTAATAATATGAAATTATTGTTTGTTCATCAAAAAATAAAGAAAATGCACCAATTAGCGTGTGCGCTGTATGAAGTTCTGAATGGCACATGTTCTTACTTCTCGGTTGTCATTGGTCAGCCATATTGTTATGAGGGAATGAGACTTATTATGGGATAAAATCTCTTATATTTTGTAAAAAGAGTTAAACAGTACCAAAGGTTATATATACAAGGTAATTTTTCTTCTACGGTAGGGAACTCTGCTTTCACTCACATCATAAACTGGGCAACGCTCGTCAATTTGAGCTTTATTTTGTTAAAATATGTTTAGAAGTTTCGGAGATATAGCCCTTAGTATATAGTAGTTAGGAGCAATGCACAACAATATAATATATATGAAAAAATGATATATCTTATATTGTTGAGATGTTGCCTAACAACATATTTATACCAAAGTGTACAGTTTTGAAGAAAATTGAGGAAAATAGTGTTTGAAGACATACGTTTTCTACTTAGGATGGGTGTCACGTGGTCTCATCAATCCTGCAAGGGTTAAATGGCTTCATGTATAACAACAGGTACTAAGTTCATTTTTTAAAACTTCTTGTTGTAATGTATAGATTTTCTTTCCCCTTTATCAGGTGTGCAACACTTAGGTAGTATATTTGGTAGTTGTGTGGAAAAAAATATACAGGGTGATGCAGAATTCCAACCCTTAATAGTATAAAATTTATGTTTGTTCATCAAGAAATGAAGAAAATGCACCAATTAGCGTGTGCGCTGTATGTAGTTCTGAATGGCACATGTTCTTACTCCTCGGTTGTCATTGGTCAGCCATATTGTTATGAGGGAATGAGACTTATTATGGGATAAAATCACTTATATTTTGTAAAAAGAGTTAAACAGTACCAAATGTTATATATACAAGGTAACTTTTCTTCTACGGTAGGGAACTCTGCTTTCACTCACATCATAAACTGGGCAACGCTCGTCAATTTGAGCTTTATTTCGTTAAAATATGTTTAGAAGTTTCGGAGATATAGCCCTTAGTATATAGTAGTTAGGAGCAATGCACAACAATATAATATATATGAAAAAATGATATATCTTATATTGTTGAGATGTTGCCTAACAACATATTTATACCAAAGTGTACAGTTTTGAAGAAAATTGAGGAAAATAGTGTTTGAAGACATACGTTTTCTACTTAGGATGGGTGTCACGTGGTCTCATCAATCCTGCAAGGGTTAAATGGCTTCATGTATAACAACAGGTACTAAGTTCATTTTTTAAAACTTCTTGTTGTAATGTATAGATTTTCTTTCCCCTTTATCAGGTGTGCAACACTTAGGTAGTATATTTGGTAGTTGTGTGGAAAAAAATATACAGGGTGATGCAGAATTCCAACCCTTAATAGTATAAAATTTATGTTTGTTCATCAAGAAATGAAGAAAATGCACCAATTAGCGTGTGCGCTGTATGTAGTTCTGAATGGCACATGTTCTTACTCCTCGGTTGTCATTGGTCAGCCATATTGTTATGAGGGAATGAGACTTATTATGGGATATAATCTGTTATATTCTGTAAAAAGAGTTAAACAGTACCAAATATTATAAATACAAGGTAACTTTTCTTCTACGGTAGGGAACTCTGCTTTCACTCACATCATAAACTGGGCAACGCTCGTCAATTTGAGCTTTATTTCGTTAAAATATGTTCAGAAGTTTCGAAGATATAGCAATTAGTATATAGTAGTTAGAAGCAATGCACAACAATATAATATATATGAAAAATGACATATGTTATATTGTTGAGATGTTGCCTAACAACATATTTATACCAAAGAATACAGTTTTGAAGAAAATTGAAGAAAATAGTGTTTGAAGACATACATTTTCTACTTAGGATGAGTGTCGCGTGGTCTCATCAATCCTGCAAGGGTTAAATGGCTTCATGTATAACAACAGGTACTAACTTCATTTTTTAAAATTTCTTGTTGTAATGTATAGATTTTCTTTCCCCTTTATCAGGTGTGCAACACTTAGATAGTATATTTGGTAGTTGTGTGGAAAAAAATATACAGGGTGATGCAGAATTCCCAAACTTAATATTATAAAATTTATGTTTGTTCATCAAGAAATGAAGAAAATGCACCAATTAGCGTGTGCGCTGTATGAAGTTCTGAATGGCACATGTTCTTACTCCTCGGTTGTCATTGGTCAGCCATATTGTTATGAGGGAATGAGACTTATTATGGGATAAAATCTCTTATATTCTGTAAAAACAGTTAAACAGTACCAAATGTTATATATACAAGGTAACTTTTCTTCTACGGTGGGGAACTCTGCATTCACTCACATCATAAATTGGGCAACGCTCGTCAATTTGAGCTTTATTTCGTTAAAATATGTTCAGAAGTTTCGGAGATATAGCCCTTAGTATATAGTAGTTAGGAGCAATGCACAACAATATAATATATATGAAAAAATGATATATGTTATATTGTTGAGATGTTGCCTAACAACATATTTATACCAAAGTGTACAGTTTTGAAGAAAATTGAAGAAAATAGGGTTTGAAGACATACGTTTTCTACTTAGGATGAGTGTCACGTGGTCTCATCAATCCGGCAAGGGTTAAATGGCTTCATGTATAACAACAGGTACTAACTTCATTTTTTAAAATTTCTTGTTGTAATGTATAGATTTTATTTCCCCTTTATCATGTGTGCAACACTTATATAGTATATTTGGTAGTTGTGTGTAAAAAAATATACAGGGTGATGCAGAATTCAAACCCTTAATAATATGAAATTATTGTTTGTTCATCAAAAAATAAAGAAAATGCACCAATTAGCGTGTGCGCTGTATGAAGTTCTGAATGGCACATGTTCTTACTTCTCGGTTGTCATTGGTCAGCCATATTGTTATGAGGGAATGAGACTTATTATGGGATAAAATCTCTTATATTTTGTAAAAAGGGTTAAACAGTACCAAAGGTTATATATACAAGGTAACTTTTCTTCTACGGTAGGGAACTCTGCTTTCACTCACATCATAAACTGGGCAACGCTCGTCAATTTGAGCTTTATTTCGTTAAAATATGTTTAGAAGTTTCGGAGATATAGCTCTTAGTATATAGTAGTTAGGAGCAATGCTCAACAATATAATATATATGAAAAAATGATATATCTTATATTGTTGAGATGTTGCCTAACAACATATTTATACCAAAGTGTACAGTTTTGAAGAAAATTGAGGAAAATAGTGTTTGAAGACATACGTTTTCTACTTAGGATGGGTGTCACGTGGTCTCATCAATCCTGCAAGGGTTAAATGGCTTCATGTATAACAACAGGTACTAAGTTCATTTTTTAAAACTTCTTGTTGTAATGTATAGATTTTCTTTCCCCTTTATCACGTGTGCAACACTTAGGTAGTATATTTGGTAGTTGTGTGGAAAAAAATATACAGGGTGATGCAGAATTCCAACCCTTAATAGTATAAAATTTATGTTTGTTCATCAAGAAATGAAGAAAATGCACCAATTAGCGTGTGCGCTGTATGTAGTTCTGAATGGCACATGTTCTTACTCCTCGGTTGTCATTGGTCAGCCATATTGTTATGAGGGAATGAGACTTATTATGGGATATAATCTGTTATATTCTGTAAAAAGAGTTAAACAGTACCAAATATTATAAATACAAAATAACTTTTCTTCTACGGTAGGGAACTCTGCTTTCACTCACATCATAAACTGGGCAACGCTCGTCAATTTGAGCTTTATTTCGTTAAAATATGTTCAGAAGTTTCGAAGATATAGCAATTAGTATATAGTAGTTAGAAGCAATGCACAACAATATAATATATATGAAAAATGACATATGTTATATTGTTGAGATGTTGCCTAACAACATATTTATACCAAAGAATACAGTTTTGAAGAAAATTGAAGAAAATAGTGTTTGAAGACATACATTTTCTACTTAGGATGAGTGTCGCGTGGTCTCATCAATCCTGCAAGGGTTAAATGGCTTCATGTATAACAACAGGTACTAACTTCATTTTTTAAAATTTCTTGTTGTAATGTATAGATTTTATTTCCCCTTTATCATGTGTGCAACACTTAGATAGTATATTTGGTAGTTGTGTGGAAAAAAATATACAGGGTGATGCAGAATTCCAACACATAATAGTATAAAATTTATATTTGTTCATCAAGAAATGAAGAAAATGCACCAATTAGCGTGTGCGCTGTATGTAGTTCTTAATGGCACATGTTCTTACTCCTCGGTTGTCATTGGTCAGCCATATTGTTATGAGGGATTGAGACTTATTATGGGATAAAATCTGTTATATTCTGTAAAAAGAGTTAAACAGTACCAAATGTTATATATACAAGGTAACTTTTCTTCAACGGTAGGGAACTCTGCTTTCACTCACATCATAAACTGGGCAACGCTCGTCAATTTGAGCTTTATTTCGTTAAAATATGTTTAGAAGTTTCGGAGATATAGCCCTTAGTATATAGTAGTTAGGAGCAATGCACAACAATATAATATATATGAAAAAATGATATATCTTATATTGTTGAGATGTTGCCTAACAACATATTTATACCAAAGTGTACAGTTTTGAAGAAAATTGAGGAAAATAGTGTTTGAAGACATACGTTTTCTACTTAGGATGGGTGTCACGTGGTCTCATCAATCCTGCAAGGGTTAAATGGCTTCATGTATAACAACAGGTACTAACTTCATTTTTTAAAATTTCTTGTTGTAATGTATAGATTTTCTTTCCCCTTTATCATGTGTGCAACACTTAGATAGTATATTTGGTAGTTGTGTGGAAAAAAATATACAGGGTGATGCAGAATTCCAAAACTTAATATTATAAAATTTATGTTTGTTCATCAAGAAATGAAGAAAATGCACCAATTAGCGTGTGCGCTGTATGAAGTTCTGAATGGCACATGTTCTTACTCCTCGGTTGTCATTGGTCAGCCATATTGTTATGAGGGAATGAGACTTATTATGGGATAAAATCTCTTATATTCTGTAAAAACAGTTAAACAGTACCAAATGTTATATATACAAGGTAACTTTTCTTCTACGGTAGGGAACTCTGCTTTCACTCACATCATAAACTGGGCAACGCTCGTCAATTTGAGCTTTATTTCGTTAAAATATGTTTAGAAGTTTCGGAGATATAGCCCTTAGTATATAGTAGTTAGGAGCAATGCACAACAATATAATATATATGAAAAAATGATATATCTTATATTGTTGAGATGTTGCCTAACAACATATTTATACCAAAGTGTACAGTTTTGAAGAAAATTGAGGAAAATAGTGTTTGAAGACATACGTTTTCTACTTAGGATGGGTGTCACGTGGTCTCATCAATCCTGCAAGGGTTAAATGGCTTCATGTATAACAACAGGTACTAACTTCATTTTTTAAAACTTCTTGTTGTAATGTATAGATTTTCTTTCCCCTTTATCAGGTGTGCAACACTTAGGTAGTATATTTGGTAGTTGTGTGGAAAAAAATATACAGGGTGATGCAGAATTCCAACCCTTAATAGTATAAAATTTATGTTTGTTCATCAAGAAATGAAGAAAATGCACCAATTAGCGTGTGCGCTGTATGTAGTTCTGAATGGCACATGTTCTTACTCCTCGGTTGTCATTGGTCAGCCATATTGTTATGAGGGAATGAGACTTATTATGGGATATAATCTGTTATATTCTGTAAAAAGAGTTAAACAGTACCAAATATTATAAATACAAGGTAACTTTTCTTCTACGGTAGGGAACTCTGCTTTCACTCACATCATAAACTGGGCAACGCTCGTCAATTTGAGCTTTATTTCGTTAAAATATGTTCAGAAGTTTCGGAGATATAGCAATTAGTATATAGTAGTTAGAAGCAATGCACAACAATATAATATATATGAAAAATGACATATGTTATATTGTTGAAATGTTGCCTAACAACATATTTATACCAAAGAATACAGTTTTGAAGAAAATTGAAGAAAATAGTGTTTGAAGACATACATTTTCTACTTAGGATGAGTGTCACGTGGTCTCATCAATCCTGCAAGGGTTAAATGGCTTCATGTATAACAACAGGTACTAACTTCATTTTTTAAAATTTCTTGTTGTAATGTATAGATTTTCTTTCCCCTTTATCATGTGTGCAACACTTAGATAGTATATTTGGTAGTTGTGTGGAAAAAAATATACAGGGTGATGCAGAATTCCAACGCTTAATAGTATAAAATTTTTGTTTGTTCATCAAGAAATGAAGAAAATGCACCAATTAGCGTGTGCGCTGTATGTAGTTCTTAATGGCACATGTTCTTACTCCTCGGTTGTCATTGGTCAGCCATATTGTTATGAGGGATTGAGACTTATTATGGGATAAAATCTGTTATATTCTGTAAAAAGAGTAAAACAGTACCAAATGTTATATATACAAGGTAACTTTTCTTCTACGGTAGGGAACTCTGCTTTCACTCACATCATAAACTGGGCAACGCTCGTCAATTTGAGCTTTATTTCGTTAAAATATGTTCAGAAGTTTCGGAGATATAGCCCTTAGTATATAGTAGTTAGAAGCAATGCACAACAATATAATATATATGAAAAATGACATATGTTATATTGTTGAGATGTTGCCTAACAACATATTTATACCAAAGTGTACAGTTTTGAAGAAAATTGAAGAAAATAGAGTTTGAAGACATACGTTTTCTACTTAGGATGAGTGTCACGTGGTCTCATCAATCCTGCAAGGGTTAAATGGCTTCATGTATTACAACAGGTACTAAGTTCATTTTTTAAAACTTCTTGTTGTAATGTATAGATTTTCTTTCCCCTTTATCAGGTGTGCAACACTTAGATAGTATATTTGGTAGTTGTGTGGAAAAAAATATACAGGGTGATGCAGAATTCCCAAACTTAATATTATAAAATTTATGTTTGTTCATCAAGAAATGAAGAAAATGCACCAATTAGCGTGTGCGCTGTATGAAGTTCTGAATGGCACATGTTCTTACTCCTCGGTTGTCATTGGTCAGCCATATTGTTATGAGGGAATGAGACTTATTATGGGATAAAATCTCTTATATTCTGTAAAAACAGTTAAACTGTACCAAATGTTATATATACAAGGTAACTTTTCTTCTACGGTGGGGAACTCTGCATTCACTCACATCATAAATTGGGCAACGCTCGTCAATTTGAGCTTTATTTCGTTAAAATATGTTCAGAAGTTTCGGAGATATAGCCCTTAGTATATAGTAGTTAGGAGCAATGCACAACAATATAATATATATGAAAAAATGATATATGTTATATTGTTGAGATGTTGCCTAACAACATATTTATACCAAAGTGTACAGTTTTGAAGAAAATTGAAGAAAATAGGGTTTGAAGACATACGTTTTCTACTTAGGATGAGTGTCACGTGGTCTCATCAATCCGGCAAGGGTTAAATGGCTTCATGTATAACAACAGGTACTAACTTCATTTTTTAAAATTTCTTGTTGTAATGTATAGATTTTATTTCCCCTTTATCATGAGTGCAACACTTAGATAGTATATTTGGTAGTTGTGTGTAAAAAAATATACAGGGTGATGCAGAATTCAAACCCTTAATAATATGAAATTATTGTTTGTTCATCAAAAAATAAAGAAAATGCACAAATTAGCGTGTGCGCTGTATGAAGTTCTGAATGGCACATGTTCTTACTTCTCGGTTGCCATTGGTCAGCCATATTGTTATGAGGGAATGAGACTTATTATGGGATAAAATCTCTTATATTTTGTAAAAAGAGTTAAACAGTACCAAAGGTTATATATACAAGGTAACTTTTCTTCTACGGTAGGGAACTCTGCTTTCACTCACATCATAAACTGGGCAACGCTCGTCAATTTGAGCTTTATTTCGTTAAAATATGTTTAGAAGTTTCGGAGATATAGCCCTTAGTATATAGTAGTTAGGAGCAATGCACAACAATATAATATATATGAAAAAATGATATATCTTATATTGTTGAGATGTTGCCTAACAACATATTTATACCAAAGTGTACAGTTTTGAAGAAAATTGAGGAAAATAGTGTTTGAAGACATACGTTTTCTACTTAGGATGGGTGTCACGTGGTCTCATCAATCCTGCAAGGGTTAAATGGCTTCATGTATAACAACAGGTACTAAGTTCATTTTTTAAAACTTCTTGTTGTAATGTATAGATTTTCTTTCCCCTTTATCAGGTGTGCAACACTTAGATAGTATATTTGGTAGTTGTGTGAAAAAAAATATACAGGGTGATGCAGAATTCCAACCCTTAATAGTATAAAATTTATGTTTGTTCATCAAGAAATGAAGAAAATGCACCAATTAGCGTGTGCGCTGTATGTAGTTCTTAATGGCACATGTTCTTACTCCTCGGTTGTCATTGGTCATCCATATTGTTATGAGGGAATGAGACTTATTATGGGATATAATCTGTTATATTCTGTAAAAAGAGTTAAACAGTACCAAATATTATAAATACAAGGTAACATTTTTTCTACGGTAGGGAACTCTGCTTTCACTCACATCATAAACTGGGCAACGCTCGTCAATTTGAGCTTTATTTCGTTAAAATATGTTCAGAAGTTTCGGAGATATAGCCCTTAGTATATAGTAGTTAGAAGCAATGCACAACAATATAATATATATGAAAAATGACATATGTTATATTGTTGAAATGTTGCCTAACAACATATTTATACCAAAGAATACAGTTTTGAAGAAAATTGAAGAAAATAGTGTTTGAAGACATACATTTTCTACTTAGGATGAGTGTCACGTGGTCTCATCAATCCTGCAAGGGTTAAATGGCTTCATGTATAACAACAGGTACTAACTTCATTTTTTAAAATTTCTTGTTGTAATGTATAGATTTTCTTTCCCCTTTATCATGTGTGCAACACTTAGATAGTATATTTGGTAGTTGTGTGGAAAAAAATATACAGGGTGATGCAGAATTCCAACGCTTAATAGTATAAAATTTTTGTTTGTTCATCAAGAAATGAAGAAAATGCACCAATTAGCGTGTGCGCTGTATGTAGTTCTTAATGGCACATGTTCTTACTCCTCGGTTGTCATTGGTCAGCCATATTGTTATGAGGGATTGAGACTTATTATGGGATAAAATCTGTTATATTCTGTAAAAAGAGTAAAACAGTACCAAATGTTATATATACAAGGTAACTTTTCTTCTACGGTAGGGAACTCTGCTTTCACTCACATCATAAACTGGGCAACGCTCGTCAATTTGAGCTTTATTTCGTTAAAATATGTTCAGAAGTTTCGGAGATATAGCCCTTAGTATATAGTAGTTAGAAGCAATGCACAACAATATAATATATATGAAAAATGACATATGTTATATTGTTGAGATGTTGCCTAACAACATATTTATACCAAAGTGTACAGTTTTGAAGAAAATTGAAGAAAATAGAGTTTGAAGACATACGTTTTCTACTTAGGATGAGTGTCACGTGGTCTCATCAATCCTGCAAGGGTTAAATGGCTTCATGTATTACAACAGGTACTAAGTTCATTTTTTAAAACTTCTTGTTGTAATGTATAGATTTTCTTTCCCCTTTATCAGGTGTGCAACACTTAGATAGTATATTTGGTAGTTGTGTGGAAAAAAATATACAGGGTGATGCAGAATTCCCAAACTTAATATTATAAAATTTATGTTTGTTCATCAAGAAATGAAGAAAATGCACCAATTAGCGTGTGCGCTGTATGAAGTTCTGAATGGCACATGTTCTTACTCCTCGGTTGTCATTGGTCAGCCATATTGTTATGAGGGAATGAGACTTATTATGGGATAAAATCTCTTATATTCTGTAAAAACAGTTAAACTGTACCAAATGTTATATATACAAGGTAACTTTTCTTCTACGGTGGGGAACTCTGCATTCACTCACATCATAAATTGGGCAACGCTCGTCAATTTGAGCTTTATTTCGTTAAAATATGTTCAGAAGTTTCGGAGATATAGCCCTTAGTATATAGTAGTTAGGAGCAATGCACAACAATATAATATATATGAAAAAATGATATATGTTATATTGTTGAGATGTTGCCTAACAACATATTTATACCAAAGTGTACAGTTTTGAAGAAAATTGAAGAAAATAGGGTTTGAAGACATACGTTTTCTACTTAGGATGAGTGTCACGTGGTCTCATCAATCCGGCAAGGGTTAAATGGCTTCATGTATAACAACAGGTACTAACTTCATTTTTTAAAATTTCTTGTTGTAATGTATAGATTTTATTTCCCCTTTATCATGAGTGCAACACTTAGATAGTATATTTGGTAGTTGTGTGTAAAAAAATATACAGGGTGATGCAGAATTCAAACCCTTAATAATATGAAATTATTGTTTGTTCATCAAAAAATAAAGAAAATGCACAAATTAGCGTGTGCGCTGTATGAAGTTCTGAATGGCACATGTTCTTACTTCTCGGTTGCCATTGGTCAGCCATATTGTTATGAGGGAATGAGACTTATTATGGGATAAAATCTCTTATATTTTGTAAAAAGAGTTAAACAGTACCAAAGGTTATATATACAAGGTAACTTTTCTTCTACGGTAGGGAACTCTGCTTTCACTCACATCATAAACTGGGCAACGCTCGTCAATTTGAGCTTTATTTCGTTAAAATATGTTTAGAAGTTTCGGAGATATAGCCCTTAGTATATAGTAGTTAGGAGCAATGCACAACAATATAATATATATGAAAAAATGATATATCTTATATTTTTGAGATGTTGCCTAACAACATATTTATACCAAAGTGTACAGTTTTGAAGAAAATTGAGGAAAATAGTGTTTGAAGACATACGTTTTCTACTTAGGATGGGTTTCACGTGGTCTCATCAATCCTGCAAGGGTTAAATGGCTTCATGTATAACAACAGGTACTAAGTTCATTTTTTAAAACTTCTTGTTGTAATGTATAGATTTTCTTTCCCCTTTATCAGGTGTGCAACACTTAGATAGTATATTTGGTAGTTGTGTGAAAAAAAATATACAGGGTGATGCAGAATTCCAACCCTTAATAGTATAAAATTTATGTTTGTTCATCAAGAAATGAAGAAAATGCACCAATTAGCGTGTGCGCTGTATGTAGTTCTTAATGGCACATGTTCTTACTCCTCGGTTGTCATTGGTCATCCATATTGTTATGAGGGAATGAGACTTATTATGGGATATAATCTGTTATATTCTGTAAAAAGAGTTAAACAGTACCAAATATTATAAATACAAGGTAACATTTTTTCTACGGTAGGGAACTCTGCTTTCACTCACATCATAAACTGGGCAACGCTCGTCAATTTGAGCTTTATTTCGTTAAAATATGTTCAGAAGTTTCGGAGAAATAGCCCTTAGTATATAGTAGTTAGAAGCAATGCACAACAATATAATATATATGAAAAATGACATATGTTATATTGTTGAAATGTTGCCTAACAACATATTTATACCAAAGAATACAGTTTTGAAGAAAATTGAAGAAAATAGTGTTTGAAGACATACATTTTCTACTTAGGATGAGTGTCACGTGGTCTCATCAATCCTGCAAGGGTTAAATGGCTTCATGTATAACAACAGGTACTAACTTCATTTTTTAAAATTTCTTGTTGTAATGTATAGATTTTCTTTCCCCTTTATCATGTGTGCAACACTTAGATAGTATATTTGGTAGTTGTGTGGAAAAAAATATACAGGGTGATGCAGAATTCCAACGCTTAATAGTATAAAATTTATGTTTGTTCATCAAGAAATGAAGAAAATGCACCAATTAGCGTGTGCGCTGTATGTAGTTCTTAATGGCACATGTTCTTACTCCTCGGTTGTCATTGGTCAGCCATATTGTTATGAGGGATTGAGACTTATTATGGGATAAAATCTGTTATATTCTGTAAAAAGAGTTAAACAGTACCAAATGTTATATATACAAGGTAACTTTTCTTCTACGGTAGGGAACTCTGCTTTCACTCACATCATAAACTGGGCAACGCTCGTCAATTTGACCTTTATTTCGTTAAAATATGTTCAGAAGTTTCGGAGATATAGCCCTTAGTATATAGTAGTTAGAAGCAATGCACAACAATATAATATATATGAAAAATGACATATGTTATATTGTTGAGATGTTGCCTAACAACATATTTATACCAAAGTGTACAGTTTTGAAGAAAATTGAAGAAAATAGAGTTTGAAGACATACGTTTTCTACTTAGGATGAGTGTCACGTGGTCTCATCAATCCTGCAAGGGTTAAATGGCTTCATGTATAACAACAGGTACTAAGTTCATTTTTTAAAACTTCTTGTTGTAATGTATAGATTTTCTTTCCCCTTTATCAGGTGTGCAACACTTAGATAGTATATTTGGTAGTTGTGTGGAAAAAAATATACAGGGTGATGCAGAATTCCCAAACTTAATATTATAAAATTTATGTTTGTTCATCAAGAAATGAAGAAAATGCACCAATTAGCGTGTGCGCTGTATGAAGTTCTGAATGGCACATGTTCTTACTCCTCGGTTGTCATTGGTCAGCCATATTGTTATGAGGGAATGAGACTTATTATGGGATAAAATCTCTTATATTCTGTAAAAACAGTTAAACTGTACCAAAGGTTATATATACAAGGTAACTTTTCTTCTACGGTGGGGAACTCTGCATTCACTCACATCATAAACTGGGCAACGCTCGTCTATTTGAGCTTTATTTCGTTAAAATATGTTCAGAAGTTTCGGAGATATAGCCCTTAGTATATAGTAGTTAGGAGCAATGCACAACAATATAATATATATGAAAAAATGATATATGTTATATTGTTGAGATGTTGCCTAACAACATATTTATACCAAAGTGTACAGTTTTGAAGAAAATTGAAGAAAATAGGGTTTGAAGACATACGTTTTCTACTTAGGATGAGTGTCACGTGGTCTCATCAATCCGGCAAGGGTTAAATGGCTTCATGTATAACAACAGGTACTAACTTCATTTTTTAGAATTTCTTGTTGTAATGTATAGATTTTATTTCCCCTTTATCATGTGTGCAACACTTAGATAGTATATTTGGTAGTTGTGTGTAAAAAAATATACAGGGTGATGCAGAATTCAAACCCTTAATAATATGAAATTATTGTTTGTTCATCAAAAAATAAAGAAAATGCACCAATTAGCGTGTGCGCTGTATGAAGTTCTGAATGGCACATGTTCTTACTTCTCGGTTGTCATTGGTCAGCCATATTGTTATGAGGGAATGAGACTTATTATGGGATAAAATCTCTTATATTTTGTAAAAAGAGTTAAACAGTACCAAAGGTTATATATACAAGGTAACTTTTCTTCTACGGTAGGGAACTCTGCTTTCACTCACATCATAAACTGGGCAACGCTCGTCAATTTGAGCTTTATTTTGTTAAAATATGTTTAGAAGTTTCGGAGATATAGCCCTTAGTATATAGTAGTTAGGAGCAATGCACAACAATATAATATATATGAAAAAATGATATATGTTATATTGTTGAGATGTTGCCTAACAACATATTTATACCAAAGTGTACAGTTTTGAAGAAAATTGAGGAAAATAGTGTTTGAAGACATACGTTTTCTACTTAGGATGGGTGTCACGTGGTCTCATCAATCCTGCAAGGGTTAAATGGCTTCATGTATAACAACAGGTACTAAGTTCATTTTTTAAAACTTCTTGTTGTAATGTATAGATTTTCTTTCCCCTTTATCAGGTGTGCAACACTTAGGTAGTATATTTGGTAGTTGTGTGGAAAAAAATATACAGGGTGATGCAGAATTCCAACCCTTAATAGTATAAAATTTATGTTTGTTCATCAAGAAATGAAGAAAATGCACCAATTAGTGTGTGCGCTGTATGTAGTTCTGAATGGCACATGTTCTTACTCCTCGGTTGTCATTGGTCAGCCATATTGTTATGAGGGAATGAGACTTATTATGGGATATAATCTGTTATATTCTGTAAAAAGAGTTAAACAGTACCAAATATTATAAATACAAGGTAACTTTTCTTCTACGGTAGGGAACTCTGCTTTCACTCACATCATAAACTGGGCAACGCTCGTCAATTTGAGCTTTATTTCGTTAAAATATGTTCAGAAGTTTCGAAGATATAGCAATTAGTATATAGTAGTTAGAAGCAATGCACAACAATATAATATATATGAAAAATGACATATGTTATATTGTTGAGATGTTGCCTAACAACATATTTATACCAAAGAATACAGTTTTGAAGAAAATTGAAGAAAATAGTGTTTGAAGACATACATTTTCTACTTAGGATGAGTGTCGCGTGGTCTCATCAATCCTGCAAGGGTTAAATGGCTTCATATATAACAACAGGTACTAACTTCATTTTTTAAAATTTCTTGTTGTAATGTATAGATTTTATTTCCCCTTTATCATGTGTGCAACACTTAGATAGTATATTTGGTAGTTGTGTGGAAAAAAATATACAGGGTGATGCAGAATTCCAACACATAATAGTATAAAATTTATATTTGTTCATCAAGAAATGAAGAAAATGCACCAATTAGCGTGTGCGCTGTATGTAGTTCTTAATGGCACATGTTCTTACTCCTCGGTTGTCATTGGTCAGCCATATTGTTATGAGGGATTGAGACTTATTATGGGATAAAATCTGTTATATTCTGTAAAAAGAGTTAAACAGTACCAAATGTTATATATACAAGGTAACTTTTCTTCAACGGTAGGGAACTCTGCTTTCACTCACATCATAAACTGGGCAACGCTCGTCAATTTAAGCTTGATTTCGTTAAAATATGTTCAGAAGTTTCGGAGATATAGCAATTAGTATATAGTAGTTAGAAGCAATGCACAACAATATAATATATATGAAAAATGACATATGTTATATTGTTGAGATGTTGCCTAACAACATATTTATACCAAAGAATACAGTTTTGAAGAAAATTGAAGAAAATAGTGTTTGAAGACATACATTTTCTACTTAGGATGAGTGTCGCGTGGTCTCATCAATCCTGCAAGGGTTAAATGGCTTCATGTATAACAACAGGTACTAACTTCATTTTTTAAAATTTCTTGTTGTAATGTATAGATTTTCTTTCCCCTTTATCATGTGTGCAACACTTAGATAGTATATTTGGTAGTTGTGTGGAAAAAATATACAGGGTGATGCAGAATTCCAACACATAATAGTATAAAATTTATATTTGTTCATCAAGAAATGAAGAAAATGCACCAATTAGCGTGTGCGCTGTATGTAGTTCTTAATGGCACATGTTCTTACTCCTCGGTTGTCATTGGTCAGCCATATTGTTATGAGGGATTGAGACTTATTATGGGATAAAATCTGTTATATTCTGTAAAAAGAGTTAAACAGTACCAAATGTTATATATACAAGGTAACTTTTCTTCAACGGTAGGGAACTCTGCTTTCACTCACATCATAAACTGGGCAACGCTCGTCAATTTAAGCTTGATTTCGTTAAAATATGTTCAGAAGTTTCGGAGATATAGAAATTTGTATATAGTAGTTAGAAGCAATGCACAACAATATAATATATATGAAAAATGACATATGTTATATTGTTGAGATGTTGCCTAACAACATATTTATACCAAAGTGTACAGTTTTGAAGAAAATTGAAGAAAATAGAGTTTGAAGACATACGTTTTCTACTTAGGATGAGTGTCACGTGGTCTCATCAATCCTGCAAGGGTTAAATGGCTTCATGTATAACAACAGGTACTAAGTTCATTTTTTAAAACTTCTTGTTGCAATGTATAGATTTTCTTTCCCCTTTATCAGGTGTGCAACACTTAGATAGTATATTTGGTAGTTGTGTGGAAAAAAATATACAGGGTGATGCAGAATTCCAAAACTTAATATTATAAAATTTATGTTTGTTCATCAAGAAATGAAGAAAATGCACCAATTAGCGTGTGCGCTGTATGAAGTTCTGAATGGCACATGTTCTTACTCCTCGGTTGTCATTGGTCAGCCATATTGTTATGAGGGAATGAGACTTATTATGGGATAAAATCTCTTATATTCTGTAAAAACAGTTAAACAGTACCAAATGTTCTATATACAAGGTAACTTTTCTTCAACGGTGGGGAACTCTGCATTCACTCACAACATAAATTGGGCAACGCTCGTCAATTTGAGCTTTATTTCGTTAAAATATGTTCAGAAGTTTCGGAGATATAGCCCTTAGTATATAGTAGTTAGGAGCAATGCACAACGATATAATATATATGAAAAAATGATATATGTTATATTGTTGAGATGTTGCCTAACAACATATTTATACCAAAGTGTACAGTTTTGAAGAAAATTGAAGAAAATAGGGTTTGAAGACATACGTTTTCTACTTAGGATGAGTGTCACGTGGTCTCATCAATCCGGCAAGGGTTAAATGGCTTCATGTATAACAACAGGTACTAACTTCATTTTTTAAAATTTCTTGTTGTAATGTATAGATTTTATTTCCCCTTTATCATGTGTGCAACACTTAGATAGTATATTTGGTAGTTGTGTGTAAAAAAATATACAGGGTGATGCAGAATTCAAACCCTTAATAATATGAAATTATTGTTTGTTCATCAAAAAATAAAGAAAATGCACCAATTAGCGTGTGCGCTGTATGAAGTTCTGAATGGCACATGTTCTTACTTCTCGGTTGTCATTGGCCAGCCATATTGTTATGAGGGAATGGGACTTATTATGGGATAAAATCTCTTATATTTTGTAAAAAGAGTTAAACAGTACCAAATGTTATATATACAAGGTAACTTTTCTTCTACGGTAGGGAACTCTGCTTTCACTCACATCATAAACTGGGCAACGCTCGTCAATTTGAGCTTTATTTCGTTAAAATATGTTTAGAAGTTTCGGAGATATAGCCCTTAGTATATAGTAGTTAGGAGCAATGCACAACAATATAATATATATGAAAAAATGATATATCTTATATTGTTGAGATGTTGCCTAACAACATATTTATACCAAAGTGTACAGTTTTGAAGAAAATTGAGGAAAATAGTGTTTGAAGACATACGTTTTCTACTTAGGATGGGTGTCACGTGGTCTCATCAATCCTGCAAGGGTTAAATGGCTTCATGTATAACAACAGGTACTAAGTTCATTTTTTAAAACTTCTTGTTGTAATGTATAGATTTTCTTTCCCCTTTATCAGGTGTGCAACACTTAGGTAGTATATTTGGTAGTTGTGTGGAAAAAAATATACAGGGTGATGCAGAATTCCAACCCTTAATAGTATAAAATTTATGTTTGTTCATCAAGAAATGAAGAAAATGCACCAATTAGTGTGTGCGCTGTATGTAGTTCTGAATGGCACATGTTCTTACTCCTCGGTTGTCATTGGTCAGCCATATTGTTATGAGGGAATGAGACTTATTATGGGATATAATCTGTTATATTCTGTAAAAAGAGTTAAACAGTACCAAATATTATAAATACAAGGTAACTTTTCTTCTACGGTAGGGAACTCTGCTTTCACTCACATCATAAACTGGGCAACGCTCGTCAATTTGAGCTTTATTTCGTTAAAATATGTTCAGAAGTTTCGAAGATATAGCAATTAGTATATAGTAGTTAGAAGCAATGCACAACAATATAATATATATGAAAAATGACATATGTTATATTGTTGAGATGTTGCCTAACAACATATTTATACCAAAGAATACAGTTTTGAAGAAAATTGAAGAAAATAGTGTTTGAAGACATACATTTTCTACTTAGGATGAGTGTCGCGTGGTCTCATCAATCCTGCAAGGGTTAAATGGCTTCATGTATAACAACAGGTACTAACTTCATTTTTTAAAATTTCTTGTTGTAATGTATAGATTTTATTTCCCCTTTATCATGTGTGCAACACTTAGATAGTATATTTGGTAGTTGTGTGGAAAAAAATATACAGGGTGATGCAGAATTCCAACACATAATAGTATAAAATTTATATTTGTTCATCAAGAAATGAAGAAAATGCACCAATTAGCGTGTGCGCTGTATGTAGTTCTTAATGGCACATGTTCTTACTCCTCGGTTGTCATTGGTCAGCCATATTGTTATGAGGGATTGAGACTTATTATGGGATAAAATCTGTTATATTCTGTAAAAAGAGTTAAACAGTACCAAATGTTATATATACAAGGTAACTTTTCTTCAACGGTAGGGAACTCTGCTTTCACTCACATCATAAACTGGGCAACGCTCGTCAATTTAAGCTTGATTTCGTTAAAATATGTTCAGAAGTTTCGGAGATATAGCAATTAGTATATAGTAGTTAGAAGCAATGCACAACAATATAATATATATGAAAAATGACATATGTTATATTGTTGAGATGTTGCCTAACAACATATTTATACCAAAGAATACAGTTTTGAAGAAAATTGAAGAAAATAGTGTTTGAAGACATACATTTTCTACTTAGGATGAGTGTCGCGTGGTCTCATCAATCCTGCAAGGGTTAAATGGCTTCATGTATAACAACAGGTACTAACTTCATTTTTTAAAATTTCTTGTTGTAATGTATAGATTTTATTTCCCCTTTATCATGTGTGCAACACTTAGATAGTATATTTGGTAGTTGTGTGGAAAAAATATACAGGGTGATGCAGAATTCCAACACATAATAGTATAAAATTTATATTTGTTCATCAAGAAATGAAGAAAATGCACCAATTAGCGTGTGCGCTGTATGTAGTTCTTAATGGCACATGTTCTTACTCCTCGGTTGTCATTGGTCAGCCATATTGTTATGAGGGATTGAGACTTATTATGGGATAAAATCTGTTATATTCTGTAAAAAGAGTTAAACAGTACCAAATGTTATATATACAAGGTAACTTTTCTTCAACGGTAGGGAACTCTGCTTTCACTCACATCATAAACTGGGCAACGCTCGTCAATTTAAGCTTGATTTCGTTAAAATATGTTCAGAAGTTTCGGAGATATAGAAATTTGTATATAGTAGTTAGAAGCAATGCACAACAATATAATATATATGAAAAATGACATATGTTATATTGTTGAGATGTTGCCTAACAACATATTTATACCAAAGTGTACAGTTTTGAAGAAAATTGAAGAAAATAGAGTTTGAAGACATACGTTTTCTACTTAGGATGAGTGTCACGTGGTCTCATCAATCCTGCAAGGGTTAAATGGCTTCATGTATAACAACAGGTACTAAGTTCATTTTTTAAAACTTCTTGTTGCAATGTATAGATTTTCTTTCCCCTTTATCAGGTGTGCAACACTTAGATAGTATATTTGGTAGTTGTGTGGAAAAAAATATACAGGGTGATGCAGAATTCCAAAACTTAATATTATAAAATTTATGTTTGTTCATCAAGAAATGAAGAAAATGCACCAATTAGCGTGTGCGCTGTATGAAGTTCTGAATGGCACATGTTCTTACTCCTCGGTTGTCATTGGTCAGCCATATTGTTATGAGGGAATGAGACTTATTATGGGATAAAATCTCTTATATTCTGTAAAAACAGTTAAACAGTACCAAATGTTCTATATACAAGGTAACTTTTCTTCAACGGTGGGGAACTCTGCATTCACTCACATCATAAATTGGGCAACGCTCGTCAATTTGAGCTTTATTTCGTTAAAATATGTTCAGAAGTTTCGGAGATATAGCCCTTAGTATATAGTAGTTAGGAGCAATGCACAACGATATAATATATATGAAAAAATGATATATGTTATATTGTTGAGATGTTGCCTAACAACATATTTATACCAAAGTGTACAGTTTTGAAGAAAATTGAAGAAAATAGGGTTTGAAGACATACGTTTTCTACTTAGGATGAGTGTCACGTGGTCTCATCAATCCGGCAAGGGTTAAATGGCTTCATGTATAACAACAGGTACTAACTTCATTTTTTAAAATTTCTTGTTGTAATGTATAGATTTTATTTCCCCTTTATCATGTGTGCAACACTTAGATAGTATATTTGGTAGTTGTGTGTAAAAAAATATACAGGGTGATGCAGAATTCAAACCCTTAATAATATGAAATTATTGTTTGTTCATCAAAAAATAAAGAAAATGCACCAATTAGCGTGTGCGCTGTATGAAGTTCTGAATGGCACATGTTCTTACTTCTCGGTTGTCATTGGCCAGCCATATTGTTATGAGGGAATGGGACTTATTATGGGATAAAATCTCTTATATTTTGTAAAAAGAGTTAAACAGTACCAAATGTTATATATACAAGGTAACTTTTCTTCTACGGTAGGGAACTCTGCTTTCACTCACATCATAAACTGGGCAACGCTCGTCAATTTGAGCTTTATTTCGTTAAAATATGTTTAGAAGTTTCGGAGATATAGCCCTTAGTATATAGTAGTTAGGAGCAATGCACAACAATATAATATATATGAAAAAATGATATATCTTATATTGTTGAGATGTTGCCTAACAACATATTTATACCAAAGTGTACAGTTTTGAAGAAAATTGAGGAAAATAGTGTTTGAAGACATACGTTTTCTACTTAGGATGGGTGTCACGTGGTCTCATCAATCCTGCAAGGGTTAAATGGCTTCATGTATAACAACAGGTACTAAGTTCATTTTTTAAAACTTCTTGTTGTAATGTATAGATTTTCTTTCCCCTTTATCAGGTGTGCAACACTTAGGTAGTATATTTGGTAGTTGTGTGGAAAAAAATATACAGGGTGATGCAGAATTCCAACCCTTAATAGTATAAAATTTATGTTTGTTCATCAAGAAATGAAGAAAATGCACCAATTAGCGTGTGCGCTGTATGTAGTTCTGAATGGCACATGTTCTTACTCCTCGGTTGTCATTGGTCAGCCATATTGTTATGAGGGAATGAGACTTATTATGGGATATAATCTGTTATATTCTGTAAAAAGAGTTAAACAGTACCAAATATTATAAATACAAGGTAACTTTTCTTCTACGGTAGGGAACTCTGCTTTCACTCACATCATAAACTGGGCAACGCTCGTCAATTTGAGCTTTATTTCGTTAAAATATGTTCAGAAGTTTCGAAGATATAGCAATTAGTATATAGTAGTTAGAAGCAATGCACAACAATATAATATATATGAAAAATGACATATGTTATATTGTTGAGATGTTGCCTAACAACATATTTATACCAAAGAATACAGTTTTGAAGAAAATTGAAGAAAATAGTGTTTGAAGACATACATTTTCTACTTAGGATGAGTGTCGCGTGGTCTCATCAATCCTGCAAGGGTTAAATGGCTTCATGTATAACAACAGGTACTAACTTCATTTTTTAAAATTTCTTGTTGTAATGTATAGATTTTATTTCCCCTTTATCATGTGTGCAACACTTAGATAGTATATTTGGTAGTTGTGTGGAAAAAAATATACAGGGTGATGCAGAATTCCAACACATAATATTATAAAATTTATATTTGTTCATCAAGAAATGAAGAAAATGCACCAATTAGCGTGTGCGCTGTATGTAGTTCTTAATGGCACATGTTCTTACTCCTCGGTTGTCATTGGTCAGCCATATTGTTATGAGGGATTGAGACTTATTATGGGATAAAATCTGTTATATTCTGTAAAAAGAGTTAAACAGTACCAAATGTTATATATACAAGGTAACTTTTCTTCAACGGTAGGGAACTCTGCTTTCACTCACATCATAAACTGGGCAACGCTCGTCAATTTAAGCTTGATTTCGTTAAAATATGTTCAGAAGTTTCGGAGATATAGAAATTAGTATATAGTAGTTAGAAGCAATGCACAACAATATAATATATATGAAAAATGACATATGTTATATTGTTGAGATGTTGCCTAACAACATATTTATACCAAAGTGTACAGTTTTGAAGAAAATTGAAGAAAATAGAGTTTGAAGACATACGTTTTCTACTTAGGATGAGTGTCACGTGGTCTCATCAATCCTGCAAGGGTTAAATGGCTTCATGTATAACAACAGGTACTAAGTTCATTTTTTAAAACTTCTTGTTGTAATGTATAGATTTTCTTTCCCCTTTATCAGGTGTGCAACACTTAGATAGTATATTTGGTAGTTGTGTGGAAAAAAATATACAGGGTGATGCAGAATTCCAAAACTTAATATTATAAAATTTATGTTTGTTCATCAAGAAATGAAGAAAATGCACCAATTAGCGTGTGCGCTGTATGAAGTTCTGAATGGCACATGTTCTTACTCCTCGGTTGTCATTGGTCAGCCATATTGTTATGAGGGAATGAGACTTATTATGGGATAAAATCTCTTATATTCTGTAAAAACAGTTAAACAGTACCAAATGTTCTATATACAAGGTAACTTTTCTTCAACGGTGGGGAACTCTGCATTCACTCACATCATAAATTGTGCAACGCTCGTCAATTTGAGCTTTATTTCGTTAAAATATGTTCAGAAGTTTCGGAGATATAGCCCTTAGTATATAGTAGTTAGGAGCAATGCACAACGATATAATATATATGAAAAAATGATATATGTTATATTGTTGAGATGTTGCCTAACAACATATTTATACCAAAGTGTACAGTTTTGAAGAAAATTGAAGAAAATAGGGTTTGAAGACATACGTTTTCTACTTAGGATGAGTGTCACGTGGTCTCATCAATCCGGCAAGGGTTAAATGGCTTCATGTATAACAACAGGTACTAACTTCATTTTTTAAAATTTCTTGTTGTAATGTATAGATTTTATTTCCCCTTTATCATGTGTGCAACACTTAGATAGTATATTTGGTAGTTGTGTGTAAAAAAATATACAGGGTGATGCAGAATTCAAACCCTTAATAATATGAAATTATTGTTTGTTCATCAAAAAATAAAGAAAATGCACCAATTAGCGTGTGCGCTGTATGAAGTTCTGAATGGCACATGTTCTTACTTCTCGGTTGTCATTGGCCAGCCATATTGTTATGAGGGAATGGGACTTATTATGGGATAAAATCTCTTATATTTTGTAAAAAGAGTTAAACAGTACCAAATGTTATATATACAAGGTAACTTTTCTTCTACGGTAGGGAACTCTGCTTTCACTCACATCATAAACTGGGCAACGCTCGTCAATTTGAGCTTTATTTCGTTAAAATATGTTTAGAAGTTTCGGAGATATAGCCCTTAGTATATAGTAGTTAGGAGCAATGCACAACAATATAATATATATGAAAAAATGATATATCTTATATTGTTGAGATGTTGCCTAACAACATATTTATACCAAAGTGTACAGTTTTGAAGAAAATTGAGGAAAATAGTGTTTGAAGACATACGTTTTCTACTTAGGATGGGTGTCACGTGGTCTCATCAATCCTGCAAGGGTTAAATGGCTTCATGTATAACAACAGGTACTAAGTTCATTTTTTAAAACTTCTTGTTGTAATGTATAGATTTTCTTTCCCCTTTATCAGGTGTGCAACACTTAGGTAGTATATTTGGTAGTTGTGTGGAAAAAAATATACAGGGTGATGCAGAATTCCAACCCTTAATAGTATAAAATTTATGTTTGTTCATCAAGAAATGAAGAAAATGCACCAATTAGCGTGTGCGCTGTATGTAGTTCTGAATGGCACATGTTCTTACTCCTCGGTTGTCATTGGTCAGCCATATTGTTATGAGGGAATGAGACTTATTATGGGATATAATCTGTTATATTCTGTAAAAAGAGTTAAACAGTACCAAATATTATAAATACAAGGTAACTTTTCTTCTACGGTAGGGAACTCTGCTTTCACTCACATCATAAACTGGGCAACGCTCGTCAATTTGAGCTTTATTTCGTTAAAATATGTTCAGAAGTTTCGAAGATATAGCAATTAGTATATAGTAGTTAGAAGCAATGCACAACAATATAATATATATGAAAAATGACATATGTTATATTGTTGAGATGTTGCCTAACAACATATTTATACCAAAGAATACAGTTTTGAAGAAAATTGAAGAAAATAGTGTTTGAAGACATACATTTTCTACTTAGGATGAGTGTCGCGTGGTCTCATCAATCCTGCAAGGGTTAAATGGCTTCATGTATAACAACAGGTACTAACTTCATTTTTTAAAATTTCTTGTTGTAATGTATAGATTTTATTTCCCCTTTATCATGTGTGCAACACTTAGATAGTATATTTGGTAGTTGTGTGGAAAAAAATATACAGGGTGATGCAGAATTCCAACACATAATATTATAAAATTTATATTTGTTCATCAAGAAATGAAGAAAATGCACCAATTAGCGTGTGCGCTGTATGTAGTTCTTAATGGCACATGTTCTTACTCCTCGGTTGTCATTGGTCAGCCATATTGTTATGAGGGATTGAGACTTATTATGGGATAAAATCTGTTATATTCTGTAAAAAGAGTTAAACAGTACCAAATGTTATATATACAAGGTAACTTTTCTTCAACGGTAGGGAACTCTGCTTTCACTCACATCATAAACTGGGCAACGCTCGTCAATTTAAGCTTGATTTCGTTAAAATATGTTCAGAAGTTTCGGAGATATAGAAATTAGTATATAGTAGTTAGAAGCAATGCACAACAATATAATATATATGAAAAATGACATATGTTATATTGTTGAGATGTTGCCTAACAACATATTTATACCAAAGTGTACAGTTTTGAAGAAAATTGAAGAAAATAGAGTTTGAAGACATACGTTTTCTACTTAGGATGAGTGTCACGTGGTCTCATCAATCCTGCAAGGGTTAAATGGCTTCATGTATAACAACAGGTACTAAGTTCATTTTTTAAAACTTCTTGTTGTAATGTATAGATTTTCTTTCCCCTTTATCAGGTGTGCAACACTTAGATAGTATATTTGGTAGTTGTGTGGAAAAAAATATACAGGGTGATGCAGAATTCCAAAACTTAATATTATAAAATTTATGTTTGTTCATCAAGAAATGAAGAAAATGCACCAATTAGCGTGTGCGCTGTATGAAGTTCTGAATGGCACATGTTCTTACTCCTCGGTTGTCATTGGTCAGCCATATTGTTATGAGGGAATGAGACTTATTATGGGATAAAATCTCTTATATTCTGTAAAAACAGTTAAACAGTACCAAATGTTCTATATACAAGGTAACTTTTCTTCAACGGTGGGGAACTCTGCATTCACTCACATCATAAATTGGGCAACGCTCGTCAATTTGAGCTTTATTTCGTTAAAATATGTTCAGAAGTTTCGGAGATATAGCCCTTAGTATATAGTAGTTAGGAGCAATGCACAACGATATAATATATATGAAAAAATGATATATGTTATATTGTTGAGATGTTGCCTAACAACATATTTATACCAAAGTGTACAGTTTTGAAGAAAATTGAAGAAAATAGGGTTTGAAGACATACGTTTTCTACTTAGGATGAGTGTCACGTGGTCTCATCAATCCGGCAAGGGTTAAATGGCTTCATGTATAACAACAGGTACTAACTTCATTTTTTAAAATTTCTTGTTGTAATGTATAGATTTTATTTCCCCTTTATCATGTGTGCAACACTTAGATAGTATATTTGGTAGTTGTGTGTAAAAAAATATACAGGGTGATGCAGAATTCAAACCCTTAATAATATGAAATTATTGTTTGTTCATCAAAAAATAAAGAAAATGCACCAATTAGCGTGTGCGCTGTATGAAGTTCTGAATGGCACATGTTCTTACTTCTCGGTTGTCATTGGTCAGCCATATTGTTATGAGGGAATGAGACTTATTATGGGATAAAATCTCTTATATTTTGTAAAAAGAGTTAAACAGTACCAAATGTTATATATACAAGGTAACTTTTCTTCTACGGTAGGGAACTCTGCTTTCACTCACATCATAAACTGGGCAACGCTCGTCAATTTGAGCTTTATTTCGTTAAAATATGTTTAGAAGTTTCGGAGATATAGCCCTTAGTATATAGTAGTTAGGAGCAATGCACAACAATATAATATATATGAAAAAATGATATATCTTATATTGTTGAGATGTTGCCTAACAACATATTTATACCAAAGTGTACAGTTTTGAAGAAAATTGAGGAAAATAGTGTTTGAAGACATACGTTTTCTACTTAGGATGGGTGTCACGTGGTCTCATCAATCCTGCAAGGGTTAAATGGCTTCATGTATAACAACAGGTACTAAGTTCATTTTTTAAAACTTCTTGTTGTAATGTATAGATTTTCTTTCCCCTTTATCAGGTGTGCAACACTTAGGTAGTATATTTGGTAGTTGTGTGGAAAAAAATATACAGGGTGATGCAGAATTCCAACCCTTAATAGTATAAAATTTATGTTTGTTCATCAAGAAATGAAGAAAATGCACCAATTAGCGTGTGCGCTGTATGTAGTTCTGAATGGCACATGTTCTTACTCCTCGGTTGTCATTGGTCAGCCATATTGTTATGAGGGAATGAGACTTATTATGGGATATAATCTGTTATATTCTGTAAAAAGAGTTAAACAGTACCAAATATTATAAATACAAGGTAACTTTTCTTCTACGGTAGGGAACTCTGCTTTCACTCACATCATAAACTGGGCAACGCTCGTCAATTTGAGCTTTATTTCGTTAAAATATGTTCAGAAGTTTCGAAGATATAGCAATTAGTATATAGTAGTTAGAAGCAATGCACAACAATATAATATATATGAAAAATGACATATGTTATATTGTTGAGATGTTGCCTAACAACATATTTATACCAAAGAATACAGTTTTGAAGAAAATTGAAGAAAATAGTGTTTGAAGACATACATTTTCTACTTAGGATGAGTGTCGCGTGGTCTCATCAATCCTGCAAGGGTTAAATGGCTTCATGTATAACAACAGGTACTAACTTCATTTTTTAAAATTTCTTGTTGTAATGTATAGATTTTATTTCCCCTTTATCATGTGTGCAACACTTAGATAGTATATTTGGTAGTTGTGTGGAAAAAAATATACAGGGTGATGCAGAATTCCAACACATAATAGTATAAAATTTATATTTGTTCATCAAGAAATGAAGAAAATGCACCAATTAGCGTGTGCGCTGTATGTAGTTCTTAATGGCGCATGTTCTTACTCCTCGGTTGTCATTGGTCAGCCATATTGTTATGAGGGATTGAGACTTATTATGGGATAAAATCTGTTATATTCTGTAAAAAGAGTTAAACAGTACCAAATGTTATATATACAAGGTAACTTTTCTTCAACGGTAGGGAACTCTGCTTTCACTCACATCATAAACTGGGCAACGCTCGTCAATTTAAGCTTTATTTCGTTAAAATATGTTCAGAAGTTTCGGAGATATAGAAATTAGTATATAGTAGTTAGAAGCAATGCACAACAATATAATATATATGAAAAATGACATATGTTATATTGTTGAGATGTTGCCTAACAACATATTTATACCAAAGTGTACAGTTTTGAAGAAAATTGAAGAAAATAGGGTTTGAAGACATACGTTTTCTACTTAGGATGAGTGTCACGTGGTCTCATCAATCCGGCAAGGGTTAAATGGCTTCATGTATAACAACAGGTACTAACTTCATTTTTTAAAATTTCTTGTTGTAATGTATAGATTTTATTTCCCCTTTATCATGTGTGCAACACTTAGATAGTATATTTGGTAGTTGTGTGTAAAAAAATATACAGGGTGATGCAGAATTCAAACCCTTAATAATATGAAATTATTGTTTGTTCATCAAAAAATAAAGAAAATGCACCAATTAGCGTGTGCGCTGTATGAAGTTCTGAATGGCACATGTTCTTACTTCTCGGTTGTCATTGGTCAGCCATATTGTTATGAGGGAATGAGACTTATTATGGGATAAAATCTCTTATATTTTGTAAAAAGAGTTAAACAGTACCAAAGGTTATATATACAAGGTAACTTTTCTTCTACGGTAGGGAACTCTGCTTTCACTCACATCATAAATTGGGCAACGCTCGTCAATTTGAGCTTTATTTCGTTAAAATATGTTCAGAAGTTTCGGAGATATAGAAATTAGTATATAGTAGTTAGGAGCAATGCACAACAATATAATATATATGAAAAAATGATATATGTTATATTGTTGAGATGTTGCCTAACAACATATTTATACCAAAGTGTACAGTTTTGAAGAAAATTGAAGAAAATAGTGTTTGAAGACATACGTTTTCTACTTAGGATGAGTGTCACGTGGTCTCATCAATCCTGCAAGGGTTAAATGGCTTCATGTATAACAACAGGTACTAACTTCATTTTTTAAAATTTCTTGTTGTAACGTATAGATTTTATTTCCCCTTTATCATGTGTGCAACACTTAGATAGTATATTTGGTAGTTGTGTGTAAAAAAATATACAGGGTGATGCAGAATTCAAACCCTTAAAAATATGAAATTATTGTTTGTTCATCAAAAAATAAAGAAAATGCACCGATTAGCGTGTGCGCTGTATGAAGTTCTGAATGGCACATGTTCTTACTTCTCGGTTGTCATTGGTCAGCCATATTGTTATGAGGGAATGAGATTTATTATGGGATAAAATCTCTTATATTCTGTAAAAAGAGTTAAACAGTACCAAATGTTATATATACAAGGTAACTTTTCTTCTACGGTAGGGAACTCTGCTTTCACTCACATCATAAACTGGGCAACGCTCGTCAATTTGAGCTTGATTTCGTTAAAATATGTTTAGAAGTTTCGGAGATATAGCCCTTAGTATATAGTAGTTAGGAGCAATGCACAACAATATAATATATATGAAAAAATGATATATCTTATATTGTTGAGATGTTGCCTAACAACATATTTATACCAAAGTGTACAGTTTTGAAGAAAATTGAGGAAAATAGTGTTTGAAGACATACGTTTTCTACTTAGGATGGGTGTCACGTGGTCTCATCAATCCTGCATTGGTTAAATGGCTTCATGTATAACAACAGGTACTAACTTCATTTTTTAAAACTTCTTGTTGTAATGTATAGATTTTCTTTCCCCTTTATCAGGTGTGCAACACTTAGGTAGTATATTTGGTAGTTGTGTGGAAAAAAATATACAGGGTGATGCAGAATTCCAACCCTTAATAGTATAAAATTTATGTTTGTTCATCAAGAAATGAAGAAAATGCACCAATTAGCGTGTGCGCTGTATGTAGTTCTGAATGGCACATGTTCTTACTCCTCGGTTGTCATTGGTCAGCCATATTGTTATGAGGGAATGAGACTTATTATGGGATATAATCTGTTATATTCTGTAAAAAGAGTTAAACAGTACCAAATATTATAAATACAAGGTAACTTTTCTTCTACGGTAGGGAACTCTGCTTTCACTCACATCATAAACTGGGCAACGCTCGTCAATTTGAGCTTTATTTCGTTAAAATATGTTCAGAAGTTTCGAAGATATAGCAATTAGTATATAGTCGTTAGAAGCAATGCACAACAATATAATATATATGAAAAATGACATATGTTATATTGTTGAGATGTTGCCTAACAACATATTTATACCAAAGAATACAGTTTTGAAGAAAATTGAAGAAAATAGTGTTTGAAGACATACATTTTCTACTTAGGATGAGTGTCGCGTGGTCTCATCAATCCTGCAAGGGTTAAATGGCTTCATGTATAACAACAGGTACTAACTTCATTTTTTAAAATTTCTTGTTGTAATGTATAGATTTTATTTCCCCCTTATTATGTGTGCAACACTTAGATAGTATATTTGGTAGTTGTGTGGAAAAAAATATACAGGGTGATGCAGAATTCCAACACATAATAGTATAAAATTTATATTTGTTCATCAAGAAATGAAGAAAATGCACCAATTAGCGTGTGCGCTGTATGTAGTTCTTAATGGCACATGTTCTTACTCCTCGGTTGTCATTGGTCAGCCATATTGTTATGAGGGATTGAGACTTATTATGGGATAAAATCTGTTATATTCTGTAAAAAGAGTTAAACAGTACCAAATGTTATATATACAAGGTAACTTTTCTTCAACGGTAGGGAACTCTGCTTTCACTCACATCATAAACTGGGCAACGCTCGTCAATTTAAGCTTTATTTCGTTAAAATATGTTCAGAAGTTTCGGAGATATAGAAATTAGAATATAGTAGTTAGAAGCAATGCACAACAATATAATATATATGAAAAATGACATATGTTATATTGTTGAGATGTTGCCTAACAACATATTTATACCAAAGTGTACAGTTTTGAAGAAAATTGAAGAAAATAGAGTTTGAAGACATACGTTTTCTACTTAGGATGAGTGTCACGTGGTCTCATCAATCCTGCAAGGGTTAAATGGCTTCATGTATAACAACAGGTACTAAGTTCATTTTTTAAAACTTCTTGTTGTAATGTATAGATTTTCTTTCCCCTTGATCAGGTGTGCAACACTTAGATAGTATATTTGGTAGGTGTGTGGAAAAAAATATACAGGGTGATGCAGAATTCCAAAACTTAATATTATAAAATTTATGTTTGTTCATCAAGAAATGAAGAAAATGCACCAATTAGCGTGTGCGCTGTATGTAGTTCTGAATGGCACATGTTCTTACTCCTCGGTTGTCATTGGTCAGCCATATTGTTATGAGGGAATGAGACTTGTTATGGGATAAAATCTCTTATATTCTGTAAAAACAGTTAAACAGTACCAAATGTTATATATACAAGGTAACTTTTCTTCTACGGTGGGGAACTCTGCATTCACTCACATCATAAATTGGGCAACGCTCGTCAATTTGAGCTTTATTTCGTTAAAATATGTTCAGAAGTTTCGGAGATATAGCCCTTAGTATATAGTAGTTAGGAGCAATGCACAACAATATAATATATATGAAAAAATGATATATGTTATATTGTTGAGATGTTGCCTAACAACATATTTATACCAAAGTGTACAGTTTTGAAGAAAATTGAAGAAAATAGGGTTTGAAGACATACGTTTTCTACTTAGGATGAGTGTCACGTGGTCTCATCAATCCGGCAAGGGTTAAATGGCTTCATGTATAACAACAGGTACTAACTTCATTTTTTAAAATTTCTTGTTGTAATGTATAGATTTTATTTCCCCTTTATCATGTGTGCAACACTTAGATAGTATATTTGGTAGTTGTGTGTAAAAAAATATACAGGGTGATGCAGAATTCAAACCCTTAATAATATGAAATTATTGTTTGTTCATCAAAAAATAAAGAAAATGCACCAATTAGCGTGTGCGCTGTATGAAGTTCTGAATGGCACATGTTCTTACTTCTCGGTTGTCATTGGTCAGCCATATTGTTATGAGGGAATGAGATTTATTATGGGATAAAATCTCTTATATTCTGTAAAAAGAGTTAAACAGTACCAAATGATATATATACAAGGTAACTTTTCTTCTACGGTAGGGAACTCTGCTTTCACTCACATCATAAACTGGGCAACGCTCGTCAATTTGAGCTTTATTTCGTTAAAATATGTTCAGAAGTTTCGGAGATATAGCCCTTAGTATATAGTAGTTAGGAGCAATGCACAACAATATATTTTATATATGAAAAAATGATATATGTTATATTGTTGAGATGTTGCCTAACAACATATTTATACCAAAGTGTACAGTTTTGAAGAAAATTTAAGAAAATAGTGTTTGAAGACATACGTTTTCTACTTAGGATGAGTGTCACGTGGTCTCATCAATCCTGCAAGGGTTAAATGGCTTCATGTATAACAACAGGTACTAAGTTAATTTTTTAAAACTTCTTGTTGTGATGTATAGATTTTCTTTCCCCTTTATCAGGTGTGCAACACTTAGATAGTGTATTTGGAAGTTGTGTGGAAAAAAATATACAGGTTGATGCAGAATTCCAACACATAACAGTATAAAATTTATATTTGTTCATCAAGAAATGAAGAAAATGCACCAATTAGCGTGTGCGCTGTATGTAGTTCTGAATGGCACATGTTCTTACTCCTCGGTTGTCATTGGTCAGCCATATTGTTATGAGGGAATGAGACTTATTATGGGATAAAATCTGTTATATTCTGTAAAAAGAGTTAAACAGTACCAAATGTTATATATACAAGGTAAATTTTCTTCTTCGGTAGGGGACTCTGCTTGCACTCGCATCATAAACTGGGCAATGTTCTTCAATTTGAGCTTTATTTCGATAAAATATGTTCAGAAGTTTCGGAGATATAGCCCTTAGTATATAGTAGTTAGAAGCAATGCACAACAATATAATATATATGAAAAATGACATATGTTATATTGCTGAGATCTTGCCTAACAACATATTTATACCAAAGAATACAGTTTTGAAGAAAATTGAAGAAAATAGTGTTTGAAGACATACATTTTCTACTTAGGATGAGTGTCACGTGGTCTCATCAATCCTGCAAGGGTTAAATGGCTTCATGTATAACAACAGGTACTAACTTCATTTTTTAAAATTTCTTGTTGTAACGTATAGATTTTATTTCCCCTTTATCATGTGTGCAACACTTAGATAGTATATTTGGTAGTTGTGTGTAAAAAAATATACAGGGTGATGCAGAATTCAAACCCTTAAAAATATGAAATTATTGTTTGTTCATCAAAAAATAAAGAAAATGCACCGATTAGCGTGTGCGCTGTATGAAGTTCTGAATGGCACATGTTCTTACTTCTCGGTTGTCATTGGTCAGCCATATTGTTATGAGGGAATGAGATTTATTATGGGATAAAATCTGTTATATTCTGTAAAAAGAGTTAAACAGTACCAAATGTTATATATACAAGGTAACTTTTCTTCTACGGTAGGGAACTCTGCTTTCACTCACATCATAAACTGGGCAACGCTCGTCAATTTGAGCTTGATTTCGTTAAAATATGTTTAGAAGTTTCGGAGATATAGCCCTTAGTATATAGTAGTTAGGAGCAATGCACAACAATATAATATATATGAAAAAATGATATATCTTATATTGTTGAGATGTTGCCTAACAACATATTTATACCAAAGTGTACAGTTTTGAAGAAAATTGAGGAAAATAGTGTTTGAAGACATACGTTTTCTACTTAGGATGGGTGTCACGTGGTCTCATCAATCCTGCATTGGTTAAATGGCTTCATGTATAACAACAGGTACTAAGTTCATTTTTTAAAACTTCTTGTTGTAATGTATAGATTTTCTTTCCCCTTTATCAGGTGTGCAACACTTAGGTAGTATATTTTGTAGTTGTGTGGAAAAAAATATACAGGGTGATGCAGAATTCCAACCCTTAATAGTATAAAATTTATGTTTGTTCATCAAGAAATGAAGAAAATGCACCAATTAGCGTGTGCGCTGTATCTAGTTCTGAATGGCACATGTTCTTACTCCTCGGTTGTCATTGGTCAGCCATATTGTTATGAGGGAATGAGACTTATTATGGGATATAATCTGTTATATTCTGTAAAAAGAGTTAAACAGTACCAATTATTATAAATACAAGGTAACTTTTCTTCTACGGTAGGGAACTCTGCTTTCACTCACATCATAAACTGGGCAACGCTCGTCAATTTGAGCTTTATTTCGTTAAAATATGTTCAGAAGTTTCGGAGATATAGCCCTTAGTATATAGTAGTTAGGAGCAATGCACAACAATATAATATATATGAAAAAATGATATATGTTATATTGTTGAGATGTTGCCTAACAACATATTTATACCAAAGTGTACAGTTTTGAAGAAAATTGAAGAAAATAGTGTTTGAAGACATACGTTTTCTACTTAGGATGAGTGTCACGTGGTCTCATCAATCCGGCAAGGGTTAAATGGCTTCATGTATAACAACAGGTACTAACTTCATTTTTTAAAATTTCTTGTTGTAATGTATAGATTTTATTTCCCCTTTATCATGTGTGCAACACTTAGATAGTATATTTGGTAGTTGTGTGTAAAAAAATATACAGGGTGATGCAGAATTCCAACACTTAATAATATGAAATTATTGTTTGTTCATCAAAAAATAAAGAAAATGCACCAATTAGCGTGTGCGCTGTATGAAGTTCTGAATGGCACATGTTCTTACTTCTCGGTTGTCATTGGTCAGCCATATTGTTATGAGGGAATGAGACTTATTATGGGATAAAATGTGTTATGATTTGTAAAAAGAGTTAAACAGTACCAAAGGTTATATATACAAGGTAACTTTTCTTCTACGGTAGGGAACTCTGCTTTCACTCACATCATAAACTGGGCAACGCTCGTCAATTTGAGCTTTATTTCGTTAAAATATGTTTAGAAGTTTCGGAGATATAGCCCTTAGTATATAGTAGTTAGGAGCAATGCACAACAATATAATATATATGAAAAAATGATATATCTTATATTGTTGAGATGTTGCCTAACAACATATTTATACCAAAGAATACAGTTTTGAAGAAAATTGAAGAAAATAGTGTTTGAAGACATACATTTTCTACTTAGGATGAGTGTCACGTGGTCTCATCAATCCTGCAAGGGTTAAATGGCTTCATGTATAACAACAGGTACTAACTTCATTTTTTAAAATTTCTTGTTGTAATGTATAGATTTTATTTCCCCTTTATTATGTGTGCAACACTTAGATAGTATATTTGGTAGTTGTGTGGAAAAAAATATACAGGGTGATGCAGAATTCCAACACATAATAGTATAAAATTTTTATTTGTTCATCAAGAAATGAAGAAAATGCACCAATTAGCGTGTGCGCTGTATGTAGTTCTTAATGGCACATGTTCTTACTCCTCGGTTGTCATTGGTCAGCCATATTGTTATGAGGGATTGAGACTTATTATGGGATAAAATCTGTTATATTCTGTAAAAAGAGTTAAACAGTACCAAATGTTATATATACAAGGTAACTTTTCTTCAACGGTAGGGAACTCTGCTTTCACTCACATCATAAACTGGGCAACGCTCGTCAATTTAAGCTTTATTTCGTTAAAATATGTTCAGAAGTTTCGGAGATATAGAAATTAGTATATAGTAGTTAGAAGCAATGCACAACAATATAATATATATGAAAAATGACATATGTTATATTGTTGAGATGTTGCCTAACAACATATTTATACCAAAGTGTACAGTTTTGAAGAAAATTGAAGAAAATAGAGTTTGAAGACATACGTTTTCTACTTAGGATGAGTGTCACGTGGTCTCATCAATCCTGCAAGGGTTAAATGGCTTCATGTATAACAACAGGTACTAAGTTCATTTTTTAAAACTTCTTGTTGTAATGTATAGATTTTCTTTCCCCTTGATCAGGTGTGCAACACTTAGATAGTATATTTGGTAGTTGTGTGGAAAAAAATATACAGGGTGATGCAGAATTCCAAAACTTAATATTATAAAATTTATGTTTGTTCATCAAGAAATGAAGAAAATGCACCAATTAGCGTGTGCGCTGTATGAAGTTCTGAATGGCACATGTTCTTACTCCTCGGTTGTCATTGGTCAGCCATATTGTTATGAGGGAATGAGACTTATTATGGGATAAAATCTCTTATATTCTGTAAAAACAGTTAAACAGTACCAAATGTTATATATACAAGGTAACTTTTCTTCTACGGTGGGGAACTCTGCATTCACTCACATCATAAATTGGGCAACGCTCGTCAATTTGAGCTTTATTTCGTTAAAATATGTTCAGAAGTTTCGGAGATATAGCCCTTAGTATATAGTAGTTAGGAGCAATGCACAACAATATAATATATATGAAAAAATGATATATGTTATATTGTTGAGATGTTGCCTAACAACATATTTATACCAAAGTGTACAGTTTTGAAGAAAATTGAAGAAAATAGGGTTTGAAGACATACGTTTTCTACTTAGGATGAGTGTCACGTGGTCTCATCAATCCGGCAAGGGTTAAATGGCTTCATGTATAACAACAGGTACTAACTTCATTTTTTAAAATTTCTTGTTGTAATGTATAGATTTTATTTCCCCTTTATCATGTGTGCAACACTTAGATAGTATATTTGGTAGTTGTGTGTAAAAAAATATACAGGGTGATGCAGAATTCAAACCCTTAATAATATGAAATTATTGTTTGTTCATCAAAAAATAAAGAAAATGCACCAATTAGCGTGTGCGCTGTATGAAGTTCTGAATGGCACATGTTCTTACTTCTCGGTTGTCATTGGTCAGCCATATTGTTATGAGGGAATGAGACTTATTATGGGATAAAATCTCTTATATTTTGTAAAAAGAGTTAAACAGTACCAAAGGTTATATATACAAGGTAACTTTTCTTCTACGGTAGGGAACTCTGCTTTCACTCACATCATAAACTGGGCAACGCTCGTCAATTTGAGCTTTATTTCGTTAAAATATGTTTAGAAGTTTCGGAGATATAGCCCTTAGTATATAGTAGTTAGGAGCAATGCACAACAATATAATATATATGAAAAAATGATATATCTTATATTGTTGAGATGTTGCCTAACAACATATTTATACCAAAGTGTACAGTTTTGAAGAAAATTGAGGAAAATAGTGTTTGAAGACATACGTTTTCTACTTAGGATGGGTGTCACGTGGTCTCATCAATCCTGCAAGGGTTAAATGGCTTCATGTATAACAACAGGTACTAACTTCATTTTTTAAAATTTCTTGTTGTAATGTATAGATTTTCTTTCCCCTTTATCATGTGTGCAACACTTAGATAGTATATTTGGTAGTTGTGTGGAAAAAAATATACAGGGTGATGCAGAATTCCAACGCTTAATAGTATAAAATTTATGTTTGTTCATCAAGAAATGAAGAAAATGCACCAATTAGCGTGTGCGCTGTATGTAGTTCTTAATGGCACATGTTCTTACTTCTCGGTTGTCATTGGTCAGCCATATTGTTATGAGGGAATGAGATTTATTATGGGATAAAATCTCTTATATTCTGTAAAAAGAGTTAAACAGTACCAAATGATATATATACAAGGTAACTTTTCTTCTACGGTAGGGAACTCTGCTTTCACTCACATCATAAACTGGGCAACGCTCGTCAATTTGAGCTTTATTTCGTTAAAATATGTTCAGAAGTTTCGGAGATATAGCCCTTAGTATATAGTAGTTAGGAGCAATGCACAACAATATAATATATATGAAAAAATGATATATGTTATATTGTTGAGATGTTGCCTAACAACATATTTATACCAAAGTGTACAGTTTTGAAGAAAATTTAAGAAAATAGTGTTTGAAGACATACGTTTTCTACTTAGGATGAGTGTCACGTGGTCTCATCAATCCTGCAAGGGTTAAATGGCTTCATGTATAACAACAGGTACTAAGTTAATTTTTTAAAACTTCTTGTTGTGATGTATAGATTTTCTTTCCCCTTTATCAGGTGTGCAACACTTAGATAGTGTATTTGGAAGTTGTGTGGAAAAAAATATACAGGTTGATGCAGAATTCCAACACATAACAGTATAAAATTTATATTTGTTCATCAAGAAATGAAGAAAATGCACCAATTAGCGTGTGCGCTGTATGTAGTTCTGAATGGCACATGTTCTTACTCCTCGGTTGTCATTGGTCAGCCATATTGTTATGAGGGAATGAGACTTATTATGGGATAAAATGTGTTATGATTTGTAAAAAGAGTTAAACAGTACCAAAGGTTATATATACAAGGTAACTTTTCTTCTACGGTAGGGAACTCTGCTTTCACTCACATCATAAACTGGGCAACGCTCGTCAATTTGAGCTTTATTTCGTTAAAATATGTTTAGAAGTTTCGGAGATATAGCCCTTAGTATATAGTAGTTAGGAGCAATGCAGAACAATATAATATATATGAAAAAATGATATATCTTATATTGTTGAGATGTTGCCTAACAACATATTTATACCAAAGAATACAGTTTTGAAGAAAATTGAAGAAAATAGTGTTTGAAGACATACATTTTCTACTTAGGATGAGTGTCACGTGGTCTCATCAATCCTGCAAGGGTTAAATGGCTTCATGTATAACAACAGGTACTAACTTCATTTTTTAAAATTTCTTGTTGTAATGTATAGATTTTATTTCCCCTTTATTATGTGTGCAACACTTAGATAGTATATTTGGTAGTTGTGTGGAAAAAAATATACAGGGTGATGCAGAATTCCAACACATAATAGTATAAAATTTTTATTTGTTCATCAAGAAATGAAGAAAATGCACCAATTAGCGTGTGCGCTGTATGTAGTTCTTAATGGCACATGTTCTTACTCCTCGGTTGTCATTGGTCAGCCATATTGTTATGAGGGATTGAGACTTATTATGGGATAAAATCTGTTATATTCTGTAAAAAGAGTTAAACAGTACCAAATGTTATATATACAAGGTAACTTTTCTTCAACGGTAGGGAACTCTGCTTTCACTCACATTATAAACTGGGCAACGCTCGTCAATTTAAGCTTTATTTCGTTAAAATATGTTCAGAAGTTTCGGAGATATAGAAATTAGTATATAGTAGTTAGAAGCAATGCACAACAATATAATATATATGAAAAATGACATATGTTATATTGTTGAGATGTTGCCTAACAACATATTTATACCAAAGTGTACAGTTTTGAAGAAAATTGAAGAAAATAGAGTTTGAAGACATACCTTTTCTACTTAGGATGAGTGTCACGTGGTCTCATCAATCCTGCAAGGGTTAAATGGCTTCATGTATAACAACAGGTACTAAGTTCATTTTTTAAAACTTCTTGTTGTAATGTATAGATTTTCTTTCCCCTTGATCAGGTGTGCAACACTTAGATAGTATATTTGGTAGTTGTGTGGAAAAAAATATACAGGGTGATGCAGAATTCCAAAACTTAATATTATAAAATTTATGTTTGTTCATCAAGAAATGAAGAAAATGCACCAATTAGCGTGTGCGCTGTATGAAGTTCTGAATGGCACATGTTCTTACTCCTCGGTTGTCATTGGTCAGCCATATTGTTATGAGGGAATGAGACTTATTATGGGATAAAATCTCTTATATTCTGTAAAAACAGTTAAACAGTACCAAATGTTATATATACAAGGTAACTTTTCTTCTACGGTGGGGAACTCTGCATTCACTCACATCATAAATTGGGCAACGCTCGTCAATTTGAGCTTTATTTCGTTAAAATATGTTCAGAAGTTTCGGAGATATAGCCCTTAGTATATAGTAGTTAGGAGCAATGCACAACAATATAATATATATGAAAAAATGATATATGTTATATTGTTGAGATGTTGCCTAACAACATATTTATACCAAAGTGTACAGTTTTGAAGAAAATTGAAGAAAATAGGGTTTGAAGACATACGTTTTCTACTTAGGATGAGTGTCACGTGGTCTCATCAATCCGGCAAGGGTTAAATGGCTTCATGTATAACAACAGGTACTAACTTCATTTTTTAAAATTTCTTGTTGTAATGTATAGATTTTATTTCCCCTTTATCATGTGTGCAACACTTAGATAGTATATTTGGTAGTTGTGTGTAAAAAAATATACAGGGTGATGCAGAATTCAAACCCTTAATAATATGAAATTATTGTTTGTTCATCAAAAAATAAAGAAAATGCACCAATTAGCGTGTGCGCTGTATGAAGTTCTGAATGGCACATGTTCTTACTTCTCGGTTGTCATTGGTCAGCCATATTGTTATGAGGGAATGAGATTTATTATGGGATAAAATCTCTTATATTCTGTAAAAAGAGTTAAACAGTACCAAATGATATATATACAAGGTAACTTTTCTTCTACGGTAGGGAACTCTGCTTTCACTCACATCATAAACTGGGCAACGCTCGTCAATTTGAGCTTTATTTCGTTAAAATATGTTCAGAAGTTTCGGAGATATAGCCCTTAGTATATAGTAGTTAGGAGCAATGCACAACAATATATTTTATATATGAAAAAATGATATATGTTATTATGTTGAGATGTTGCCTAACAACATATTTATACCAAAGTGTACAGTTTTGAAGAAAATTTAAGAAAATAGTGTTTGAAGACATACGTTTTCTACTTAGGATGAGTGTCACGTGGTCTCATCAATCCTGCAAGGGTTAAATGGCTTCATGTATAACAACAGGTACTAAGTTAATTTTTTAAAACTTCTTGTTGTGATGTATAGATTTTCTTTCCCCTTTATCAGGTGTGCAACACTTAGATAGTGTATTTGGAAGTTGTGTGGAAAAAAATATACAGGTTGATGCAGAATTCCAACACATAACAGTATAAAATTTATATTTGTTCATCAAGAAATGAAGAAAATGCACCAATTAATGTGTGCGCTGTATGTAGTTCTGAATGGCACATGTTCTTACTCCTCGGTTGTCATTGGTCAGCCATATTGTTATGAGGGAATGAGACTTATTATGGGATAAAATCTGTTATATTCTGTAAAAAGAGTTAAACAGTACCAAATGTTATATATACAAGGTAAATTTTCTTCTTCGGTAGGGGACTCTGCTTGCACTCGCATCATAAACTGGGCAATGTTCTTCAATTTGAGCTTTATTTCGATAAAATATGTTCAGAAGTTTCGGAGATATAGCCCTTAGTATATAGTAGTTAGAAGCAATGCACAACAATATAATATATATGAAAAATGACATATGTTATATTGCTGAGATCTTGCCTAACAACATATTTATACCAAAGAATACAGTTTTGAAGAAAATTGAAGAAAATAGTGTTTGAAGACATACATTTTCTACTTAGGATGAGTGTCACGTGGTCTCATCAATCCTGCAAGGGTTAAATGGCTTCATGTATAACAACAGGTACTAACTTCATTTTTTAAAATTTCTTGTTGTAACGTATAGATTTTATTTCCCCTTTATCATGTGTGCAACACTTAGATAGTATATTTGGTAGTTGTGTGTAAAAAAATATACAGGGTGATGCAGAATTCAAACCCTTAAAAATATGAAATTATTGTTTGTTCATCAAAAAATAAAGAAAATGCACCGATTAGCGTGTGCGCTGTATGAAGTTCTGAATGGCACATGTTCTTACTTCTCGGTTGTCATTGGTCAGCCATATTGTTATGAGGGAATGAGATTTATTATGGGATAAAATCTGTTATATTCTGTAAAAAGAGTTAAACAGTACCAAATGTTATATATACAAGGTAACTTTTCTTCTACGGTAGGGAACTCTGCTTTCACTCACATCATAAACTGGGCAACGCTCGTCAATTTGAGCTTGATTTCGTTAAAATATGTTTAGAAGTTTCGGAGATATAGCCCTTAGTATATAGTAGTTAGGAGCAATGCACAACAATATAATATATATGAAAAAATGATATATCTTATATTGTTGAGATGTTGCCTAACAACATATTTATACCAAAGTGTACAGTTTTGAAGAAAATTGAGGAAAATAGTGTTTGAAGACATACGTTTTCTACTTAGGATGGGTGTCACGTGGTCTCATCAATCCTGCATTGGTTAAATGGCTTCATGTATAACAACAGGTACTAAGTTCATTTTTTAAAACTTCTTGTTGTAATGTATAGATTTTCTTTCCCCTTTATCAGGTGTGCAACACTTAGGTAGTATATTTTGTAGTTGTGTGGAAAAAAATATACAGGGTGATGCAGAATTCCAACCCTTAATAGTATAAAATTTATGTTTGTTCATCAAGAAATGAAGAAAATGCACCAATTAGCGTGTGCGCTGTATCTAGTTCTGAATGGCACATGTTCTTACTCCTCGGTTGTCATTGGTCAGCCATATTGTTATGAGGGAATGAGACTTATTATGGGATATAATCTGTTATATTCTGTAAAAAGAGTTAAACAGTACCAATTATTATAAATACAAGGTAACTTTTCTTCTACGGTAGGGAACTCTGCTTTCACTCACATCATAAACTGGGCAACGCTCGTCAATTTGAGCTTTATTTCGTTAAAATATGTTCAGAAGTTTCGGAGATATAGCCCTTAGTATATAGTAGTTAGGAGCAATGCACAACAATATAATATATATGAAAAAATGATATATCTTATATTGTTGAGATGTTGCCTAACAACATATTTATACCAAAGAATACAGTTTTGAAGAAAATTGAAGAAAATAGTGTTTGAAGACATACATTTTCTACTTAGGATGAGTGTCACGTGGTCTCATCAATCCTGCAAGGGTTAAATGGCTTCATGTATAACAACAGGTACTAACTTCATTTTTTAAAATTTCTTGTTGTAATGTATAGATTTTATTTCCCCTTTATTATGTGTGCAACACTTAGATAGTATATTTGGTAGTTGTGTGGAAAAAAATATACAGGGTGATGCAGAATTCCAACACATAATAGTATAAAATTTTTATTTGTTCATCAAGAAATGAAGAAAATGCACCAATTAGCGTGTGCGCTGTATGTAGTTCTTAATGGCACATGTTCTTACTCCTCGGTTGTCATTGGTCAGCCATATTGTTATGAGGGATTGAGACTTATTATGGGATAAAATCTGTTATATTCTGTAAAAAGAGTTAAACAGTACCAAATGTTATATATACAAGGTAACTTTTCTTCAACGGTAGGGAACTCTGCTTTCACTCACATCATAAACTGGGCAACGCTCGTCAATTTAAGCTTTATTTCGTTAAAATATATTCAGAAGTTTCGGAGATATAGAAATTAGTATATAGTAGTTAGAAGCAATGCACAACAATATAATATATATGAAAAATGACATATGTTATATTGTTGAGATGTTGCCTAACAACATATTTATACCAAAGTGTACAGTTTTGAAGAAAATTGAAGAAAATAGAGTTTGAAGACATACGTTTTCTACTTAGGATGAGTGTCACGTGGTCTCATCAATCCTGCAAGGGTTAAATGGCTTCATGTATAACAACAGGTACTAAGTTCATTTTTTAAAACTTCTTGTTGTAATGTATAGATTTTCTTTCCCCTTGATCAGGTGTGCAACACTTAGATAGTATATTTGGTAGTTGTGTGGAAAAAAATATACAGGGTGATGCAGAATTCCAAAACTTAATATTATAAAATTTATGTTTGTTCATCAAGAAATGAAGAAAATGCACCAATTAGCGTGTGCGCTGTATGAAGTTCTGAATGGCACATGTTCTTACTCCTCGGTTGTCATTGGTCAGCCATATTGTTATGAGGGAATGAGACTTATTATGGGATATAATCTCTTATATTCTGTAAAAACAGTTAAACAGTACCAAATGTTATATATACAAGGTAACTTTTCTTCTACGGTGGGGAACTCTGCATTCACTCACATCATAAATTGGGCAACGCTCGTCAATTTGAGCTTTATTTCGTTAAAATATGTTCAGAAGTTTCGGAGATATAGCCCTTAGTATATAGTAGTTAGGAGCAATGCACAACAATATAATATATATGAAAAAATGATATATGTTATATTGTTGAGATGTTGCCTAACAACATATTTATACCAAAGTGTACAGTTTTGAAGAAAATTGAAGAAAATAGGGTTTGAAGACATACGTTTTCTACTTAGGATGAGTGTCACGTGGTCTCATCAATCCGGCAAGGGTTAAATGGCTTCATGTATAACAACAGGTACTAACTTCATTTTTTAAAATTTCTTGTTGTAATGTATAGATTTTATTTCCCCTTTATCATGTGTGCAACACTTAGATAGTATATTTGGTAGTTGTGTGTAAAAAAATATACAGGGTGATGCAGAATTCAAACCCTTAATAATATGAAATTATTGTTTGTTCATCAAAAAATAAAGAAAATGCACCAATTAGCGTGTGCGCTGTATGAAGTTCTGAATGGCACATGTTCTTACTTCTCGGTTGTCATTGGTCAGCCATATTGTTATGAGGGAATGAGACTTATTATGGGATAAAATCTCTTATATTTTGTAAAAAGAGTTAAACAGTACCAAAGGTTATATATACAAGGTAACTTTTCTTCTACGGTAGGGAACTCTGCTTTCACTCACATCATAAACTGGGCAACGCTCGTCAATTTGAGCTTTATTTCGTTAAAATATGTTTAGAAGTTTCGGAGATATAGCCCTTAGTATATAGTAGTTAGGAGCAATGCACAACAATATAATATATATGAAAAAATGATATATCTTATATTGTTGAGATGTTGCCTAACAACATATTTATACCAAAGTGTACAGTTTTGAAGAAAATTGAGGAAAATAGTGTTTGAAGACATACGTTTTCTACTTAGGATGGGTGTCACGTGGTCTCATCAATCCTGCAAGGGTTAAATGGCTTCATGTATAACAACAGGTACTAACTTCATTTTTTAAAATTTCTTGTTGTAATGTATAGATTTTCTTTCCCCTTTATCATGTGTGCAACACTTAGATAGTATATTTGGTAGTTGTGTGGAAAAAAATATACAGGGTGATGCAGAATTCCAACGCTTAATAGTATAAAATTTATGTTTGTTCATCAAGAAATGAAGAAAATGCACCAATTAGCGTGTGCGCTGTATGTAGTTCTTAATGGCACATGTTCTTACTTCTCGGTTGTCATTGGTCAGCCATATTGTTATGAGGGAATGAGATTTATTATGGGATAAAATCTCTTATATTCTGTAAAAAGAGTTAAACAGTACCAAATGATATATATACAAGGTAACTTTTCTTCTACGGTAGGGAACTCTGCTTTCACTCACATCATAAACTGGGCAACGCTCGTCAATTTGAGCTTTATTTCGTTAAAATATGTTCAGAAGTTTCGGAGATATAGCCCTTAGTATATAGTAGTTAGGAGCAATGCACAACAATATAATATATATGAAAAAATGATATATGTTATATTGTTGAGATGTTGCCTAACAACATATTTATACCAAAGTGTACAGTTTTGAAGAAAATTTAAGAAAATAGTGTTTGAAGACATACGTTTTCTACTTAGGATGAGTGTCACGTGGTCTCATCAATCCTGCAAGGGTTAAATGGCTTCATGTATAACAACAGGTACTAAGTTAATTTTTTAAAACTTCTTGTTGTGATGTATAGATTTTCTTTCCCCTTTATCAGGTGTGCAACACTTAGATAGTGTATTTGGAAGTTGTGTGGAAAAAAATATACAGGTTGATGCAGAATTCCAACACATAACAGTATAAAATTTATATTTGTTCATCAAGAAATGAAGAAAATGCACCAATTAGCGTGTGCGCTGTATGTAGTTCTGAATGGCACATGTTCTTACTCCTCGGTTGTCATTGGTCAGCCATATTGTTATGAGGGAATGAGACTTATTATGGGATAAAATGTGTTATGATTTGTAAAAAGAGTTAAACAGTACCAAAGGTTATATATACAAGGTAACTTTTCTTCTACGGTAGGGAACTCTGCTTTCACTCACATCATAAACTGGGCAACGCTCGTCAATTTGAGCTTTATTTCGTTAAAATATGTTTAGAAGTTTCGGAGATATAGCCCTTAGTATATAGTAGTTAGGAGCAATGCAGAACAATATAATATATATGAAAAAATGATATATCTTATATTGTTGAGATGTTGCCTAACAACATATTTATACCAAAGAATACAGTTTTGAAGAAAATTGAAGAAAATAGTGTTTGAAGACATACATTTTCTACTTAGGATGAGTGTCACGTGGTCTCATCAATCCTGCAAGGGTTAAATGGCTTCATGTATAACAACAGGTACTAACTTCATTTTTTAAAATTTCTTGTTGTAATGTATAGATTTTATTTCCCCTTTATTATGTGTGCAACACTTAGATAGTATATTTGGTAGTTGTGTGGAAAAAAATATACAGGGTGATGCAGAATTCCAACACATAATAGTATAAAATTTTTATTTGTTCATCAAGAAATGAAGAAAATGCACCAATTAGCGTGTGCGCTGTATGTAGTTCTTAATGGCACATGTTCTTACTCCTCGGTTGTCATTGGTCAGCCATATTGTTATGAGGGATTGAGACTTATTATGGGATAAAATCTGTTATATTCTGTAAAAAGAGTTAAACAGTACCAAATGTTATATATACAAGGTAACTTTTCTTCAACGGTAGGGAACTCTGCTTTCACTCACATTATAAACTGGGCAACGCTCGTCAATTTAAGCTTTATTTCGTTAAAATATGTTCAGAAGTTTCGGAGATATAGAAATTAGTATATAGTAGTTAGAAGCAATGCACAACAATATAATATATATGAAAAATGACATATGTTATATTGTTGAGATGTTGCCTAACAACATATTTATACCAAAGTGTACAGTTTTGAAGAAAATTGAAGAAAATAGAGTTTGAAGACATACGTTTTCTACTTAGGATGAGTGTCACGTGGTCTCATCAATCCTGCAAGGGTTAAATGGCTTCATGTATAACAACAGGTACTAAGTTCATTTTTTAAAACTTCTTGTTGTAATGTATAGATTTTCTTTCCCCTTGATCAGGTGTGCAACACTTAGATAGTATATTTGGTAGTTGTGTGGAAAAAAATATACAGGGTGATGCAGAATTCCAAAACTTAATATTATAAAATTTATGTTTGTTCATCAAGAAATGAAGAAAATGCACCAATTAGCGTGTGCGCTGTATGAAGTTCTGAATGGCACATGTTCTTACTCCTCGGTTGTCATTGGTCAGCCATATTGTTATGAGGGAATGAGACTTATTATGGGATAAAATCTCTTATATTCTGTAAAAACAGTTAAACAGTACCAAATGTTATATATACAAGGTAACTTTTCTTCTACGGTGGGGAACTCTGCATTCACTCACATCATAAATTGGGCAACGCTCGTCAATTTGAGCTTTATTTCGTTAAAATATGTTCAGAAGTTTCGGAGATATAGCCCTTAGTATATAGTAGTTAGGAGCAATGCACAACAATATAATATATATGAAAAAATGATATATGTTATATTGTTGAGATGTTGCCTAACAACATATTTATACCAAAGTGTACAGTTTTGAAGAAAATTGAAGAAAATAGGGTTTGAAGACATACGTTTTCTACTTAGGATGAGTGTCACGTGGTCTCATCAATCCGGCAAGGGTTAAATGGCTTCATGTATAACAACAGGTACTAACTTCATTTTTTAAAATTTCTTGTTGTAATGTATAGATTTTATTTCCCCTTTATCATGTGTGCAACACTTAGATAGTATATTTGGTAGTTGTGTGTAAAAAAATATACAGGGTGATGCAGAATTCAAACCCTTAATAATATGAAATTATTGTTTGTTCATCAAAAAATAAAGAAAATGCACCAATTAGCGTGTGCGCTGTATGAAGTTCTGAATGGCACATGTTCTTACTTCTCGGTTGTCATTGGTCAGCCATATTGTTATGAGGGAATGAGACTTATTATGGGATAAAATCTCTTATATTTTGTAAAAAGAGTTAAACAGTACCAAAGGTTATATATACAAGGTAACTTTTCTTCTACGGTAGGGAACTCTGCTTTCACTCACATCATAAACTGGGCAACGCTCGTCAATTTGAGCTTTATTTCGTTAAAATATGTTTAGAAGTTTCGGAGATATAGCCCTTAGTATATAGTAGTTAGGAGCAATGCACAACAATATAATATATATGAAAAAATGATATATCTTATATTGTTGAGATGTTGCCTAACAACATATTTATACCAAAGTGTACAGTTTTGAAGAAAATTGAGGAAAATAGTGTTTGAAGACATACGTTTTCTACTTAGGATGGGTGTCACGTGGTCTCATCAATCCTGCAAGGGTTAAATGGCTTCATGTATAACAACAGGTACTAACTTCATTTTTTAAAATTTCTTGTTGTAATGTATAGATTTTCTTTCCCCTTTATCATGTGTGCAACACTTAGATAGTATATTTGGTAGTTGTGTGGAAAAAAATATACAGGGTGATGCAGAATTCCAACGCTTAATAGTATAAAATTTATGTTTGTTCATCAAGAAATGAAGAAAATGCACCAATTAGCGTGTGCGCTGTATGTAGTTCTTAATGGCACATGTTCTTACTTCTCGGTTGTCATTGGTCAGCCATATTGTTATGAGGGAATGAGATTTATTATGGGATAAAATCTCTTATATTCTGTAAAAAGAGTTAAACAGTACCAAATGATATATATACAAGGTAACTTTTCTTCTACGGTAGGGAACTCTGCTTTCACTCACATCATAAACTGGGCAACGCTCGTCAATTTGAGCTTTATTTCGTTAAAATATGTTCAGAAGTTTCGGAGATATAGCCCTTAGTATATAGTAGTTAGGAGCAATGCACAACAATATAATATATATGAAAAAATGATATATGTTATATTGTTGAGATGTTGCCTAACAACATATTTATACCAAAGTGTACAGTTTTGAAGAAAATTTAAGAAAATAGTGTTTGAAGACATACGTTTTCTACTTAGGATGAGTGTCACGTGGTCTCATCAATCCTGCAAGGGTTAAATGGCTTCATGTATAACAACAGGTACTAAGTTAATTTTTTAAAACTTCTTGTTGTGATGTATAGATTTTCTTTCCCCTTTATCAGGTGTGCAACACTTAGATAGTGTATTTGGAAGTTGTGTGGAAAAAAATATACAGGTTGATGCAGAATTCCAACACATAACAGTATAAAATTTATATTTGTTCATCAAGAAATGAAGAAAATGCACCAATTAGCGTGTGCGCTGTATGTAGTTCTGAATGGCACATGTTCTTACTCCTCGGTTGTCATTGGTCAGCCATATTGTTATGAGGGAATGAGACTTATTATGGGATAAAATCTGTTATATTCTGTAAAAAGAGTTAAACAGTACCAAATGTTATATATACAAGGTAAATTTTCTTCTTCGGTAGGGGACTCTGCTTGCACTCGCATCATAAACTGGGCAATGTTCTTCAATTTGAGCTTTATTTCGATAAAATATGTTCAGAAGTTTCGGAGATATAGCCCTTAGTATATAGTAGTTAGAAGCAATGCACAACAATATAATATATATGAAAAATGACATATGTTATATTGCTGAGATCTTGCCTAACAACATATTTATACCAAAGAATACAGTTTTGAAGAAAATTGAAGAAAATAGTGTTTGAAGACATACATTTTCTACTTAGGATGAGTGTCACGTGGTCTCATCAATCCTGCAAGGGTTAAATGGCTTCATGTATAACAACAGGTACTAACTTCATTTTTTAAAATTTCTTGTTGTAACGTATAGATTTTATTTCCCCTTTATCATGTGTGCAACACTTAGATAGTATATTTGGTAGTTGTGTGTAAAAAAATATACAGGGTGATGCAGAATTCAAACCCTTAAAAATATGAAATTATTGTTTGTTCATCAAAAAATAAAGAAAATGCACCGATTAGCGTGTGCGCTGTATGAAGTTCTGAATGGCACATGTTCTTACTTCTCGGTTGTCATTGGTCAGCCATATTGTTATGAGGGAATGAGATTTATTATGGGATAAAATCTCTTATATTCTGTAAAAAGAGTTAAACAGTACCAAATGTTATATATACAAGGTAACTTTTCTTCTACGGTAGGGAACTCTGCTTTCACTCACATCATAAACTGGGCAACGCTCGTCAATTTGAGCTTGATTTCGTTAAAATATGTTTAGAAGTTTCGGAGATATAGCCCTTAGTATATAGTAGTTAGGAGCAATGCACAACAATATAATATATATGAAAAAATGATATATCTTATATTGTTGAGATGTTGCCTAACAACATATTTATACCAAAGTGTACAGTTTTGAAGAAAATTGAGGAAAATAGTGTTTGAAGACATACGTTTTCTACTTAGGATGGGTGTCACGTGGTCTCATCAATCCTGCATTGGTTAAATGGCTTCATGTATAACAACAGGTACTAAGTTCATTTTTTAAAACTTCTTGTTGTAATGTATAGATTTTCTTTCCCCTTTATCAGGTGTGCAACACTTAGGTAGTATATTTTGTAGTTGTATGGAAAAAAATATACAGGGTGATGCAGAATTCCAACCCTTAATAGTATAAAATTTATGTTTGTTCATCAAGAAATGAAGAAAATGCACCAATTAGCGTGTGCGCTGTATGTAGTTCTGAATGGCACATGTTCTTACTCCTCGGTTGTCATTGGTCAGCCATATTGTTATGAGGGAATGAGACTTATTATGGGATAAAATCTGTTATATTCTGTAAAAAGAGTTAAACAGTACCAAATGTTATATATACACAAGGTAACTTTTCTTCTACGGTAGGGAACTCTGCTTTCACTCACATCTTAAACTGGGCAACGCTCGTCAATTTGAGCTTTATTTCGTTAAAATATGTTTAGAAGTTTCGGAGATATAGCCCTTAGTATATAGTAGTTAGGAGCAATGCACAACAATATAATATATATGAAAAAATGATATATCTTATATTGTTGAGATGTTGCCTAACAACATATTTATACCAAAGTGTACAGTTTTGAAGAAAATTGAAGAAAATAGAGTTTGAAGACATACGTTTTCTAGTTAGGATGAGTGTCACGTGGTCTCATCAATCCTGCAAGGGTTAAATGGCTTCATGTATAACAACAGGTAGTAAGTTCATTTTTTAAAACTTCTTGTTGTAATGTATAGATTTTCTTTCCCCTTTATCAGGTGTGCAACACTTAGATAGTATATTTGGTAGTTGTGTGGAAAAAAATATACAGGGTGATGCAGAATTCCAAAACTTAATATTATAAAATTTTTGTTTGTTCATCAAGAAATGAAGAAAATGCACCAATTAGCGTGTGCGCTGTATGAAGTTCTGAATGGCACATGTTCTTACTCCTCGGTTGTCATTGGTCAGCCATATTGTTATGAGGGAATGAGACTTATTATGGGATAAAATCTCTTATATTCTGTAAAAACAGTTAAACAGTACCAAATGTTATATATACAAGGTAACTTTTCTTCTACGGTGGGGAACTATGCATTCACTCACATCATAAATTGGGCAACGCTCGTCAATTTGAGCTTTATTTCGTTAAAATATGTTCAGAAGTTTCGGAGATATAGCAATTATATATAGTAGTTAGAAGCAATGCACAACAATATAATATATATGAAAAATGACATATGTTATATTGTTGAGATGTTGCGTAACAACATATTTATACCAAAGAATACAGTTTTGAAGAAAATTGAAGAAAATAGTGTTTGAAGACATACGTTTTCTACTTAGGATGAGTGTCACGTGGTCTCATCAATCCTGCAAGGGTAAAACGGCTTCATGTATAACAACAGGTACTAACTTCATTTTTTAAAATTTATGGTTGTAATGTATAGATTTTTTCCCCTTTATCATGTGTGCAACCCTTAGATAGTATATTTGGTAGTTGTGTGTAAAAAAAATATACAGGGTGATGCAGAATTCCAACCCTTAATAATATTAAATTATTGTTTGCTCATCAAAAAATAAAGATAATGCACCAATTAGCGTGTGCGCTGTATGTAGTTCTGAATGGCACATGTTCTTACTCCTCGGTGCTCATTGGTCAGCCATATTGTTATGAGGGAATGAGACTTATTATGGGATAAAATCTCTTATATTCTGTAAAAAGAGTTAAACAGTACCAAATGTTATATATACAAGGTAACTTTTCTTCTACGGTAGGGAACTCTGCTTTCACCCACATCATAAATTGGGCAACGCTCGTCAATTTGAGCTTTATTTCGTTAAAATATGTTCAGAAGTTTCGGAGATATAGCCCTTAGTATATAGTAGTTAGGAGCAATGCACAACAATATAATATATATGAAAAAATGATATATCTTATATTGTTGAGATGTTGCCTAACAACATATTTATACCAAGTAATACAGTTTTGAAGAAAATTGAAGAAAATAGTGTTTGAAGACATACGTTTTCTACTTAGGATGAGTGTCACGTGGTCTCATCAATCCTGCAAGGGTTAAATGGCTTCATGTATAACAACAGGTAGTAAGTTCATTTTTTAAAACTTCTTGTTGTAATGTATAGATTTTCTTTCCCCTTTATCAGGTGTGCAACACTTAGATAGTATATTTGGTAGTTGTGTGGAAAAAAATATACAGGGTGATGCAGAATTCCAACACTTAATAGTATAAAATTTATGTTTGTTCATCAAGAAATGAAGACAATGCACCAATTAGCGTGTGCGCTGTATGTACTTCTTAATGGCACATGTTCTTACTCCTCGGTTGTCATTGGTCAGCCATATTGTTATGAGGGAATGAGATTTATTATGGGATAAAATATGTTATATTCTGTAAAAAAAGTTAAACAGTTCCAAATGTTATACATACAAGGTAACTTTTCTTCTATGGTAGGGGACTCTGCTTGCACTCGCATCATAAAGGGGGCAATGTTCTTCAATTTGAGCTTTATTTCGTTTAAATATGTTCAGAAGTTCCTCAGATATATAGCAATTAGTATATAGTAGTTAGAAGCAATCCACAACAATATAATATATATGAAAAATGACATATGTTATATTGTTCAGATGTTGCCTAACAACATATTTATACCAAAGAATACAGTTTTGAAGAAAATTGAAGAAAATAGTGTTTGAAGACATACATTTTCTACTTAGGATGAGTGTCACGTGGTCTCATCAATCCTGCAAGGGATAAATGGCTTCATGTATAACAACAGGTACTAACTTCATTTTTTAAAATTTCTTGTTGTAATGTATAGATTTTATTTCCCCTTTATCATGTGTGCAACACTTAGATAGTATATTTGGTAGTTGTGTGGAAAAAAGTATACAGGGTGATGCAGAATTCCAACACTTAATAGTATAAAGTTTATATTTGTTCATCAAGAAATGAAGAAAATGCACCAATTAGCGTGTGCGCTGTATGTAGTTCTGAATGGCACATGTTCTTTCTCCTCGGTTGTCATTGGTCAGCCATACTGTTATGAGTGAATGAGACTTATTATGGGATAAAATCTGTTATATTCTGTAAAAAGAGTTAAACAGTACCAAATATTATATATACAATGTAACTTTTCTTCTTCGGTAGGGGAATCTGCTTGCACTCGCATCATAAACTGGGCAATGTTCTTCAATTTGAGCTTTATTTCGATAAAATATGTTCAGAAGTTTCGGAGATATAGCCCTTAGTATATAGTAGTTAGAAGCAATGCACAACAATATAATATATATGAAAAATGACATATGTTTATTGTTGAGATATTGCCTAACAACATATTTATACCAAAGAATACAGTTTTGAAGAAAATTGAAGAAAATAGTGTTTGAAGACATACATTTTCTACTTAGGATGATTGTCACGTGGTCTCATCAATCCTGCAAGGGTTAAATGGCTTCATGTATAACAACAGGTACTAACTTCATTTTTTAAAATTTCTTGTTATAATGTATAGATTTTATTTCCCTTTTATCATGTGTGCAACACTTAGATAGTATATTTGGTAGTTGTGTGTAAAAAAATATACAGGGTGATGCAGAATTCAAACCCTTAATAATATGAAATTATTGTTTGTTCATCAAAAAATAAAGAAAATGCACCAATTAGCGTGTGCGCTGTATGAAGTTCTGAATGGCACATGTTCTTACTTCTCGGTTGTCATTGGTCAGCCATATTGTTATGAGGGAATGAGACTTATTATGGGATAAAATCTCTTATATTTTGTAAAAAGAGTTAAACAGTACCAAAGGTTATATATACAAGGTAAGTTTTCTTATACGAAAGGGAACTCTGCTTTCACTCACATCATAAACTGGGCAACGCTCGTCAATTTGAGCTTTATTTCGTTAAAATATGTTTAGAAGTTTCGGAGATATAGCCCTTAGTATATAGTAGTTAGGAGCAATGCACAACAATATAATATATATGAAAAAATGGTATATCTTATATTGTTGAGATGTTGCCTAACAACATATTTATACCAAAGTGTACAGTTTTGAAGAAAATTGAAGAAAATAGTGTTTGAAGACATACGTTTTCTACTTAGGATGGGTGTCACGTGGTCTCATCAATCCTGCAAGGGTTAAATGGCTTCATGTATAACAACAGGTTGTAATGCTCCGCTATTGTACATCTACACCATCGCATTACAGGATATTCTGAAGAAGGGTAATAAGAGTTCTGGTCCGCATCATATGATGTTAAAATTAAAATGTAAGAAAACTTTTTTCGAATCGTTATTAAATAATAGTCGAATTGAGGATGTACGTGTAAATTAGTGTTTTGTGCTGGATAACTTAGATTAAATATGCAGCTCTAAATTAATCAAAAGCCTCGGATCGACATGTAAATTGCAAAGTCCAACTGTATTGTAACAATAATTTGCCTCTGATGCCGTATGCAGTTAAGAAGATATATATAGGTGAGAAACAATATTTTAGGATTTCAAGTTATGTGTATATCGAATATCTAATGTTATCTTTTGGAAACAGCTCGATGGAATCTAATGTTAAGTAATGTTGATGGAATATGAATTATTTTAATGTGATGAAAAGTATTCGACGATTATAAATGTATAATGAATATTAATGATAATAATACTTGAAATGTTTTAATGTAAGATATAATTTAGAAGAAGCTGTTCAAAAGTTAGAAAGAATTCGATTAAAATAAAGTAATCCTATATTATTTTGTTTGTACCTATACTGTGTGATCAGTATGATAAATCATGTGGTTTTATGCATAGATTAACTATCTATTCGCCAATTATCAGAGGTTATATCAAATGTTGTAATCCTGTACTATACTGTTGGAGTTTCTCATCAGCACACCGAACCAGCAAATTTCTTTTACAAGGAAAACACGTACCTGTGTGTGTGACAAGGTGCATTTCAAGGTACTAAGTTCATTTTTTAAAACATCTTGTTGTAATGTATAGATTTTCTTTCCCCTTTATCAGGTGTGCAACACTTAGGTAGTATATTTGGTAGTTGTGTGGAAAAAAATATACAGGGTGATGCAGAATTCCAACACTTAATAGTATAAAATTTATGTTTGTTCATCAAGAAATGAAGAAAATGCACCAATTAGCGTGTGCGCTGTATGTAGTTCTTAATGGCACATGTTCTTACTCCTTGGTTGTCATTGGTCAGCCATATTGTTATGAGGGATTGAGACTTATTATGGGATAAAATCTGTTATATTCTGTAAAAAGAGTTAAACAGTACCAATTATTATAAATACAAGGTAACTTTTCTTCTACGGTAGGGAACTCTGCTTTCACTCACATCATAAACTGGGCAACGCTCGTCAATTTGAGCTTTGTTTCGTTAAAATATGTTCAGAAGTTTCGGAGATATAGCCCTTAGTATATAGTAGTTAGGAGCAATGCACAACAATATAATATATATGAAAAAATGATATATGTTATATTGTTGAGATGTTGCCTAACAACATATTTATACCAAAGTGTACAGTTTTGAAGAAAATTGAAGAAAATAGTGTTTGAAGACATACGTTTTCTACTTAGGATGAGTGTCACGTGGTCTCATCAATCCTGCAAGGGTTAAATGGCTTCATGTATAACAACAGGTACTAACTTCATTTTTTAAAATTTCTTGTTGTAATGTATAGATTTTATTTCCCCTTTATCATGTGTGCAACACTTAGATAGTATATTTGGTAGTTGTGTGGAAAAAAATATACAGGGTGATGCAGAATTCCAACACATAATAGTATAAAATTTATATTTGTTCATCAAGAAATGAAGAAAATGCACCAATTAGCGTGTGCGCTGTATGTAGTTCTGAACGGCAAATGTTCTTACACCTCGGTTGTCATTCGTCAGCCATACTGTTACGAGGGAATGAGACTTATTATGGTATAAAATCTGTTATATTCTGTAAAAAGAGTTAAACAGTACCAAATGTTATATATACAAGGTAACTTTTCTTCTACGGTAGGGGACTCTGCTTGCACTCGCATCATAATCTGGGCAATGTTCTTCAATTTGAGCTTTATTTCGATAAAATATGTTCAAAAGTTTCGGAGATATAGCCCTTAGTATATAGTAGTTAGAAGCAATGCACAACAATATAATATATATGAAAAATGACATATGTTATACTGTTGAGATGTTGCCTAACAACATATTTATACCAAAGAATACAGTTTGAAGAAAATTGAAGAAAATAGTGTTTGAAGACATACATTTTCTACTTAGGATGAGTGTCACGTGGTCTCATCAATCCTGCAAGGGTTAAATGGCTTCATGTATAACAACAGGTACTAACTTCATTTTTTAAAATTTCTTGTTGTGACGTATAGATCTTATTTCCCCTTTATCATGTGTGCAACACTTAGATAGTATATTTGGTAGTTGTGTGTAAAAAAATATACAGGGTGATGCATAATTCAAACCTTTAAAAAAATGAAATTATTGTTTGTTCATCAAAAAATAAAGAAAATGCACCGATTAGCGTGTGCGCTGTATGAAGTTCTGAATGGCACATGTTCTTACTTCTCGGTTGTCATTGGTCAGCCATATTGTTATGAGGGAATGAGATTTATTATGGGATAAAATCTCTTATATTCTGTAAAAAGAGTTAAACAGTACTTAATGTTATATATACAAGGTAACTTTTCTTCTACGGTAGGGAACTCTGCTTTCACTCACATCATAAACTGGGCAACGCTCGTCAATTTGAGCTTTATTTCGTTAAAATATGTTCAGAAGTTTCGGAGATATAGCCCTTAGTATATAGTAGTTAGGAGCAATGCACAACGATATAATATATATGAAAAAATGATATATGTTATATTGTTGAGATGTTGCCTAACAACATATTTATACCAAAGTGTACAGTTTTGAAAAAAATTGAAGAAAATAGGGTTTGAAGACATACGTTTTCTACTTAGGAGGAGTGTCACGTGGTCTCATCAATCCGGCAAGGGTTAAATGGCTTGTGTATAACAACAGGTACTAACTTCATTTTTTAAAATTTCTTGTTGTAATGTATAGATTTTATTTCCCCTTTATCATGTGTGCAACACTTAGACAGTATATTTGGTAGTTGTGTGTAAAAAAATATACAGGGTGATGCAGAATTCAAACCCTTAATAATATGAAATTATTGTTTGTTCATCAAAAAATAAAGAAAATGCACCAATTAGCGTGTGCGCTGTATGAAGTTCTGAATGGCACATGTTCTTACTTATCGGTTGTCATTGGTCAGCCATATTGTTATGAGGGAATGAGACTTATTATGGGATAAAATCTCTTATATTTTGTAAAAAGAGTTAAACAGTACCAAAGGTTATATATACAAGGTAAGTTTTCTTATACGGTAGGGAACTCTGCTTTCACTCACATCATAAACTGGGCAACGCTCGTCAATTTGAGCTTTATTTCGTTAAAATATGTTTAGAAGTTTCGGAGATATAGCCTTTAGTATATAGTAGTTAGAAGCAATGCACAACAATATAATAGATATGAAAAATGACATATGTTATATTGTTGAGATGTTGCCTAACAACATATTTATACCAAAGTGTACAGTTTAGAAGAAAATTGAAGAAAATAGAGTTTGAAGACATACGTTTTCTACTTAGGATGAGTGTCACGTGGTCTCATCAATCCTGCAAGGGTTAAATGGCTTCATGTATAACAACAGGTACTAAGTTCATTTTTTAAAACTTCTTGTTGTAATGTATAGATTTTCTCTCCCCTTTATCAGGTGTGCAACACTTAGATAGTATATTTGGTAATTGTGTGGAAAAAAATATACAGGGTGATGCAGAATTCCAAAACTTAATATTATAAAATTTATGTTTGTTCATCAAGAAATGAAGAAAATGCACCAATTAGCGTGTGCGCTGTATGAAGTTCTGAATGGCACATGTTCTTACTCCTCGGTTGTCATTGGTCAGCCATATTGTTATGAGGGAATGAGACTTATTATGGGATATAATCTCTTATATTCTGTAAAAACAGTTAAACAGTACCAAATGTTATATATACAAGGTAACTTTTCTTCTACGGTGGGGAACTCTGGATTCACTCACATCATAAATTGGGCAACGCTCGTCAATTTGAGCTTTATTTCGTTAAAATATGTTCAGAAGTTTCGGAGATATAGCCCTTAGTATATAGTAGTTAGAAGCAATGCACAACAATATAATATATATGAAAAATGACATATGTTATATTGTTGAGATGTTGCCTAACAACATATTTATACCAAAGAATACAGTTTTGAAGAAAATTGAAGAAAATAGTGTTTGAAGACATACGTTTTCTACTTAGGATGAGTGTCACGTGGTCTCATCAATCCTGCAAGGGTTAAATGGCTTCATGTATAACAACAGGTACTAACTTCATTTTTTAAAATTTCTTGTTGTAACGTATAGATTTTATTTCCCCTTTATCATGTGTGCAACACTTAGATAGTATATTTGGTAGTTGTGTGTAAAAAAATATACAGGGTGATGCAGAATTCCAACACTTAATAATATGAAATTATTGTTTGTTCATCAAAAAATGAAGAAAATGCACCGATTAGCGTGTGCGCTGTATGAAGTTCTGAATGGCACATGTTCTTACTTCTCGGTTGTCATTGGTCAGCCATATTGTTATGAGGGAATGAGATTTATTATGGGATAAAATCTCTTATATTCTGTAAAAAGAGTTAAACAGTACCAAATGATATATATACAAGGTAACTTTTCTTCTACGGTAGGGAACTCTGCTTTCACTCACATCATAAACTGGGCAACGCTCGTCAATTTGAGCTTTATTTCGTTAAAATATGTTCAGAAGTTTCGGAGATATAGCCCTTAGTATATAGTAGTTAGGAGCAATGCACAACAATATAATATATATGAAAAAATGATATATGTTATATTGTTGAGATATTGCCTAACAACATATTTATACCAAAGTGTACAGTTTTGAAGAAAATTGAAGAAAATAGTGTTTGAAGACATACGTTTTCTACTTAGGATGAGTGTCACGTGGTCTCATCAATCCTGCAAGGGTTAAATGGCTTCATGTATAACAACAGGTACTAAGTTAATTTTTTAAAACTTCTTGTTGTGATGTATAGATTTTCTTTCCCCTTTATCAGGTGTGCAACACTTAGATAGTGTATTTGAAAGTTGTGTGGAAAAAAATATACAGGTTGATGCAGAATTCCAACACATAACAGTATAAAATTTATGTTTGTTCATCAAGAAATGAAGAAAATGCACCAATTAGCGTGTGCGCTGTATGTAGTTCTGAATGGCACATGTTCTTACTCCTCGGTTGTCATTGGTCAGCCATATTGTTATGAGGGAATGAGACTTATTATGGGATATAATCTGTTATATTCTGTAAAAAGAGTTAAACAGTACCAATTATTATAAATACAAGGTAACTTTTCTTCTACGGTAGGGAACTCTGCTTTCACTCACATCATAAACTGGGCAACGCTCGTCAATTTGAGCTTTATTTCGTTAAAATATGTTCAGAAGTTTCGGAGATATAGCCCTTAGTATATAGTAGTTAGGAGCAATGCACAACAATATAATATATATGAAAAAATGACATATGTTATATTGTTGAGATGTTGCCTAACAACATATTTATACCAAAGTGTACAGTTTTGAAGAAAATTGAAGAAAATAGGGTTTGAAGACATACGTTTTCTACTTAGGATGAGTGTCACGTGGTCTCATCAATCCGGCAAGGGTTAAATGGCTTCATGTATAACAACAGGTACTAACTTCATTTTTTAAAATTTCTTGTTGTAATGTATAGATTTTATTTCCCCTTTATCATGTGTGCAACACTTAGATAGTATATTTGGTAGTTGTGTGTAAAAAAATATACAGGGTGATGCAGAATTCCAACACTTAATAATATGAAATTATTGTTTGTTCATCAAAAAATAAAGAAAATGCACCAATTAGCGTGTGCGCTGTATGAAGTTCTGAATGGCACATGTTCTTACTTCTCGGTTGTCATTGGTCAGCCATATTGTTATGAGGGAATGAGACTTATTATGGGATAAAATCTCTTATATTTTGTAAAAAGAGTTAAACAGTACCAAAGGTTATATATACAAGGTAACTTTTCTTCTACGGTAGGGAACTCTGCTTTCACTCACATCATAAACTGGGCAACGCTCGTCAATTTGAGCTTTATTTCGTTAAAATATGTTTAGAAGTTTCGGAGATATAGCCCTTAGTATATAGTAGTTAGGAGCAATGCACAACAATATAATATATATGAAAAAATGATATATCTTATATTGTTGAGATGTTGCCTAACAACATATTTATACCAAAGAATACAGTTTTGAAGAAAATTGAAGAAAATAGTGTTTGAAGACATACATTTTCTACTTAGGATGAGTGTCACGTGGTCTCATCAATCCTGCAAGGGTTAAATGGCTTCATGTATAACAACAGGTACTAACTTCATTTTTTAAAATTTCTTGTTGTAACGTATAGATCTTATTTCCCCTTTATCATGTGTGCAACACTTAGATAGTATATTTGGTAGTTGTGTGTAAAAAAATATACAGGGTGATGCATAATTCAAACCTTTAAAAATATGAAATTATTGTTTGTTCATCAAAAAATAAAGAAAATGCACCGATTAGCGTGTGCGCTGTATGAAGTTCTGAATGGCACATGTTCTTACTTCTCGGTTGTCATTGGTCAGCCATATTGTTATGAGGGAATGAGATTTATTATGGGATAAAATCTGTTATATTCTGTAAAAAGAGTTAAACAGTACTTAATGTTATATATACAAGGTAACTTTTCTTCTACGGTAGGGAACTCTGCTTTCACTCACATCATAAACTGGGCAACGCTCGTCAATTTGAGCTTTATTTCGTTAAAATATGTTCAGAAGTTTCGGAGATATAGCCCTTAGTATATAGTAGTTAGGAGCAATGCACAACAATATAATATATATGAAAAAATGATATATGTTATATTGTTGAGATGTTGCCTAACAACATATTTATACCACAGTGTACAGTTTTGAAAAAAAATTGAAGAAAATAGGGTTTGAAGACATACGTTTTCTACTTAGGAGGAGTGTCACGTGGTCTCATCAATCCGGCAAGGGTTAAATGGCTTGTGTATAACAACAGGTACTAACTTCATTTTTTAAAATTTCTTGTTGTAATGTATAGATTTTATTTCCCCTTTATCATGTGTGCAACACTTAGATAGTATATTTGGTAGTTGTGTGTAAAAAAATATACAGGGTGATGCAGAATTCAAACCCTTAATAATATGAAATTATTGTTTGTTCATCAAAAAATAAAGAAAATGCACCAATTAGCGTGTGCGCTGTATGAAGTTCTGAATGGCACATGTTCTTACTTATCGGTTGTCATTGGTCAGCCATATTGTTATGAGGGAATGAGACTTATTATGGGATAAAATCTCTTATATTTTGTAAAAAGAGTTAAACAGTACCAAAGGTTATATATACAAGGTAAGTTTTCTTATACGGTAGGGAACTCTGCTTTCACTCACATCATAAACTGGGCAACGCTCGTCAATTTGAGCTTTATTTCGTTAAAATATGTTCAGAAGTTTCGGAGATATATCCCTTAGTATATAGTAGTTAGAAGCAATGCACAACAATATAATATATATGAAAAATGACATATGTTATATGGTTGAGATGTTGCCTAACAACATATTTATACCAAAGTGTACAGTTTAGAAGAAAATTGAAGAAAATAGAGTTTGAAGACATACGTTTTCTACTTAGGATGAGTGTCACGTGGTCTCATCAATCCTGCAAGGGTTAAATGGCTTCATGTATAACAACAGGTACTAAGTTCATTTTTTAAAACTTCTTGTTGTAATGTATAGATTTTCTCTCCCCTTTATCAGGCGTGCAACACTTAGATAGTATATTTGGTAATTGTGTGGAAAAAAATATACAGGGTGATGCAGAATTCCAAAACTTAATATTATAAAATTTATGTTTGTTCATCAAGAAATGAAGAAAATGCACCAATTAGCGTGTGCGCTGTATGAAGTTCTGAATGGCACATGTTCTTACTCCTCGGTTGTCATTGGTCAGCCATATTGTTATGAGGGAATGAGACTTATTATGGGATATAATCTCTTATATTCTGTAAAAACAGTTAAACAGTACCAAATGTTATATATACAAGGTAACTTTTCTTCTACGGTGGGGAACTCTGGATTCACTCACATCATAAATTGGGCAACGCTCGTCAATTTGAGCTTTATTTCGTTAAAATATGTTCAGAAGTTTCGGAGATATAGCCCTTAGTATATAGTAGTTAGAAGCAATGCACAACAATATAATATATATGAAAAATGACATATGTTATATTGTTGAGATGTTGCCTAACAACATATTTATACCAAAGAATACAGTTTTGAAGAAAATTGAAGAAAATAGTGTTTGAAGACATACGTTTTCTACTTAGGATGAGTGTCACGTGGTCTCATCAATCCTGCAAGGGTTAAATGGCTTCATGTATAACAACAGGTACTAACTTCATTTTTTAAAATTTCTTGTTGTAACGTATAGATTTTATTTCCCCTTTATCATGTGTGCAACACTTAGATAGTATATTTGGTAGTTGTGTGTAAAAAAATATACAGGGTGATGCAGAATTCCATCACTTAATAATATGAAATTATTGTTTGTTCATCAAAAAATGAAGAAAATGCACCGATTAGCGTGTGCGCTGTATGAAGTTCTGAATGGCACATGTTCTTACTTCTCGGTTGTCATTGGTCAGCCATATTGTTATGAGGGAATGAGATTTATTATGGGATAAAATCTCTTATATTCTGTAAAAAGAGTTAAACAGTACCAAATGATATATATACAAGGTAACTTTTCTTCTACGGTAGGGAACTCTGCTTTCACTCACATCATAAACTGGGCAACGCTCGTCAATTTGAGCTTTATTTCGTTAAAATATGTTCAGAAGTTTCGGAGATATAGCCCTTAGTATATAGTAGTTAGGAGCAATGCACAACAATATAATATATATGAAAAAATGATATATGTTATATTGTTGAGATATTGCCTAACAACATATTTATACCAAAGTGTACAGTTTTGAAGAAAATTGAAGAAAATAGTGTTTGAAGACATACGTTTTCTACTTAGGATGAGTGTCACGTGGTCTCATCAATCCTGCAAGGGTTAAATGGCTTCATGTATAACAACAGGTACTAAGTTAATTTTTTAAAACTTCTTGTTGTGATGTATAGATTTTCTTTCCCCTTTATCAGGTGTGCAACACTTAGATAGTGTATTTGAAAGTTGTGTGGAAAAAAATATACAGGTTGATGCAGAATTCCAACACATAACAGTATAAAATTTATGTTTGTTCATCAAGAAATGAAGAAAATGCACCAATTAGCGTGTGCGCTGTATGTAGTTCTGAATGGCACATGTTCTTACTCCTCGGTTGTCATTGGTCAGCCATATTGTTATGAGGGAATGAGACTTATTATGGGATATAATCTGTTATATTCTGTAAAAAGAGTTAAACAGTACCAATTATTATAAATACAAGGTAACTTTTCTTCTACGGTAGGGAACTCTGCTTTCACTCACATCATAAACTGGGCAACGCTCGTCAATTTGAGCTTTATTTCGTTAAAATATGTTCAGAAGTTTCGGAGATATAGCCCTTAGTATATAGTAGTTAGGAGCAATGCACAACAATATAATATATATGAAAAAATGATATATGTTATATTGTTGAGATGTTGCCTAACAACATATTTATACCAAAGTGTACAGTTTTGAAGAAAATTGAAGAAAATAGGGTTTGAAGACATACGTTTTCTACTTAGGATGAGTGTCACGTGGTCTCATCAATCCGGCAAGGGTTAAATGGCTTCATGTATAACAACAGGTACTAACTTCATTTTTTAAAATTTCTTGTTGTAATGTATAGATTTTATTTCCCCTTTATCATGTGTGCAACACTTAGATAGTATATTTGGTAGTTGTGTGTAAAAAAATATACAGGGTGATGCAGAATTCCAACACTTAATAATATGAAATTATTGTTTGTTCATCAAAAAATAAAGAAAATGCACCAATTAGCGTGTGCGCTGTATGAAGTTCTGAATGGCACATGTTCTTACTTCTCGGTTGTCATTGGTCAGCCATATTGTTATGAGGGAATGAGACTTATTATGGGATAAAATCTCTTATATTTTGTAAAAAGAGTTAAACAGTACCAAAGGTTATATATACAAGGTAACTTTTCTTCTACGGTAAGGAACTCTGCTTTCACTCACATCATAAACTGGGCAACGCTCGTCAATTTGAGCTTTATTTCGTTAAAATATGTTTAGAAGTTTCGGAGATATAGCCCTTAGTATATAGTAGTTAGGAGCAATGCACAACAATATAATATATATGAAAAAATGATATATCTTATATTGTTGAGATGTTGCCTAACAACATATTTATACCAAAGAATACAGTTTTGAAGAAAATTGAAGAAAATAGTGTTTGAAGACATACATTTTCTACTTAGGATGAGTGTCACGTGGTCTCATCAATCCTGCAAGGGTTAAATGGCTTCATGTATAACAACAGGTACTAACTTCATTTTTTAAAATTTCTTGTTGTAACGTATAGATCTTATTTCCCCTTTATCATGTGTGCAACACTTAGATAGTATATTTGGTAGTTGTGTGTAAAAAAATATACAGGGTGATGCATAATTCAAACCTTTAAAAATATGAAATTATTGTTTGTTCATCAAAAAATAAAGAAAATGCACCGATTAGCGTGTGCGCTGTATGAAGTTCTGAATGGCACATGTTCTTACTTCTCGGTTGTCATTGGTCAGCCATATTGTTATGAGGGAATGAGATTTATTATGGGATAAAATCTGTTATATTCTGTAAAAAGAGTTAAACAGTACTTAATGTTATATATACAAGGTAACTTTTCTTCTACGGTAGGGAACTCTGCTTTCACTCACGTCATAAACTGGGCAACGCTCGTCAATTTGAGCTTTATTTCGTTAAAATATGTTCAGAAGTTTCGGAGATATAGCCCTTAGTATATAGTAGTTAGGAGCAATGCACAACAATATAATATATATGAAAAAATGATATATGTTATATTGTTGAGATGTTGCCTAACAACATATTTATACCAAAGTGTACAGTTTTGAAAAAAATTGAAGAAAATAGGGTTTGAAGACATACGTTTTCTACTTAGGAGGAGTGTCACGTGGTCTCATCAATCCGGCAAGGGTTAAATGGCTTGTGTATAACAACAGGTACTAACTTCATTTTTTAAAATTTCTTGTTGTAATGTATAGATTTTATTTCCCCTTTATCATGTGTGCGACACTTAGATAGTATATTTGGTAGTTGTGTGTAAAAAAATATACAGGGTGATGCAGAATTCAAACCCTTAATAATATGAAATTATTGTTTGTTCATCAAAAAATAAAGAAAATGCACCAATTAGCGTGTGCGCTGTATGAAGTTCTGAATGGCACATGTTCTTACTTATCGGTTGTCATTGGTCAGCCATATTGTTATGAGGGAATGAGACTTATTATGGGATAAAATCTCTTATATTTTGTAAAAAGAGTTAAACAGTACCAAAGGTTATATATACAAGGTAAGTTTTCTTATACGGTAGGGAACTCTGCTTTCACTCACATCATAAACTGGGCAACGCTCGTCAATTTGAGCTTTATTTCGTTAAAATATGTTCAGAAGTTTCGGAGATATATCCCTTAGTATATAGTAGTTAGAAGCAATGCACAACAATATAATATATATGAAAAATGACATATGTTATATGGTTGAGATGTTGCCTAACAACATATTTATACCAAAGAATACAGTTTTGAAGAAAATTGAAGAAAATAGTGTTTGAAGACATACGTTTTCTACTTAGGATGAGTGTCACGTGGTCTCATCAATCCTGCAAGGGTTAAATGGCTTCATGTATAACAACAGGTACTAACTTCATTTTTTAAAATTTCTTGTTGTAACGTATAGATTTTATTTCCCCTTTATCATGTGTGCAACACTTAGATAGTATATTTGGTAGTTGTGTGTAAAAAAATAAACAGGGTGATGCAGAATTCCAACACTTAATAATATGAAATTATTGTTTGTTCATCAAAAAATAAAGAAAATGCACCGATTAGCGTGTGCGCTGTATGAAGTTCTGAATGGCACATGTTCTTACTTCTCGGTTGTCATTGGTCAGCCATATTGTTATGAGGGAATGAGATTTATTATGGGATAAAATCTCTTATATTCTGTAAAAAGAGTTAAACAGTACCAAATGATATATATACAAGGTAACTTTTCTTCTACGGTAGGGAACTCTGCTTTCACTCACATCATAAATTGGGCAACGCTCGTCAATTTGAGCTTTATTTCGTTAAAATATGTTCAGAAGTTTCGGAGATATAGCCCTTAGTATATAGTAGTTAGGAGCAATGCACAATAATATAATATATATGAAAAAATGATATATGTTATATTGTTGAGATGTTGCCTAACAACATATTTATACCAAAGTGTACAGTTTTGAAGAAAATTGAAGAAAATAGTGTTTGAAGACATACGTTTTCTACTTAGGATGAGTGTCACGTGGTCTCATCAATCCTGCAAGGGTTAAATGGCTTCATGTATAACAACAGGTACTAAGTTCATTTTTTAAAACTTCTTGTTGTAATGTATAGATTTTCTCTCCCCTTTATCAGGTGTGCAACACTTAGATAGTATATTTGGTAATTGTGTGGAAAAAAATATACAGGGTGATGCAGAATTCCAAAACTTAATATTATAAAATTTATGTTTGTTCATCAAGAAATGAAGAAAATGCACCAATTAGCGTGTGCGCTGTATGAAGTTCTGAATGGCACATGTTCTTACTCCTCGGTTGTCATTGGTCAGCCATATTGTTATGAGGGAATGAAACTTATTATGGGATATAATCTCTTATATTCTGTAAAAACAGTTAAACAGTACCAAATGTTATATATACAAGGTAACTTTTCTTCTACGGTGGGGAACTCTGGATTCACTCACATCATAAATTGGGCAACGCTCGTCAATTTGAGCTTTATTTCGTTAAAATATGTTCAGAAGTTTCGGAGATATATCCCTTAGTATATAGTAGTTAGAAGCAATGCACAACAATATAATATATATGAAAAATGACATATGTTATATGGTTGAGATGTTGCCTAACAACATATTTATACCAAAGAATACAGTTTTGAAGAAAATTGAAGAAAATAGTGTTTGAAGACATACGTTTTCTACTTAGGATGAGTGTCACGTGGTCTCATCAATCCTGCAAGGGTTAAATGGCTTCATGTATAACAACAGGTACTAACTTCATTTTTTAAAATTTCTTGTTGTAACGTATAGATTTTATTTCCCCTTTATCATGTGTGCAACACTTAGATAGTATATTTGGTAGTTGTGTGTAAAAAAATAAACAGGGTGATGCAGAATTCCAACACTTAATAATATGAAATTATTGTTTGTTCATCAAAAAATAAAGAAAATGCACCGATTAGCGTGTGCGCTGTATGAAGTTCTGAATGGCACATGTTCTTACTTCTCGGTTGTCATTGGTCAGCCATATTGTTATGAGGGAATGAGATTTATTATGGGATAAAATCTCTTATATTCTGTAAAAAGAGTTAAACAGTACCAAATGATATATATACAAGGTAACTTTTCTTCTACGGTAGGGAACTCTGCTTTCACTCACATCATAAATTGGGCAACGCTCGTCAATTTGAGCTTTATTTCGTTAAAATATGTTCAGAAGTTTCGGAGATATAGCCCTTAGTATATAGTAGTTAGGAGCAATGCACAACAATATAATATATATGAAAAAATGATATATGTTATATTGTTGAGATGTTGCCTAACAACATATTTATACCAAAGTGTACAGTTTTGAAGAAAATTGAAGAAAATAGTGTTTGAAGACATACGTTTTCTACTTAGGATGAGTGTCACGTGGTCTCATCAATCCTGCAAGGGTTAAATGGCTTCATGTATAACAACAGGTACTAACTTCATTTTTTAAAATTTCTTGTTGTAACGTATAGATTTTATTTCCCCTTTATCATGTGTGCAACACTTAGATAGTATATTTGGTAGTTGTGTGTAAAAAAATATACAGGGTGATGCAGAATTCAAACCCTTAAAAATATGAAATTATTGTTTGTTCATCAAAAAATAAAGAAAATGCACCGATTAGCGTGTGCGCTGTATGAAGTTCTGAATGGCACATGTTCTTACTTCTCGGTTGTCATTGGTCAGCCATATTGTTATGAGGGAATGAGATTTATTATGGGATAAAATCTCTTATATTCTGTAAAAAGAGTTAAACAGTACCAAATGTTTTATATACAAGGTAACTTTTCATCTACGGTAGGGAACTCTGCTTTCACTCACATCATAAACTGGGCAACGCTCGTCAATTTGAGCTTGATTTCGTTAAAATATGTTTAGAAGTTTCGGAGATATAGCCCTTAGTATATAGTAGTTAGGAGCAATGCACAACAATATAATATATATGAAAAAATGATATATCTTATATTGTTGAGATGTTGCCTAACAACATATTTATACCAAAGTGTACAGTTTTGAAGAAAATTTAAGAAAATAGTGTTTGAAGACATACGTTTTCTACTTAGGATGAGTGTCACGTGGTCTCATCAATCCTGCAAGGGTTAAATGGCTTCATGTATAACAACAGGTACTAAGTTAATTTTTTAAAACTTCTTGTTGTGATGTATAGATTTTCTTTCCCCTTTATCAGGTGTGCAACACTTAGATAGTGTATTTGGAAGTTGTGTGGAAAAAAATATACAGGTTGATGCAGAATTCCAACACATAACAGTATAAAATTTATATTTGTTCATCAAGAAATGAAGAAAATGCACCAATTAGCGTGTGCGCTGTATGTAGTTCTGAATGGCACATGTTCTTACTCCTCGGTTGTCATTGGTCAGCCATATTGTTATGAGGGAATGAGACTTATTATGGGATAAAATCTGTTATATTCTGTAAAAAGAGTTAAACAGTACCAAATGTTATATATACAAGGTAAATTTTCTTCTTCGGTAGGGGACTCTGCTTGCACTCGCATCATAAACTGGGCAATGTTCTTCAATTTGAGCTTTATTTCGATAAAATATGTTCAGAAGTTTCGGAGATATAGCCCTTAGTATATAGTAGTTAGAAGCAATGCACAACAATATAATATATATGAAAAATGACATATGTTATATTGCTGAGATCTTGCCTAACAACATATTTATACCAAAGAATACATTTTTGAAGAAAATTGAAGAAAATAGTGTTTGAAGACATACATTTTCTACTTAGGATGAGTGTCACGTGGTCTCATCAATCCTGCAAGGGTTAAATGGCTTCATGTATAACAACAGGTACTAACTTCATTTTTTAAAATTTCTTGTTGTAACGTATAGATTTTATTTCCCCTTTATCATGTGTGCAACACTTAGATAGTATATTTGGTAGTTGTGTGTAAAAAAATATACAGGGTGATGCAGAATTCAAACCCTTAAAAATATGAAATTATTGTTTGTTCATCAAAAAATAAAGAAAATGCACCGATTAGCGTGTGCGCTGTATGAAGTTCTGAATGGCACATGTTCTTACTTCTCGGTTGTCATTGGTCAGCCATATTGTTATGAGGGAATGAGATTTATTATGGGATAAAATCTCTTATATTCTGTAAAAAGAGTTAAACAGTACCAAATGTTATATATACAAGGTAACTTTTCTTCTACGGTAGGGAACTCTGCTTTCACTCACATCATAAACTGGGCAACGCTCGTCAATTTGAGCTTGATTTCGTTAAAATATGTTTAGAAGTTTCGGAGATATAGCCCTTAGTATATAGTAGTTAGGAGCAATGCACAACAATATAATATATATGAAAAAATGATATATCTTATATTGTTGAGATGTTGCCTAACAACATATTTATACCAAAGTGTACAGTTTTGAAGAAAATTGAGGAAAATAGTGTTTGAAGACATACGTTTTCTACTTAGGATGGGTGTCACGTGGTCTCATCAATCCTGCATTGGTTAAATGGCTTCATGTATAACAACAGGTACTAAGTTCATTTTTTAAAACTTCTTGTTGTAATGTATAGATTTTCTTTCCCCTTTATCAGGTGTGCAACACTTAGGTAGTATATTTTGTAGTTGTGTGGAAAAAAATATACAGGGAGATGCAGAATTCCAACCCTTAATAGTATAAAATTTATGTTTGTTCATCAAGAAATGAAGAAAATGCACCAATTAGCGTGTGCGCTGTATGTAGTTCTTAATGGCACATGTTCTTACTTCTCGGTTGTCATTGGTCAGCCATATTGTTATGAGGGAATGAGATTTATTATGGGATAAAATCTCTTATATTCTGTAAAAAGAGTTAAACAGTACCAAATGATATATATACAAGGTAACTTTTCTTCTACGGTAGGGAACTCTTCTTTCACTCACATCATAAACTGGGCAACGCTCGTCAATTTGAGCTTTATTTCGTTAAAATATGTTCAGAAGTTTCGGAGATATAGCCCTTAGTATATAGTAGTTAGGAGCAATGCACAACAATATAATATATATGAAAAAATGATATATGTTATATTGTTGAGATGTTGCCTAACAACATATTTATACCAAAGTGTACAGTTTTGAAGAAAATTTAAGAAAATAGTGTTTGAAGACATACGTTTTCTACTTAGGATGAGTGTCACGTGGTCTCATCAATCCTGCAAGGGTTAAATGGCTTCATGTATAACAACAGGTACTAACTTCATTTTTTAAAACTTCTTGTTGTGATGTATAGATTTTCTTTCCCCTTTATCAGGTGTGCAACACTTAGATAGTGTATTTGGAAGTTGTGTGGAAAAAAATATACAGGTTGATGCAGAATTCCAACACATAACAGTATAAAATTTATATTTGTTCATCAAGAAATGAAGAAAATGCACCAATTAGCGTGTGCGCTGTATGTAGTTCTGAATGGCACATGTTCTTACTCCTCGGTTGTCATTGGTCAGCCATATTGTTATGAGGGAATGAGACTTATTATGGGATAAAATCTGTTATATTCTGTAAAAAGAGTTAAACAGTACCAAATGTTATATATACAAGGTAAATTTTCTTCTTCGGTAGGGGACTCTGCTTGCACTCGCATCATAAACTGGGCAATGTTCTTCAATTTGAGCTTCATTTCGATAAAATATGTTCAGAAGTTTCGGAGATATAGCCCTTAGTATATAGTAGTTAGAAGCAATGCACAACAATATAATATATATGAAAAATGACATATGTTATATTGCTGAGATCTTGCCTAACAACATATTTATACCAAAGAATACAGTTTTGAAGAAAATTGAAGAAAATAGTGTTTGAAGACATACATTTTCTACTTAGGATGAGTGTCACGTGGTCTCATCAATCCTGCAAGGGTTAAATGGCTTCATGTATAACAACAGGTACTAACTTCATTTTTTAAAATTTCTTGTTGTAACGTATAGATTTTATTTCCCCTTTATCATGTGTGCAACACTTAGATAGTATATTTGGTAGTTGTGTGTAAAAAAATATACAGGGTGATGCAGAATTCAAACCCTTAAAAATATGAAATTATTGTTTGTTCATCAAAAAATAAAGAAAATGCACCGATTAGCGTGTGCGCTGTATGAAGTTCTGAATGGCACATGTTCTTACTTCTCGGTTGTCATTGGTCAGCCATATTGTTATGAGGGAATGAGATTTATTATGGGATAAAATCTCTTATATTCTGTAAAAAGAGTTAAACAGTACCAAATGTTATATATACAAGGTAACTTTTCTTCTACGGTAGGGAACTCTGCTTTCACTCACATCATAAACTGGGCAACGCTCGTCAATTTGAGCTTGATTTCGTTAAAATATGTTTAGAAGTTTCGGAGATATAGCCCTTAGTATATAGTAGTTAGGAGCAATGCACAACAATATAATATATATGAAAAAATGATATATCTTATATTGTTGAGATGTTGCCTAACAACATATTTATACCAAAGTGTACAGTTTTGAAGAAAATTGAGGAAAATAGTGTTTGAAGACATACGTTTTCTACTTAGGATGGGTGTCACGTGGTCTCATCAATCCTGCATTGGTTAAATGGCTTCATGTATAACAACAGGTACTAAGTTCATTTTTTAAAACTTCTTGTTGTAATGTATAGATTTTCTTTCCCCTTTATCAGGTGTGCAACACTTAGGTAGTATATTTTGTAGTTGTGTGGAAAAAAATATACAGGGTGATGCAGAATTCCAACCCTTAATAGTATAAAATTTATGTTTGTTCATCAAGAAATGAAGAAAATGCACCAATTAGCGTGTGCGCTGTATGTAGTTCTGAATGGCACATGTTCTTACTCCTCGGTTGTCATTGGTCAGCCATATTGTTATGAGGGAATGAGACTTATTATGGGATATAATCTGTTATATTCTGTAAAAAGAGTTAAACAGTACCAATTATTATAAATACAAGGTAACTTTTCTTCTACGGTAGGGAACTCTGCTTTCACTCACATCATAAACTGGGCAACGCTCGTCAATTTGAGCTTTATTTCGTTAAAATATGTTCAGAAGTTTCGGAGATATAGAAATTAGTATATAGTAGTTAGAAGCAATGCACAACAATATAATATATATGAAAAATGACATATGTTATATTGTTGAGATGTTGCCTAACAACATATTTATACCAAAGTGTACAGTTTTGAAGAAAATTGAAGAAAATAGAGTTTGAAGACATACGTTTTCTACTTAGGATGAGTGTCACGTGGTCTCATCAATCCTGCAAGGGTTAAATGGCTTCATGTATAACAACAGGTACTAAGTTCATTTTTTAAAACTTCTTGTTGTAATGTATAGATTTTCTTTCCCCTTGATCAGGTGTGCAACACTTAGATAGTATATTTGGTAGTTGTGTGGAAAAAAATATACAGGGTGATGCAGAATTCCAAAACTTAATATTATAAAATTTATGTTTGTTCATCAAGAAATGAAGAAAATGCACCAATTAGCGTGTGCGCTGTATGAAGTTCTGAATGGCACATGTTCTTACTCCTCGGTTGTCATTGGTCAGCCATATTGTTATGAGGGAATGAGACTTATTATGGGATAAAATCTCTTATATTCTGTAAAAACAGTTAAACAGTACCAAATGTTATATATACAAGGTAACTTTTCTTCTACGGTGGGGAACTCTGCATTCACTCACATCATAAATTGGGCAACGCTCGTCAATTTGAGCTTTATTTCGTTAAAATATGTTCAGAAGTTTCGGAGATATAGCCCTTAGTATATAGTAGTTAGGAGCAATGCACAACAATATAATATATATGAAAAAATGATATATGTTATATTGTTGAGATGTTGCCTAACAACATATTTATACCAAAGTGTACAGTTTTGAAGAAAATTGAAGAAAATAGGGTTTGAAGACATACGTTTTCTACTTAGGATGAGTGTCACGTGGTCTCATCAATCCGGCAAGGGTTAAATGGCTTCATGTATAACAACAGGTACTAACTTCATTTTTTAAAATTTCTTGTTGTAATGTATAGATTTTATTTCCCCTTTATCATGTGTGCAACACTTAGATAGTATATTTGGTAGTTGTGTGTAAAAAAATATACAGGGTGATGCAGAATTCAAACCCTTAATAATATGAAATTATTGTTTGTTCATCAAAAAATAAAGAAAATGCACCAATTAGCGTGTGCGCTGTATGAAGTTCTGAATGGCACATGTTCTTACTTCTCGGTTGTCATTGGTCAGCCATATTGTTATGAGGGAATGAGACTTATTATGGGATAAAATCTCTTATATTTTGTAAAAAGAGTTAAACAGTACCAAAGGTTATATATACAAGGTAACTTTTCTTCTACGGTAGGGAACTCTGCTTTCACTCACATCATAAACTGGGCAACGCTCGTCAATTTGAGCTTTATTTCGTTAAAATATGTTTAGAAGTTTCGGAGATATAGCCCTTAGTATATAGTAGTTAGGAGCAATGCACAACAATATAATATATATGAAAAAATGATATATCTTATATTGTTGAGATGTTGCCTAACAACATATTTATACCAAAGTGTACAGTTTTGAAGAAAATTGAGGAAAATAGTGTTTGAAGACATACGTTTTCTACTTAGGATGGGTGTCACGTGGTCTCATCAATCCTGCAAGGGTTAAATGGCTTCATGTATAACAACAGGTACTAACTTCATTTTTTAAAATTTCTTGTTGTAATGTATAGATTTTCTTTCCCCTTTATCATGTGTGCAACACTTAGATAGTATATTTGGTAGTTGTGTGGAAAAAAATATACAGGGTGATGCAGAATTCCAACGCTTAATAGTATAAAATTTATGTTTGTTCATCAAGAAATGAAGAAAATGCACCAATTAGCGTGTGCGCTGTATGTAGTTCTTAATGGCACATGTTCTTACTTCTCGGTTGTCATTGGTCAGCCATATTGTTATGAGGGAATGAGATTTATTATGGGATAAAATCTCTTATATTCTGTAAAAAGAGTTAAACAGTACCAAATGATATATATACAAGGTAAATTTTCTTCTACGGTAGGGAACTCTGCTTTCACTCACATCATAAACTGGGCAACGCTCGTCAATTTGAGCTTTATTTCGTTAAAATATGTTCAGAAGTTTCGGAGATATAGCCCTTAGTATATAGTAGTTAGGAGCAATGCACAACAATATAATATATATGAAAAAATGATATATGTTATATTGTTGAGATGTTGCCTAACAACATATTTATACCAAAGTGTACAGTTTTGAAGAAAATTTAAGAAAATAGTGTTTGAAGACATACGTTTTCTACTTAGGATGAGTGTCACGTGGTCTCATCAATCCTGCAAGGGTTAAATGGCTTCATGTATAACAACAGGTACTAAGTTAATTTTTTAAAACTTCTTGTTGTGATGTATAGATTTTCTTTCCCCTTTATCAGTTGTGCAACACTTAGATAGTGTATTTGGAAGTTGTGTGGAAAAAAATATACAGGTTGATGCAGAATTCCAACACATAACAGTATAAAATTTATATTTGTTCATCAAGAAATGAAGGAAATGCACCAATTAGCGTGTGCGCTGTATGTAGTTCTGAATGGCACATGTTCTTACTCCTCGGTTGTCATTGGTCAGCCATATTGTTATGAGGGAATGAGACTTATTATGGGATAAAATCTGTTATATTCTGTAAAAAGAGTTAAACAGTACCAAATGTTATATATACAAGGTAAATTTTCTTCTTCGGTAGGGGACTCTGCTTGCACTCGCATCATAAACTGGGCAATGTTCTTCAATTTGAGCTTTATTTCGATAAAATATGTTCAGAAGTTTCGGAGATATAGCCCTTAGTATATAGTAGTTAGAAGCAATGCACAACAATATAATATATATGAAAAATGACATATGTTATATTGCTGAGATCTTGCCTAACAACATATTTATACCAAAGAATACAGTTTTGAAGAAAATTGAAGAAAATAGTGTTTGAAGACATACATTTTCTACTTAGGATGAGTGTCACGTGGTCTCATCAATCCTGCAAGGGTTAAATGGCTTCATGTATAACAACAGGTACTAACTTCATTTTTTAAAATTTCTTGTTGTAACGTATAGATTTTATTTCCCCTTTATCATGTGTGCAACACTTAGATAGTATATTTCGTAGTTGTGTGTAAAAAAATATACAGGGTGATGCAGAATTCAAACCCTTAAAAATATGAAATTATTGTTTGTTCATCAAAAAATAAAGAAAATGCACCGATTAGCGTGTGCGCTGTATGAAGTTCTGAATGGCACATGTTCTTACTTCTCGGTTGTCATTGGTCAGCCATATTGTTATGAGAGAATGAGATTTATTATGGGATAAAATCTCTTATATTCTGTAAAAAGAGTTAAACAGTACCAAATGTTATATATACAAGGTAACTTTTCTTCTACGGTAGGGAACTCTGCTTTCACTCACATCATAAACTGGGCAACGCTCGTCAATTTGAGCTTGATTTCGTTAAAATATGTTTAGAAGTTTCGGAGATATAGCCCTTAGTATATAGTAGTTAGGAGCAATGCACAACAATATAATATATATGAAAAAATGATATATCTTATATTGTTGAGATGTTGCCTAACAACATATTTATACCAAAGTGTACAGTTTTGAAGAAAATTGAGGAAAATAGTGTTTGAAGACATACGTTTTCTACTTAGGATCGGTGTCACGTGGTCTCATCAATCCTGCATTGGTTAAATGGCTTCATGTATAACAACAGGTACTAAGTTCATTTTTTAAAACTTCTTGTTGTAATGTATAGATTTTCTTTCCCCTTTATCAGGTGTGCAACACTTAGGTAGTATATTTTGTAGTTGTGTGGAAAAAAATATACAGGGTGATGCAGAATTCCAACCCTTAATAGTATAAAATTTATGTTTGTTCATCAAGAAATGAAGAAAATGCACCAATTAGCGTGTGCGCTGTATGTAGTTCTGAATGGCACATGTTCTTACTCCTCGGTTGTCATTGGTCAGCCATATTGTTATGAGGGAATGAGACTTATTATGGGATATAATCTGTTATATTCTGTAAAAAGAGTTAAACAGTACCAATTATTATAAATACAAGGTAACTTTTCTTCTACGGTAGGGAACACTGCTTTCCTCACATCATAAACTGGGCAACGCTCGTCAATTTGAGCTTTATTTCGTTAAAATATGTTCAGAAGTTTCGGAGATATAGCCCTTAGTATATAGTAGTTAGGAGCAATGCACAACAATATAATATATATGAAAAAATGATATATCTTATATTGTTGAGATGTTGCCTAACAACATATTTATACCAAAGTGTACAGTTTTGAAGAAAATTGAAGAAAATAGTGTTTGAAGACATACGTTTTCTACTTAGGATGGGTGTCACGTGGTCTCATCAATCCTGCAAGGGTTAAATGGCTTCATGTATAACAACAGGTTGTAATGCTCCGCTATTGTACATCTACACCATCGCATTACAGGATATTCTGAAGAAGGGTAATAAGAGTTCTGGTCCGCATCATATGATGTTAAAATTAAAATGTAAGATAACTTTTTTCGAATCGTTATTAAATAATAGTCGAATTGAGGATGTACGTGTAAATTAGTTTTTTGTGCTGGATAACTTAGATTAAATATGCAGCTCTAAATTAATCAAAAGCCTCGGATCGACATGTAAATTGCAAAGTCCAACTGTATTGTAACAATAATTTGCCTCTGATGCCGTATGCAGTTAAGAAGATATATATAGGTGAGAAACAATATTTTAGGATTTCAAGTTATGTGTATATCGAATATCTAATGTTATCTTTTGGAAACAGCTCGATGGAATCTAATGTTAAGTAATGTTGATGGAATATGAATTATTTTAATGTGATGAAAAGTATTCGACGATTATAAATGTATAATGAATATTAATGATAATAATACTTGAAATGTTTTAATGTAAGATATAATTTAGAAGAAGCTGTTCAAAAGTTAGAAAGAATTCGATTAAAATAAAGTAATCCTATGTTATTTTGTTTGTACCTATACTGCGTGATCAGTATGATAAATCATGTGGTTTTATGCATAGATTAACTATCTATTCGCCAATTATCAGAGGTTATATCAAATGTTGTAATCCTGTACTATACTGTTGGAGTTTCTCATCAGCACACCGAACCAGCAAATTTCTTTTACAAGGAAAACACGTACCTGTGTGTGTGACAAGGTGCATTTCAAGGTACTAAGTTCATTTTTTAAAACATCTTGTTGTAATGTATAGATTTTCTTTCCCCTTTATCAGGTGTGCAACACTTAGGTAGTATATTTGGTAGTTGTGTGGAAAAAAATATACAGGGTGATGCAGAATTCCAACACTTAATAGTATAAAATTTATGTTTGTTCATCAAGAAATGAAGACAATGCACCAATTAGCGTGTGCGCTGTATGTACTTCTTAATGGCACATGTTCTTACTCCTCGGTTGTCATTGGTCAGCCATATTGTTATGAGGGAATGAGATTTATTATGGGATAAAATATGTTATATTCTGTAAAAAAAGTTAAACAGTTCCAAATGTTATACATACAAGGTAACTTTTCTTCTATGGTAGGGGACTCTGCTTGCACTCGCATCATAAAGGGGGCAATGTTCTTCAATTTGAGCTTTATTTCGTTAAAATATGTTCAGAAGTTCCTCAGATATATAGCAATTAGTATATAGTAGTTAGAAGCAATCCACAACAATATAATATATATGAAAAATGACATATGTTATATTGTTCAGATGTTGCCTAACAACATATTTATACCAAAGAATACAGTTTTGAAGAAAATTGAAGAAAATAGTGTTTGAAGACATACATTTTCTACTTAGGATGAGTGTCACGTGGTCTCATCAATCCTGCAAGGGATAAATGGCTTCATGTATAACAACAGGTACTAACTTCATTTTTTAAAATTTCTTGTTGTAATGTATAGATTTTATTTCCCCTTTATCATGTGTGCAACACTTAGATAGTATATTTGGTAGTTGTGTGGAAAAAAGTATACAGGGTGATGCAGAATTCCAACACTTAATAGTATAAAGTTTATATTTGTTCATCAAGAAATGAAGAAAATGCACCAATTAGCGTGTGCGCTGTATGTAGTTCTGAATGGCACATGTTCTTTCTCCTCGGTTGTCATTGGTCAGCCATACTGTTATGAGTGAATGAGACTTATTATGGGATAAAATCTGTTATATTCTGTAAAAAGAGTTAAACAGTACCAAATGTTATATATACAATGTAACTTTTCTTCTTCGGTAGGGGAATCTGCTTGCACTCACATCATAAACTGGGCAACGCTCGTCAATTTGAGCTTTATTTCGTTAAAATATGTTCAGAAGTTTCGGAGATATAGCAATTAGTATATAGTAGTTAGAAGCAATGCACAACAATATAATATATATGAAAAATGATATATGTTATATTGTTGAGATGTTGCCTAACAACATATTTAAACCAAAGAATAAAGTTTTGAAGAAAATTGAAGAAAATAGTGTTTGAAGACATACATTTTCTACTTAGGATGAGTGTCACGTGGTCTCATCAATCCTGCAAGGGTTAACTGGCTTCATGTATAACAACAGGTACTAACTTCATTTTTTAAAATTTCTTGTTGTAATGTATAGATTTTATTTCCCCTTTATCAGGTGTGCAACACTTAGATAGTATATTTGGTAGTTGTGTGGAAAAAAATATACAGGGTGATGCAGAATTCCAACACATAATAGTATAAAATTTATATTTGTTCATCAAGAAATGAAGAAAATGCACCAATTAGCGTGTGCGCTGTATGTAGTTCTGAATGGCACATGTTCTTACTCCTCGGTTGTCATTGGTCAGCCATACTGTTATGAGTGAATGAGACTTATTATGGGATAAAATCTGTTATATTCTGCAAAAAGAGTTAAACAGAACCAAATGTTATATATACAAGGTAACTTTTCTTCTACGGTAGGGAACTCTGCTTTCACTCACATCATAAACTGGGCAACGCTCGTCAATTTGAGCTTGATTTCGTTAAAATATGTTCAGAAGTTTCGGAGATATAGCCCTTAGTATATAGTAGTTAGGAGCAATGCACAACAATATAATATATATGAAAAAATGATATATGTTATATTGTTGAGATGTTGCCTAACAACATATTTATACCAAAGTGTACAGTTTTGAAGAAAATTGAAGAAAATAGTGTTTGAAGACATACGTTTTCTACTTAGGATGAGTGTCACGTGGTCTCATCAATCCGGCAAGGGTTAAATGGCTTCATGTATAACAACAGGTACTAACTTCATTTTTTAAAATTTCTTGTTGTAATGTATAGATTTTATTTCCCCTTTATCATGTGTGCAACACTTAGATAGTATATTTGGTAGTTGTGTGTAAAAAAATATACAGGGTGATGCAGAATTCCAACACTTAATAATATGAAATTATTGTTTGTTCATCAAAAAATAAAGAAAATGCACCAATTAGCGTGTGCGCTGTATGAAGTTCTGAATGGCACATGTTCTTACTTCTCGGTTGTCATTGGTCAGCCATATTGTTATGAGGGAATGAGACTTATTATGGGATAAAATGTGTTATGATCTGTAAAAAGAGTTAAACAGTACCAAAGGTTATAAATACAAGGTAACTTTTCTTCTACGGTAGGGAACTCTGCTTTCACTCACATCATAAACTGGGCAACGCTCGTCAATTTGAGCTTTATTTCTTTAAAATATGTTTAGAAGTTTCGGAGATATAGCCCTTAGTATATAGTAGTTAGGAGCAATGCACAACAATATAATATATATGAAAAAATGATATATGTTATATTGTTGAGATGTTGCCTAACAACATATTTATACCAAAGTGTACAGTTTTGAAGAAAATTGAAGAAAATAGTGTTTGAAGACATACGTTTTCTACTTAGGATGAGTGTCACGTGGTCTCATCAATCCTGCAAGGGTTAAATGGCTTCATGTATAACAACAGGTACTAACTTCATTTTTTAAAATTTCTTGTTGTAATGTATAGATTTTATTTCCCCTTTATCATGTGTGCAACACTTAGGTAGTATATTTTGTAGTTGTGTGGAAAAAAATATACAGGGTGATGCAGAATTCCAACCCTTAATAGTATAAAATTTATGTTTGTTCATCAAGAAATGAAGAAAATGCACCAATTAGCGTGTGCGCTGTATGTAGTTCTGAATGGCACATGTTCTTACTCCTCGGTTGTCATTGGTCAGCCATATTGTTATGAGGGAATGAGACTTATTATGGGATATAATCTGTTATATTCTGTAAAAAGAGTTAAACAGTACCAATTATTATAAATACAAGGTAACTTTTCTTCTACGGTAGGGAACTCTGCTTTCACTCACATCATAAACTGGGCAACGCTCGTCAATTTGAGCTTGATTTCGTTAAAATATGTTCAGAAGTTTCGGAGATATAGCCCTTAGTATATAGTAGTTAGGAGCAATGCACAACAATATAATATATATGAAAAAATGATATATGTTATATTGTTGAGATGTTGCCTAACAACATATTTATACCAAAGTGTACAGTTTTGAAGAAAATTGAAGAAAATAGGGTTTGAAGACATACGTTTTCTACTTAGGATGAGTGTCACGTGGTCTCATCAATCCGGCAAGGGTTAAATGGCTTCATGTATAACAACAGGTACTAACTTCATTTTTTAAAATTTCTTGTTGTAATGTATAGATTTTATTTCCCCTTTATCATGTGTGCAACACTTAGATAGTATATTTGGTAGTTGTGTGTAAAAAAATATACAGGGTGATGCAGAATTCCAACACTTAATAATATGAAATTATTGTTTGTTCATCAAAAAATAAAGAAAATGCACCAATTAGCGTGTGCGCTGTATGAAGTTCTGAATGGCACATGTTCTTACTTCTCGGTTGTCATTGGTCAGCCATATTGTTATGAGGGAATGAGACTTATTATGGGATAAAATGTGTTATGATCTGTAAAAAGAGTTAAACAGTACCAAAGGTTATAAATACAAGGTAACTTTTCTTCTACGGTAGGGAACTCTGCTTTCACTCACATCATAAACTGGGCAACGCTCGTCAATTTGAGCTTTATTTCTTTAAAATATGTTTAGAAGTTTCGGAGATATAGCCCTTAGTATATAGTAGTTAGGAGCAATGCACAACAATATAATATATATGAAAAAATGATATATCTTATATTGTTGAGATGTTGCCTAACAACATATTTATACCAAAGAATACAGTTTTGAAGAAAATTGAAGAAAATAGTGTTTGAAGACATACATTTTCTACTTAGGATGAGTGTCACGTGGTCTCATCAATCCTGCAAGGGTTAAATGGCTTCATGTATAACAACAGGTACTAACTTCATTTTTTAAAATTTCTTGTTGTAATGTATAAATTTTATTTCCCCTTTATCATGTGTGCAACACTTAGATAGTATATTTGGTAGTTGTGTGGAAAAAAATATACAGGGTGATGCAGAATTCCAACGCTTAATAGTATAAAATTTATGTTTGTTCATCAAGAAATGAAGAAAATGCACCAATTAGCGTGTGCGCTGTATGTAGTTCTTAATGGCACATTTTCTTACTCCTCGGTTGTCATTGGTCAGCCATATTGTTATGAGGGATTGAGACTTATTATGGGATAAAATCTGTTATATTCTGTAAAAAGAGTTAAACAGTACCAAATGTTATATATACACAAGGTAATTTTCTTCTACGGTAGGGAACTCTGCTTTCACTCACATCATAAACTGGGCAACGCTCGTCAATTTGAGCTTTATTTCGTTAAAATATGTTTAGAAGTTTCGGAGATATAGCCCTTAGTATATAGTAGTTAGGAGCAATGCACAACAATATAATATATATGAAAAAATGATATATGTTATATTGTTGAGATGTTGCCTAACAACATATTTATACCAAAGTGTACAGTTTTGAAGAAAATTGAAGAAAATAGTGTTTGAAGACATACGTTTTCTACTTAGGATGAGTGTCACGTGGTCTCATCAATCCTGCAAGGGTAAAACGGCTTCATGTATAACAACAGGTACTAACTTCATTTTTTAAAATTTCTGGTTGTAATGTATAGATTTTTTCCCCTTTATCATGTGTGCAACCCTTAGATAGTATATTTGGTAGTTGTGTGTAAAAAAAATATACAGGGTGATGCAGAATTCCAACCCTTAATAATATTAAATTATTGTTTGCTCATCAAAAAATAAAGATAATGCACCAATTAGCGTGTGCGCTGTATGTAGTTCTGAATGGCACATGTTCTTACTCCTCGGTGCTCATTGGTCAGCCATATTGTTATGAGGGAATGAGACTTATTATGGGATAAAATTTGTTATTTTCTGTAAAAAGAGTTAAACAGTACCAAATGTTATATATACAAGGTAACTTTTCTTCTACGGTAGGGAACTCTGCTTTCACCCACATCATAAATTGGGCAACGCTCGTCAATTTGAGCTTTATTTCGTTAAAATATGTTCAGAAGTTTCGGAGATATAGCCCTTAGTATATAGTAGTTAGGAGCAATGCACAACAATATAATATATATGAAAAAATGATATATGTTATATTGTTGAGATGTTGCCTAACAACATATTTATACCACAGAATACAGTTTTGAAGAAAATTGAAGAAAATAGTGTTTGAAGACATACATTTTCTACTTAGGATGAGTGTCACGTGGTCTCATCAATCCTGCAAGGGATAAATGGCTTCATGTATAACAACAGGTACTAACTTCATTTTTTAAAATTTCTTGATGTAATGTATAGATTTTATTTCCCCTTTATCATGTGTGCAACACTTAGATAGTATATTTGGTAGTTGTGTGGAAAAAAGTATACAGGGTGATGCAGAATTCCAACACTTAATAGTATAAAGTTTATATTTGTTCATCAAGAAATGAAGAAAATGCACCAATTAGCGTGTGCGCTGTATGTAGTTCTGAATGGCACATGTTCTTTCTCCTCGGTTGTCATTGGTCAGCCATACTGTTATGAGTGAATGAGACTTATTATGGGATAAAATCTGTTATATTCTGTAAAAAGAGTTAAACAGTACCAAATGTTATATATACAATGTAACTTTTCTTCTTCGGTAGGGGAATCTGCTTGCACTCGCATCATAAACTGGGCAATGTTCTTCAATTTGAGCTTTATTTCGATAAAATATGTTCAGAAGTTTCGGAGATATAGCCCTTAGTATATAGTAGTTAGAAGCAATGCACAACAATATAATATATATGAAAAATGACATATGTTTATTGTTGAGATATTGCCTAACAACATATTTATACCAAAGAATACAGTTTTGAAGAAAATTGAAGAAAATAGTGTTTGAAGACATACATTTTCTACTTAGGATGATTGTCACGTGGTCTCATCAATCCTGCAAGGGTTAAATGGCTTCATGTATAACAACAGGTACTAACTTCATTTTTTAAAATTTCTTGTTATAATGTATAGATTTTATTTCCCTTTTATCATGTGTGCAACACTTAGATAGTATATTTGGTAGTTGTGTGTAAAAAAATATACAGGGTGATGCAGAATTCAAACCCTTAATAATATGAAATTATTGTTTGTTCATCAAAAAATAAAGAAAATGCACCAATTAGCGTGTGCGCTGTATGAAGTTCTGAATGGCACATGTTCTTACTCCTCGGTGCTCATTGGTCAGCCATATTGTTATGAGGGAATGAGACTTATTATGGGATAAAATCTCTTATATTTTGTAAAAAGAGTTAAACAGTACCAAAGGTTATATATACAAGGTAAGTTTTCTTATACGAAAGGGAACTCTGCTTTCACTCACATCATAAACTGGGCAACGCTCGTCAATTTGAGCTTTATTTCGTTAAAATATGTTTAGAAGTTTCGGAGATATAGCCCTTAGTATATAGTAGTTAGGAGCAATGCACAACAATATAATATATATGAAAAAATGATATATCTTATATTGTTGAGATGTTGCCTAACAACATATTTATACCAAAGTGTACAGTTTTGAAGAAAATTGAAGAAAATAGTGTTTGAAGACATACGTTTTCTACTTAGGATGGGTGTCACGTGGTCTCATCAATCCTGCAAGGGTTAAATGGCTTCATGTATAACAACAGGTTGTAATGCTCCGCTATTGTACATCTACACCATCGCATTACAGGATATTCTGAAGAAGGGTAATAAGAGTTCTGGTCCGCATCATATGATGTTAAAATTAAAATGTAAGAAAACTTTTTTCGAATCGTTATTAAATAATAGTCGAATTGAGGATGTACGTGTAAATTAGTGTTTTGTGCTGGATAACTTAGATTAAATATGCAGCTCTAAATTAATCAAAAGCCTCGGATCGACATGTAAATTGCAAAGTCCAACTGTATTGTAACAATAATTTGCCTCTGATGCCGTATGCAGTTAAGAAGATATATATAGGTGAGAAACAATATTTTAGGATTTCAAGTTATGTGTATATCGAATATCTAATGTTATCTTTTGGAAACAGCTCGATGGAATCTAATGTTAAGTAATGTTGATGGAATATGAATTATTTTAATGTGATGAAAAGTATTCGACGATTATAAATGTATAATGAATATTAATGATAATAATACTTGAAATGTTTTAATGTAAGATATAATTTAGAAGAAGCTGTTCAAAAGTTAGAAAGAATTCGATTAAAATAAAGTAATCCTATGTTATTTTGTTTGTACCTATACTGCGTGATCAGTATGATAAATCATGTGGTTTTATGCATAGATTAACTATCTATTCGCCAATTATCAGAGGTTATATCAAATGTTGTAATCCTGTACTATACTGTTGGAGTTTCTCATCAGCACACCGAACCAGCAAATTTCTTTTACAAGGAAAACACGTACCTGTGTGTGTGACAAGGTGCATTTCAAGGTACTAAGTTCATTTTTTAAAACATCTTGTTGTAATGTATAGATTTTCTTTCCCCTTTATCAGGTGTGCAACACTTAGGTAGTATATTTGGTAGTTGTGTGGAAAAAAATATACAGGGTGATGCAGAATTCCAACACTTAATAGTATAAAATTTATGTTTGTTCATCAAGAAATGAAGACAATGCACCAATTAGCGTGTGCGCTGTATGTACTTCTTAATGGCACATGTTCTTACTCCTCGGTTGTCATTGGTCAGCCATATTGTTATGAGGGAATGAGATTTATTATGGGATAAAATATGTTATATTCTGTAAAAAAAGTTAAACAGTTCCAAATGTTATACATACAAGGTAACTTTTCTTCTATGGTAGGGGACTCTGCTTGCACTCGCATCATAAAGGGGGCAATGTTCTTCAATTTGAGCTTTATTTCGTTAAAATATGTTCAGAAGTTCCTCAGATATATAGCAATTAGTATATAGTAGTTAGAAGCAATCCACAACAATATAATATATATGAAAAATGACATATGTTATATTGTTCAGATGTTGCCTAACAACATATTTATACCAAAGAATACAGTTTTGAAGAAAATTGAAGAAAATAGTGTTTGAAGACATACATTTTCTACTTAGGATGAGTGTCACGTGGTCTCATCAATCCTGCAAGGGATAAATGGCTTCATGTATAACAACAGGTACTAACTTCATTTTTTAAAATTTCTTGTTGTAATGTATAGATTTTATTTCCCCTTTATCAGGTGTGCAACACTTAGATAGTATATTTGGTCGTTGTGTGGAGAAAAGTATACAGGGTGATGCAGAATTCCAACACTTAATAGTATAAAGTTTATATTTGTTCATCAAGAAATGAAGAAAATGCACCAATTAGCGTGTGCGCTGTATGTAGTTCTGAATGGCACATGTTCTTTCTCCTCGGTTGTCATTGGTCAGCCATACTGTTATGAGTGAATGAGACTTATTATGGGATAAAATCTGTTATATTCTGTAAAAAGAGTTAAACAGTACCAAATGTTATATATACAATGTAACTTTTCTTCTTCGGTAGGGGAATCTGCTTGCACTCACATCATAAACTGGGCAACGCTCGTCAATTTGAGCTTTATTTCGTTAAAATATGTTCAGAAGTTTCGGAGATATAGCAATTAGTATATAGTAGTTAGAAGCAATGCACAACAATATAATATATATGAAAAATGATATATGTTATATTGTTGAGATGTTGCCTAACAACATATTTAAACCAAAGAATAAAGTTTTGAAGAAAATTGAAGAAAATAGTGTTTGAAGACATACATTTTCTACTTAGGATGAGTGTCACGTGGTCTCATCAATCCTGCAAGGGTTAACTGGCTTCATGTATAACAACAGGTACTAACTTCATTTTTTAAAATTTCTTGTTGTAATGTATAGATTTTATTTCCCCTTTATCAGGTGTGCAACACTTAGATAGTATATTTGGTAGTTGTGTGGAAAAAAATATACAGGGTGATGCAGAATTCCAACACATAATAGTATAAAATTTATGTTTGTTCATCAAGAAATGAAGAAAATGCACCAATTAGCGTGTGCGCTGTATGTAGTTCTGAATGGCACATGTTCTTACTCCTCGGTTGTCATTGGTCAGCCATACTGTTATGAGTGAATGAGACTTATTATGGGATAAAATCTGTTATATTCTGCAAAAAGAGTTAAACAGAACCAAATGTTATATATACAAGGTAACTTTTCTTCTACGGTAGGGAACTCTGCTTTCACTCACATCATAAACTGGGCAACGCTGGTCAATTTGAGCTTTGTTTCGTTAAAATATGTTCAGAAGTTTCGGAGATATAGCCCTTAGTATATAGTAGTTAGGAGCAATGCACAACAATATAATATATATGAAAAAATGATATATGTTATATTGTTGAGATGTTGCCTAACAACATATTTATACCAAAGTGTACAGTTTTGAAGAAAATTGAAGAAAATAGTGTTTGAAGACATACGTTTTCTACTTAGGATGAGTGTCACGTGGTCTCATCAATCCTGCAAGGGTTAAATGGCTTCATGTATAACAACAGGTACTAACTTCATTTTTTAAAATTTCTGGTTGTAATGTATAGATTTTATTTCCCCTTTATCATGTGTGCAACACTTAGATAGTATATTTGGTAGTTGTGTGGAAAAAAATATACAGGGTGATGCAGAATTCCAACACATAATAGTATAAAATTTATATTTGTTCATCAAGAAATGAAGAAAATGCACCAATTAGCGTGTACGCTGTATGTAGTTCTGAACGGCAAATGTTCTTACACCTCGGTTGTCATTCGTCAGCCATACTGTTATGAGGGAATGAGACTTATTATGGTATAAAATCTGTTATATTCTGTAAAAAGAGTTAAACAGTACCAAATGTTATATATACAAGGTAACTTTTCTTCTACGGTAGGGGACTCTGCTTGCACTCGCATCATAATCTGGGCAATGTTCTTCAATTTGAGCTTTATTTCGATAAAATATGTTCAAAAGTTTCGGAGATATAGCCCTTAGTATATAGTAGTTAGAAGCAATGCACAACAATATAATATATATGAAAAATGACATATGTTATACTGTTGAGATGTTGCCTAACAACATATTTATACCAAAGAATACAGTTTGAAGAAAATTGAAGAAAATAGTGTTTGAAGACATACATTTTCTACTTAGGATGAGTGTCACGTGGTCTCATCAATCCTGCAAGGGTTAAATGGCTTCATGTATAACAACAGGTACTAACTTCATTTTTTAAAATTTCTTGTTGTAACGTATAGATCTTATTTCCCCTTTATCATGTGTGCAACACTTAGATAGTATATTTGGTAGTTGTGTGTAAAAAAATATACAGGGTGATGCATAATTCAAACCTTTAAAAAAATGAAATTATTGTTTGTTCATCAAAAAATAAAGAAAATGCACCGATTAGCGTGTGCGCTGTATGAAGTTCTGAATGGCACATGTTCTTACTTCTCGGTTGTCATTGGTCAGCCATATTGTTATGAGGGAATGAGATTTATTATGGGATAAAATCTCTTATATTCTGTAAAAAGAGTTAAACAGTACTTAATGTTATATATACAAGGTAACTTTTCTTCTACGGTAGGGAACTCTGCTTTCACTCACATCATAAACTGGGCAACGCTCGTCAATTTGAGCTTTATTTCGTTAAAATATGTTCAGAAGTTTCGGAGATATAGCCCTTAGTATATAGTAGTTAGGAGCAATGCACAACGATATAATATATATGAAAAGATGATATATGTTATATTGTTGAGATGTTGCCTAACAACATATTTATACCAAAGTGTACAGTTTTGAAAAAAATTGAAGAAAATAGGGTTTGAAGACATACGTTTTCTACTTAGGAGGAGTGTCACGTGGTCTCATCAATCCGGCAAGGGTTAAATGGCTTGTGTATAACAACAGGTACTAACTTCATTTTTTAAAATTTCTTGTTGTAATGTATAGATTTTATTTCCCCTTTATCATGTGTGCAACACTTAGATAGTATATTTGGTAGTTGTGTGTAAAAAAATATACAGGGTGATGCAGAATTCAAACCCTTAATAATATGAAATTATTGTTTGTTCATCAAAAAATAAAGAAAATGCACCAATTAGCGTGTGCGCTGTATGAAGTTCTGAATGGCACATGTTCTTACTTATCGGTTGTCATTGGTCAGCCATATTGTTATGAGGGAATGAGACTTATTATGGGATAAAATCTCTTATATTTTGTAAAAAGAGTTAAACAGTACCAAAGGTTATATATACAAGGTAAGTTTTCTTATACGGTAGGGATCTCTGCTTTCACTCACATCATAAACTGGGCAACGCTCGTCAATTTGAGCTTTATTTCGTTAAAATATGTTTAGAAGTTTCGGAGATATAGCCTTTAGTATATAGTAGTTAGAAGCAATGCACAACAATATAAGAGATATGAAAAATGACATATGTTATATTGTTGAGATGTTGCCTAACAACATATTTATACCAAAGTGTACAGTTTTGAAGAAAATTGAAGAAAATAGAGTTTGAAGACATACGTTTTCTACTTAGGATGAGTGTCACGTGGTCTCATCAATCCTGCAAGGGTTAAATGGCTTCATGTATAACAACAGGTACTAAGTTCATTTTTTAAAACTTCTTGTTGTAATGTATAGATTTTCTCTCCCCTTTATCAGGTGTGCAACACTTAGATAGTATATTTGGTAATTGTGTGGAAAAAAATATACAGGGTGATGCAGAATTCCAAAACTTAATATTATAAAATTTATGTTTGTTCATCAAGAAATGAAGAAAATGCACCAATTAGCGTGTGCGCTGTATGAAGTTCTGAATGGCACATGTTCTTACTCCTCGGTTGTCATTGGTCAGCCATATTGTTATGAGGGAATGAGACTTATTATGGGATATAATCTCTTATATTCTGTAAAAACAGTTAAACAGTACCAAATGTTATATATACAAGGTAACTTTTCTTCTACGGTGGGGAACTCTGGATTCACTCACATCATAAATTGGGCAACGCTCGTCAATTTGAGCTTTATTTCGTTAAAATATGTTCAGAAGTTTCAGAGATATAGCCCTTAGTATATAGTAGTTAGAAGCAATGCACAACAATATAATATATATGAAAAATGACATATGTTATATTGTTGAGATGTTGCCTAACAACATATTTATACCAAAGAATACAGTTTTGAAGAAAATTGAAGAAAATAGTGTTTGAAGACATACGTTTTCTACTTAGGATGAGTGTCACGTGGTCTCATCAATCCTGCAAGGGTTAAATGGCTTCATGTATAACAACAGGTACTAACTTCATTTTTTAAAATTTCTTGTTGTAACGTATAGATTTTATTTCCCCTTTATCATGTGTGCAACACTTAGATAGTATATTTGGTAGTTGTGTGTAAAAAAATATACAGGGTGATGCAGAATTCCAACACTTAATAATATGAAATTATTGTTTGTTCATCAAAAAATAAAGAAAATGCACCGATTAGCGTGTGCGCTGTATGAAGTTCTGAATGGCACATGTTCTTACTTCTCGGTTGTCATTGGTCAGCCATATTGTTATGAGGGAATGAGATTTATTATGGGATAAAATCTCTTATATTCTGTAAAAAGAGTTAAACAGTACCAAATGATATATATACAAGGTAACTTTTCTTCTACGGTAGGGAACTCTGCTTTCACTCACATCATAAACTGGGCAACGCTCGTCAATTTGAGCTTTATTTCGTTAAAATATGTTCAGAAGTTTCGGAGATATAGCCCTTAGTATATAGTAGTTAGGAGCAATGCACAACAATATAATATATATGAAAAAATGATATATGTTATATTGTTGAGATATTGCCTAACAACATATTTATACCAAAGTGTACAGTTTTGAAGAAAATTGAAGAAAATAGTGTTTGAAGACATACGTTTTCTACTTAGGATGAGTGTCACGTGGTCTCATCAATCCTGCAAGGGTTAAATGGCTTCATGTATAACAACAGGTACTAAGTTAATTTTTTAAAACTTCTTGTTGTGATGTATAGATTTTCTTTCCCCTTTATCAGGTGTGCAACACTTAGATAGTGTATTTGAAAGTTGTGTGGAAAAAAATATACAGGTTGATGCAGAATTCCAACACATAACAGTATAAAATTTATGTTTGTTCATCAAGAAATGATGAAAATGCACCAATTAGCGTGTGCGCTGTATGTAGTTCTGAATGGCACATGTTCTTACTCCTCGGTTGTCATTGGTCAGCCATATTGTTATGAGGGAATGAGACTTATTATGGGATATAATCTGTTATATTCTGTAAAAAGAGTTAAACAGTACCAATTATTATAAATACAAGGTAACTTTTCTTCTACGGTAGGGAACTCTGCTTTCACTCACATCATAAACTGGGCAACGCTCGTCAATTTGAGCTTTATTTCGTTAAAATATGTTCAGAAGTTTCGGAGATATAGCCCTTAGTATATAGTAGTTAGGAGCGATGCACAACAATATAATATATATGAAAAAATGATATATGTTATATTGTTGAGATGTTGCCTAACAACATATTTATACCAAAGTGTACAGTTTTGAAGAAAATTGAAGAAAATAGGGTTTGAAGACATACGTTTTCTACTTAGGATGAGTGTCACGTGGTCTCATCAATCCGGCAAGGGTTAAATGGCTTCATGTATAACAACAGGTACTAACTTCATTTTTTAAAATTTCTTGTTGTAATGTATAGATTTTATTTCCCCTTTATCATGTGTGCAACACTTAGATAGTATATTTGGTAGTTGTGTGTAAAAAAATATACAGGGTGATGCAGAATTCCAACACTTAATAATATGAAATTATTGTTTGTTCATCAAAAAATAAAGAAAATGCACCAATTAGCGTGTGCGCTGTATGTAGTTCTGAATGGCACATGTTCTTACTCCTCGGTTGTCATTGGTCAGCCATATTGTTATGAGGGAATGAGACTTATTATGGGATATAATCTGTTATATTCTGTAAAAAGAGTTAAACAGTACCAATTATTATAAATACAAGGTAACTTTTCTTCTACGGTAGGGAACTCTGCTTTCACTCACATCATAAACTGGGCAACGCTCGTCAATTTGAGCTTTATTTCGTTAAAATATGTTTAGAAGTTTCGGAGATATAGCCCTTAGTATATAGTAGTTAGGAGCAATGCACAACAATATAATATATATGAAAAAATGATATATCTTATATTGTTGAGATGTTGCCTAACAACATATTTATACCAAAGAATACAGTTTTGAAGAAAATTGAAGAAAATAGTGTTTGAAGACATACATTTTCTACTTAGGATGAGTGTCACGTGGTCTCATCAATCCTGCAAGGGTTAAATGGCTTCACGTATAACAACAGATACTAACTTCATTTTTTAAAATTTCTTGTTGTAATGTATAGATTTTCTTTCCCCTTTATCAGGTGTGCAACACTTAGATAGTATATTTGGTAGTTGTGTGGAAAAAAATATACAGGGTGATGCAGAATTCCAAAATTTACTATTATAAAATTTATGTTTGTTCATCAAGAAATGAAGAAAATGCACCAATTAGCGTGTGCGCTGTATGAAGTTCTGAATGGCACATGTTCTTACTCCTCGGTTGTCATTGGTCAGCCATATTGTTATGAGGGAATGAGACTTATTATGGGATAAAATCTCTTATATTCTGTAAAAACAGTTAAACAGTACCAAATGTTATATATACAAGGTAACTTTTCTTCTACGGTGGGGAACTATGCATTCACTCACATCATAAATTGGGCAACGCTCGTCAATTTGAGCTTTATTTCGTTAAAATATGTTCAGAAGTTTCGGAGATATAGCAATTAGTATATAGTAGTTAGAAGCAATGCACAACAATATAATATATATGAAAAATGACATATGTTATATTGTTGAGATGTTGCGTAACAACATATTTATACCAAAGAATACAGTTTTGAAGAAAATTGAAGAAAATAGTGTTTGAAGACATACGTTTTCTACTTAGGATGAGTGTCACGTGGTCTCATCAATCCTGCAAGGGTAAAACGGCTTCATGTATAACAACAGGTACTAACTTCATTTTTTAAAATTTCTGGTTGTAATGTATAGATTTTTTCCCCTTTATCATGTGTGCTACCCTTAGATAGTATATTTGGTAGTTGTGTGTAAAAAAAATATACAGGGTGATGCAGAATTCCAACCCTTAATAATATTAAATTATTGTTTGCTCATCAAAAAATAAAGATAATGCACCAATTAGCGTGTGCGCTGTATGTAGTTCTGAATGGCACATGTTCTTACTCCTCGGTGCTCATTGGTCAGCCATATTGTTATGAGGGAATGAGACTTATTATGGGATAAAATTTGTTATTTTCTGTAAAAAGAGTTAAACAGTACCAAATGTTATATATACAAGGTAACTTTTCTTCTACGGTAGGGAACTCTGCTTTCACCCACATCATAAATTGGGCAACGCTCGTCAATTTGAGCTTTATTTCGTTAAAATATGTTCAGAAGTTTCGGAGATATAGCCCTTAGTATATAGTAGTTAGGAGCAATGCACAACAATATAATATATATGAAAAAATGATATATGTTATATTGTTGAGATGTTGCCTAACAACATATTTATACCAAAGAATACAGTTTTGAAGAAAATTGAAGAAAATAGTGTTTGAAGACATACGTTTTCTACTTAGGATGAGTGTCACGTGGTCTCATCAATCCTGCAAGGGTTAAATGGCTTCATGTATAACAACAGGTACTAAGTTCATTTTTTAAAACTTCTTGTTGTAATGTATAGATTTTCTTTCCCCTTTATCAGGTGTGCAACACTTAGATAGTATATTTGGTAGTTGTGTGGAAAAAAATATACAGGGTGATGCAGAATTCCAACACTTAATAGTATAAAATTTATGTTTGTTCATCAAGAAATGAAGACAATGCACCAATTAGCGTGTGCGCTGTATGTAGTTCTTAATGGCACATGTTCTTACTCCTCGGTTGTCATTGGTCAGCCATATTGTTATGAGGGAATGAGATTTATTATGGGATAAAATATGTTATATTCTGTAAAAAAATTTAAACAGTTCCAAATGTTATACATACAAGGTAACTTTTCTTCTATGGTAGGGGACTCTGCTTGCACTCGCATCATAAAGGGGGCAATGTTCTTCAATTTGAGCTTTATTTCGTTAAAATATGTTCAGAAGTTCCTCAGATATATAGCAATTAGTATATAGTAGTTAGAAGCAATCCACAACAATATAATATATATGAAAAATGACATATGTTATATTGTTCAGATGTTGCCTAACAACATATTTATACCAAAGAATACAGTTTTGAAGAAAATTTAAGAAAATAGTGTTTGAAGACATACATTTTCTACTTAGGATGAGTGTCACGTGGTCTCATCAATCCTGCAAGGGATAAATGGCTTCATGTATAACAACAGGTACTAACTTCATTTTTTAAAATTTCTTGTTGTAATGTATAGATTTTATTTCCCCTTTATCATGTGTGCAACACTTAGATAGTATATTTGGTAGTTGTGTGTAAAAAAAATATACAGGATGATGCAGAATTCCAACACTTAATAATATTAAATTATTGTTTGCTCATCAAAAAATAAAGAAAATGCACCAATTAGCGTGTGCGCTGTATGAAGGTCTGAATGGCACATGTTCTTACTCCTCGGTTGTCATTGGTCAGCCATATTGTTATAATTGAATGAGACTTATTATGGGATAAATCTCTTATACTCTGTAAAAAGAGTTAAACAGTACCAAATGTTATATATACAAGGTAACTTTTCTTCTACGGTAGGGAACTCTGCTTTCACTCACATCATAAACTGGGCAACGCTCGTCAATTTGAGCTTTATTTCGTTAAAATATGTTCAGAAGTTTCGGAGATATAGCAATTAGTATATAGTAGTTAGAAGCAATGCACAACAATATAATATATATGAAAAAATGATATATCTTATATTGTTGAGATGTTGCCTAACAACATATTTATACCAAAGTGTACAGTTTTGAAGAAAATTGAAGAAAATAGTGTTTGAAGACATACGTTTTCTACTTAGGATGAGTGTCACGTGGTCTCATCAATCCGGCAAGGGTTAAATGGCTTCATGTATAACAACAGGTACTAACTTCATTTTTTAAAATTTCTTGTTGTAATGTATAGATTTTATTTCCCCTTTATCATGTGTGCAACACTTAGATAGTATATTTGGTAGTTGTGTGTAAAAAAATATACAGGGTGATACAGAATTCAAACCCTTAATAATATGAAATTATTGTTTGTTCATCAAAAAATAAAGAAAATGCACCAATTAGCGTGTGCGCTGTATGAAGTTCTGAATGGCACATGTTCTTACTTCTCGGTTGTCATTGGTCAGCCATATTGTTATGAGGGAATGAGACTTATTATGGGATAAAATCTCTTATATTTTGTAAAAAGAGTTAAACAGTATCAAAGGTTATATATACAAGGTAACTTTTCTTCTACGGTAGGGAACTCTGCTTTCACTCACATCATAAACTGGGCAACGCTCGTCAATTTGAGCTTTATTTCGTTAAAATATGTCTAGAAGTTTCGGAGATATAGCCCTTAGTATATAGTAGTTAGGAGCAATGCACAACAATATAATATATATGAAAAAATGATATATCTTATATTGTTGAGATGTTGCTTAACAACATATTTATACCAAAGTGTACAGTTTTGAAGAAAATTGAAGAAAATAGTGTTTGAAGACATACGTTTTCTACTTAGGATGGGTGTCACGTGGTCTCATCAATCCTGCAAGGGTTAAATGGCTTCATGTATAACAACAGGTTGTAATGCTCCGCTATTGTACATCTACACCATCGCATTACAGGATATTCTGAAGAAGGGTAATAAGAGTTCTGGTCCGCATCATATGATGTTAAAATTAAAATGTAAGAAAACTTTTTTCGAATCGTTATTAAATAATAGTCGAATTGAGGATGTACGTGTAAATTAGTGTTTTGTGCTGGATAACTTAGATTAAATATGCAGCTCTAAATTAATCAAAAGCCTCGGATCGACATGTAAATTGCAAAGTCCAACTGTATTGTAACAATAATTTGCCTCTGATGCCGTATGCAGTTAAGAAGATATATATAGGTGAGAAACAATATTTTAGGATTTCAAGTTATGTGTATATCGAATATCTAATGTTATCTTTTGGAAACAGCTCGATGGAATCTAATGTTAAGTAATGTTGATGGAATATGAATTATTTTAATGTGATGAAAAGTATTCGACGATTATGAATGTATAATGAATATTAATGATAATAATACTTGAAATGTTTTAATGTAAGATATAATTTAGAAGAAGCTGTTCAAAAGTTAGAAAGAATTCGATTAAAATAAAGTAATCCTATGTTATTTTGTTTGTACCTATACTGCGTGATCAGTATGATAAATAATGTGGTTTTATGCATAGATTAACTATCTATTCGCCAATTATCAGAGGTTATATCAAATGTTGTAATCCTGTACTATACTGTTGGAGTTTCTCATCAGCACACCGAACCAGCAAATTTCTTTTACAAGGAAAACACGTACCTGTGTGTGTGACAAGGTGCATTTCAAGGTACTAAGTTCATTTTTTAAAACATCTTGTTGTAATGTATAGATTTTCTTTCCCCTTTATCAGGTGTGCAACACTTAGGTAGTATATTTGGTAGTTGTGTGGAAAAAAATATACAGGGTGATGCAGAATTCCAACACTTAATAGTATAAAATTTATGTTTGTTCATCAAGAAATGAAGAAAATGCACCAATTAGCGTGTGCGCTGTATGTAGTTCTTAATGGCACATGTTCTTACTCCTTGGTTGTCATTGGTCAGCCATATTGTTATGAGGGATTGAGACTTATTATGGGATAAAATCTGTTATATTCTGTAAAAAGAGTTAAACAGTACCAAATATTATATATACAAGGTAACTTTTCTTCTACGGTAGGGAACTCTGCTTTCACTCACATCATAAACTGGGCAACGCTCGTCAATTTGAGCTTTATTTCGTTAAAATATGTTCAGAAGTTTCGGAGATATAGCAATTAGTATATAGTAGTTAGAAGCAATGCACAACAATATAATATATATGAAAAATGATATATGTTATATTGTTGAGATGTTGCCTAACAACATATTTAAACCAAAGAATAAAGTTTTGAAGAAAATTGAAGAAAATAGTGTTTGAAGACATACATTTTCTACTTAGGATGAGTGTCACGTGGTCTCATCAATCCTGCAAGGGTTAACTGGCTTCATGTATAACAACAGGTACTAACTTCATTTTTTAAAATTTCTTGTTGTAATGTATAGATTTTATTTCCCCTTTATCAGGTGTGCAACACTTAGATAGTATATTTGGTAGTTGTGTGGAAAAAAATATACAGGGTGATGCAGAATTCCAACACATAATAGTATAAAATTTATATTTGTTCATCAAGAAATGAAGAAAATGCACCAATTAGCGTGTGCGCTGTATGTAGTTCTGAATGGCACATGTTCTTACTCCGCGGTTGTCATTGGTCAGCCATACTGTTATGAGTGAATGAGACTTATTATGGGATAAAATCTGTTATATTCTGTAAAAAGAGTTAAACAGTACCAAATGTTATATATACAAGGTAACTTTTCTTCTACGGTAGGGAACTCTGCTTTCACTCACATCATAAACTGGGCAACGCTCGTCAATTTGAGCTTTATTTCGTTAAAATATGTTCAGAAGTTTCGGAGATATAGCCCTTAGTATATAGTAGTTAGGAGCAATGCACAACAATATAATATATATGAAAAAATGGTATATGTTATATTGTTGAGATGTTGCCTAACAACATATTTATACCAAAGTGTACAGTTTTGAAGAAAATTGAAGAAAATAGTGTTTGAAGACATACGTTTTCTACTTAGGATGAGTGTCACGTGGTCTCATCAATCCTGCAAGGGTTAAATGGCTTCATGTATAACAACAGGTACTAAGTTCATGTTTAAAACTTCTTGTTGTAATATATAGATTTTCTTTCCCCTTTATCAGGTGTGCAACAGTTAGATAGTATATTTGGTAGTTGTGTGGAAAAAAGTATACAGGGTGATGCAGAATTCCAACACTTAATAGTATAAAGTTTATATTTGTTCATCAAGAAATGAAGAAAATGCACCAATTAGCGTGTGCGCTGTATGTAGTTCTGAATGGCACATGTTCTTTCTCCTCGGTTGTCATTGGTCAGCCATACTGTTATGAGTGAATGAGACTTATTATGGGATAAAATCTCTTATATTCTGTAAAAAGAGTTAAACAGTACTTAATGTTATATATACAAGGTAACTTTTCTTCTACGGTAGGGAACTCTGCTTTCACTCACATCATAAACTGGGCAACGCTCGTCAATTTGAGCTTTATTTCGATAAAATATGTTCAAAAGTTTCGGAGATATAGCCCTTAGTATATAGTAGTTAGAAGCAATGCACAACAATATAATATATATGAAAAATGACATATGTTATACTGTTGAGATGTTGCCTAACAACATATTTATACCAAAGAATACAGTTTGAAGAAAATTGAAGAAAATAGTGTTTGAAGACATACATTTTCTACTTAGGATGAGTGTCACGTGGTCTCATCAATCCTGCAAGGGTTAGATGGCTTCATGTATAACAACAGGTACTAACTTCATTTTTTAAAATTTCTTGTTGTAACGTATAGATTTTATTTCCCCTTTATCATGTGTGCAACACTTAGATAGTATATTTGGTAGTTGTGTGTAAAAAAATATACAGGGTGATGCAGAATTCAAACCTTTAAAAATATGAAATTATTGTTTGTTCATCAAGAAATGAAGAAAATGCACCGATTAGCGTGTGCGCTGTATGAAGTTCTGAATGGCACATGTTCTTACTTCTCGGTTGTCATTGGTCAGCCATATTGTTATGAGGGAATGAGATTTATTATGGGATAAAATCTCTTATATTCTGTAAAAAGAGTTAAACAGTACTTAATGTTATATATACAAGGTAACTTTTCTTCTACGGTAGGGAACTCTGCTTTCACTCACATCATAAACTGGGCAACGCTCGTCAATTTGAGCTTTATTTCGTTAAAATATGTTCAGAAGTTTCGGAGATATAGCCCTTAGTATATAGTAGTTAGGAGCAATGCACAACAATATAATATATATGAAAAAATGATATATGTTATATTGTTGAGATGTTGCCTAACAACATATTTATACCAAAGTGTACAGTTTTGAAAAAAATTGAAGAAAATAGGGTTTGAAGACATACGTTTTCTACTTAGGAGGAGTGTCACGTGGTCTCATCAATCCGGCAAGGGTTAAATGGCTTGTGTATAACAACAGGTACTAACTTCATTTTTTAAAATTTCTTGTTGTAATGTATAGATTTTATTTCCCCTTTATCATGTGTGCAACACTTAGATAGTATATTTGGTAGTTGTGTGTAAAAAAATATACAGGGTGATGCAGAATTCAAACCCTTAATAATATGAAATTATTGTTTGTTCATCAAAAAATAAAGAAAATGCACCAATTAGCGTGTGCGCTGTATGAAGTTCTGAATGGCACATGTTCTTACTTCTCGGTTGTCATTGGTCAGCCATATTGTTATGAGGGAATGAGACTTATTATGGGATAAAATCTCTTATATTTTGTAAAAAGAGTTAAACAGTACCAAAGGTTATATATACAAGGTAAGTTTTCTTATACGGTAGGGAACTCTGCTTTCACTCACATCATAAACTGGGCAACGCTCGTCAATTTGAGCTTTATTTCGTTAAAATATGTTTAGAAGTTTCGGAGATATAGCCCTTAGTATATAGTAGTTAGGAGCAATGCACAACAATATAATATATATGAAAAAATGATATATCTTATATTGTTGAGATGTTGCCTAACAACATATTTATACCAAAGTGTACAGTTTTGAAGAAAATTGAGGAAAATAGTGTTTGAAGACATTCGTTTTCTACTTAGGATGGGTGTCACGTGGTCTCATCAATCCTGCAAGGGTTAAATGGCTTCATGTATAACAACAGGTACTGAGTTCATTTTTTAAAACTTCTTGTTGTAATGTATAGATTTTCTTTCCCCTTTATCAGGTGTGCAACACTTAGGTAGTATATTTGGTAGTTGTGTGGAAAAAAATATACAGGGTGATGCAGAATTCCCACCCTTAATAGTATAAAATTTATGTTTGTTCATCAAGAAATGAAGAAAATGCACCAATTAGCGTGTGCGCTGTATGTAGGTCTGAATGGCACATGTTCTTACTCCTCGGTTGTCATTGGTCAGCCATATTGTTATGAGGGAATGAGACTTATTATGGGATATAATCTGTTATATTCTGTAAAAAGAGTTAAACATTACCAAATATTATAAATACAAGGTAACTTTTCTTCTACGGTAGGGAACTCTGCTTTCACTCACATCATAAACTGGGCAACGCTCGTCAATTTGAGCTTTATTTCGTTAAAATATGTTCAGAAGTTTCGGAGATATAGCAATTAGTATATAGTAGTTAGAAGCAATGCACAACAATATAATATATATGAAAAATGATATATGTTATATTGTTGAGATGTTGCCTAACAACATATTTATACCAAAGAATACAGTTTCGAAGAAAATTGAAGAAAATAGTGTTTGAAGACATACATTTTCTACTAAGGATGAGTGTCACGTGGTCTCATCAATCCGGCAAGGGTTAAATGGCTTCATGTATAACAACAGGTACTAACTTCATTTTTTAAAATTTCTTGTTGTAATGTATAGATTTTATTTCCCCTTTATCATGTGTGCAACACTTAGATAGTATATTTGGTAGTTGTGTGTAAAAAAATATACAGGGTGATACAGAATTCAAACCCTTAATAATATGAAATTATTGTTTGTTCATCAAAAAATAAAGAAAATGCACCAATTAGCGTGTGCGCTGTATGAAGTTCTGAATGGCACATGTTCTTACTTCTCGGTTGTCATTGGTCAGCCATATTGTTATGAGGGAATGAGACTTATTATGGGATAAAATCTCTTATATTTTGTAAAAAGAGTTAAACAGTATCAAAGGTTATATATACAAGGTAACTTTTCTTCTACGGTAGGGAACTCTGCTTTCACTCACATCATAAACTGGGCAACGCTCGTCAATTTGAGCTTTATTTCGTTAAAATATGTCTAGAAGTTTCGGAGATATAGCCCTTAGTATATAGTAGTTAGGAGCAATGCACAACAATATAATATATATGAAAAAATGATATATCTTATATTGTTGAGATGTTGCTTAACAACATATTTATACCAAAGTGTACAGTTTTGAAGAAAATTGAAGAAAATAGTGTTTGAAGACATACGTTTTCTACTTAGGATGGGTGTCACGTGGTCTCATCAATCCTGCAAGGGTTAAATGGCTTCATGTATAACAACAGGTTGTAATGCTCCGCTATTGTACATCTACACCATCGCATTACAGGATATTCTGAAGAAGGGTAATAAGAGTTCTGGTCCGCATCATATGATGTTAAAATTAAAATGTAAGAAAACTTTTTTCGAATCGTTATTAAATAATAGTCGAATTGAGGATGTACGTGTAAATTAGTGTTTTGTGCTGGATAACTTAGATTAAATATGCAGCTCTAAATTAATCAAAAGCCTCGGATCGACATGTAAATTGCAAAGTCCAACTGTATTGTAACAATAATTTGCCTCTGATGCCGTATGCAGTTAAGAAGATATATATAGGTGAGAAACAATATTTTAGGATTTCAAGTTATGTGTATATCGAATATCTAATGTTATCTTTTGGAAACAGCTCGATGGAATCTAATGTTAAGTAATGTTGATGGAATATGAATTATTTTAATGTGATGAAAAGTATTCGACGATTATGAATGTATAATGAATATTAATGATAATAATACTTGAAATGTTTTAATGTAAGATATAATTTAGAAGAAGCTGTTCAAAAGTTAGAAAGAATTCGATTAAAATAAAGTAATCCTATGTTATTTTGTTTGTACCTATACTGCGTGATCAGTATGATAAATAATGTGGTTTTATGCATAGATTAACTATCTATTCGCCAATTATCAGAGGTTATATCAAATGTTGTAATCCTGTACTATACTGTTGGAGTTTCTCATCAGCACACCGAACCAGCAAATTTCTTTTACAAGGAAAACACGTACCTGTGTGTGTGACAAGGTGCATTTCAAGGTACTAAGTTCATTTTTTAAAACATCTTGTTGTAATGTATAGATTTTCTTTCCCCTTTATCAGGTGTGCAACACTTAGGTAGTATATTTGGTAGTTGTGTGGAAAAAAATATACAGGGTGATGCAGAATTCCAACACTTAATAGTATAAAATTTATGTTTGTTCATCAAGAAATGAAGAAAATGCACCAATTAGCGTGTGCGCTGTATGTAGTTCTTAATGGCACATGTTCTTACTCCTTGGTTGTCATTGGTCAGCCATATTGTTATGAGGGATTGAGACTTATTATGGGATAAAATCTGTTATATTCTGTAAAAAGAGTTAAACAGTACCAAATATTATATATACAAGGTAACTTTTCTTCTACGGTAGGGAACTCTGCTTTCACTCACATCATAAACTGGGCAACGCTCGTCAATTTGAGCTTTATTTCGTTAAAATATGTTCAGAAGTTTCGGAGATATAGCAATTAGTATATAGTAGTTAGAAGCAATGCACAACAATATAATATATATGAAAAATGATATATGTTATATTGTTGAGATGTTGCCTAACAACATATTTAAACCAAAGAATAAAGTTTTGAAGAAAATTGAAGAAAATAGTGTTTGAAGACATACATTTTCTACTTAGGATGAGTGTCACGTGGTCTCATCAATCCTGCAAGGGTTAACTGGCTTCATGTATAACAACAGGTACTAACTTCATTTTTTAAAATTTCTTGTTGTAATGTATAGATTTTATTTCCCCTTTATCAGGTGTGCAACACTTAGATAGTATATTTGGTAGTTGTGTGGAAAAAAATATACAGGGTGATGCAGAATTCCAACACATAATAGTATAAAATTTATATTTGTTCATCAAGAAATGAAGAAAATGCACCAATTAGCGTGTGCGCTGTATGTAGTTCTGAATGGCACATGTTCTTACTCCGCGGTTGTCATTGGTCAGCCATACTGTTATGAGTGAATGAGACTTATTATGGGATAAAATCTGTTATATTCTGTAAAAAGAGTTAAACAGTACCAAATGTTATATATACAAGGTAACTTTTCTTCTACGGTAGGGAACTCTGCTTTCACTCACATCATAAACTGGGCAACGCTCGTCAATTTGAGCTTTATTTCGTTAAAATATGTTCAGAAGTTTCGGAGATATAGCCCTTAGTATATAGTAGTTAGGAGCAATGCACAACAATATAATATATATGAAAAAATGGTATATGTTATATTGTTGAGATGTTGCCTAACAACATATTTATACCAAAGTGTACAGTTTTGAAGAAAATTGAAGAAAATAGTGTTTGAAGACATACGTTTTCTACTTAGGATGAGTGTCACGTGGTCTCATCAATCCTGCAAGGGTTAAATGGCTTCATGTATAACAACAGGTACTAAGTTCATGTTTAAAACTTCTTGTTGTAATATATAGATTTTCTTTCCCCTTTATCAGGTGTGCAACAGTTAGATAGTATATTTGGTAGTTGTGTGGAAAAAAGTATACAGGGTGATGCAGAATTCCAACACTTAATAGTATAAAGTTTATATTTGTTCATCAAGAAATGAAGAAAATGCACCAATTAGCGTGTGCGCTGTATGTAGTTCTGAATGGCACATGTTCTTTCTCCTCGGTTGTCATTGGTCAGCCATACTGTTATGAGTGAATGAGACTTATTATGGGATAAAATCTCTTATATTCTGTAAAAAGAGTTAAACAGTACTTAATGTTATATATACAAGGTAACTTTTCTTCTACGGTAGGGAACTCTGCTTTCACTCACATCATAAACTGGGCAACGCTCGTCAATTTGAGCTTTATTTCGATAAAATATGTTCAAAAGTTTCGGAGATATAGCCCTTAGTATATAGTAGTTAGAAGCAATGCACAACAATATAATATATATGAAAAATGACATATGTTATACTGTTGAGATGTTGCCTAACAACATATTTATACCAAAGAATACAGTTTGAAGAAAATTGAAGAAAATAGTGTTTGAAGACATACATTTTCTACTTAGGATGAGTGTCACGTGGTCTCATCAATCCTGCAAGGGTTAGATGGCTTCATGTATAACAACAGGTACTAACTTCATTTTTTAAAATTTCTTGTTGTAACGTATAGATTTTATTTCCCCTTTATCATGTGTGCAACACTTAGATAGTATATTTGGTAGTTGTGTGTAAAAAAATATACAGGGTGATGCAGAATTCAAACCTTTAAAAATATGAAATTATTGTTTGTTCATCAAGAAATGAAGAAAATGCACCGATTAGCGTGTGCGCTGTATGAAGTTCTGAATGGCACATGTTCTTACTTCTCGGTTGTCATTGGTCAGCCATATTGTTATGAGGGAATGAGATTTATTATGGGATAAAATCTCTTATATTCTGTAAAAAGAGTTAAACAGTACTTAATGTTATATATACAAGGTAACTTTTCTTCTACGGTAGGGAACTCTGCTTTCACTCACATCATAAACTGGGCAACGCTCGTCAATTTGAGCTTTATTTCGTTAAAATATGTTCAGAAGTTTCGGAGATATAGCCCTTAGTATATAGTAGTTAGGAGCAATGCACAACAATATAATATATATGAAAAAATGATATATGTTATATTGTTGAGATGTTGCCTAACAACATATTTATACCAAAGTGTACAGTTTTGAAAAAAATTGAAGAAAATAGGGTTTGAAGACATACGTTTTCTACTTAGGAGGAGTGTCACGTGGTCTCATCAATCCGGCAAGGGTTAAATGGCTTGTGTATAACAACAGGTACTAACTTCATTTTTTAAAATTTCTTGTTGTAATGTATAGATTTTATTTCCCCTTTATCATGTGTGCAACACTTAGATAGTATATTTGGTAGTTGTGTGTAAAAAAATATACAGGGTGATGCAGAATTCAAACCCTTAATAATATGAAATTATTGTTTGTTCATCAAAAAATAAAGAAAATGCACCAATTAGCGTGTGCGCTGTATGAAGTTCTGAATGGCACATGTTCTTACTTCTCGGTTGTCATTGGTCAGCCATATTGTTATGAGGGAATGAGACTTATTATGGGATAAAATCTCTTATATTTTGTAAAAAGAGTTAAACAGTACCAAAGGTTATATATACAAGGTAAGTTTTCTTATACGGTAGGGAACTCTGCTTTCACTCACATCATAAACTGGGCAACGCTCGTCAATTTGAGCTTTATTTCGTTAAAATATGTTTAGAAGTTTCGGAGATATAGCCCTTAGTATATAGTAGTTAGGAGCAATGCACAACAATATAATATATATGAAAAAATGATATATCTTATATTGTTGAGATGTTGCCTAACAACATATTTATACCAAAGTGTACAGTTTTGAAGAAAATTGAGGAAAATAGTGTTTGAAGACATTCGTTTTCTACTTAGGATGGGTGTCACGTGGTCTCATCAATCCTGCAAGGGTTAAATGGCTTCATGTATAACAACAGGTACTGAGTTCATTTTTTAAAACTTCTTGTTGTAATGTATAGATTTTCTTTCCCCTTTATCAGGTGTGCAACACTTAGGTAGTATATTTGGTAGTTGTGTGGAAAAAAATATACAGGGTGATGCAGAATTCCCACCCTTAATAGTATAAAATTTATGTTTGTTCATCAAGAAATGAAGAAAATGCACCAATTAGCGTGTGCGCTGTATGTAGGTCTGAATGGCACATGTTCTTACTCCTCGGTTGTCATTGGTCAGCCATATTGTTATGAGGGAATGAGACTTATTATGGGATATAATCTGTTATATTCTGTAAAAAGAGTTAAACATTACCAAATATTATAAATACAAGGTAACTTTTCTTCTACGGTAGGGAACTCTGCTTTCACTCACATCATAAACTGGGCAACGCTCGTCAATTTGAGCTTTATTTCGTTAAAATATGTTCAGAAGTTTCGGAGATATAGCAATTAGTATATAGTAGTTAGAAGCAATGCACAACAATATAATATATATGAAAAATGATATATGTTATATTGTTGAGATGTTGCCTAACAACATATTTATACCAAAGAATACAGTTTCGAAGAAAATTGAAGAAAATAGTGTTTGAAGACATACATTTTCTACTAAGGATGAGTGTCACGTGGTCTCATCAATCCTGCAAGGGTTAAATGGCTTCATGTATAACAACAGGTACTAACTTCATTTTTTAAAATTTCTTGTTGTAATGTATAGATTTTATTTCCCCTTTATCATGTGTGCAACACTTAGATAGTATATTTGGTAGTTGTGTGGAAAAAAATATACAGGGTGATGCAGAATTCCAACGCTTAATAGTATAAAATTTATGTTTGTTCATCAAGAAATGAAGAAAATGCACCAATTAGCGTGTGCGCTGTATGTAGTTCTTTATGGCACATGTTCTTACTCCTCGGTTATCATTGGTCAGCCATATTGTTATGAGGGATTGAGACTTATTATGGGATAAAATCTGTTATATTCTGTAAAAAGAGTTAAACAGTACCAAATGTTATATATACAAGGTAACTTTTCTTCTACGGTAGGGAACTCTGCTTTCACTCACATCATAAACTGGGCAACGCTCGTCAATTTGAGCTTTATTTCGTTAAAATATGTTCAGAAGTTTCGGAGATATAGAAATTAGTATATAGTAGTTAGAACAATGCACAACAATATAATATATATGAAAAATGACATATGTTATATTGTTGAGATGTTGCCTAACAACATATTTATACCAAAGTGTACAGTTTTGAAGAAAATTGAAGAAAATAGAGTTTGAAGATATACGTTTTCTACTTAGGATGAGTGTCACGTGGTCTCATCAATCCTGCAAGGGTTAAATGGCTTCATGTATAACAACAGGTACTAAGTTCATTTTTTAAAACTTCTTGTTGTAATGTATAGATTTTATTTCCCCTTTATCATGTGTGCAACACTTAGATAGTATATTTGGTAGTTGTGTGGAAAAAAAAATACAGGGTGATGCAGAATTCCAAAACTTAATATTATAAAATTTATGTTTGTTCATCAAGAAATGAAGAAAATGCACCAATTAGCGTGTGCGCTGTATGAAGTTCTGAATGGCACATGTTCTTACTCCTCGGTTCTCATTGGTCAGCCATATTGTTATGAGGGAATGAGACTTATTATGGGATAAAATCTCTTATATTCTGTAAAAAGAGTTAAACAGTACCAAATGTTATATATACAAGGTAACTTTTCTTCTACGGTGGGGAACTCTGCATTCACTCACATCATAAATTGGGCAACGCTCGTCAATTTGAGCTTTATGTCGTTAAAATATGTTCAGAAGTTTCGGAGATATAGCCCTTAGTATATAGTAGTTAGGAGCAATGCACAACAATATAATATATATGAAAAAATGATATATGTTATATTGTTGAGATGTTGCCTAACAACATATTTATACCAAAGAATACAGTTTTGAAGAAAATTGAAGAAAATAGTGTTTGAAGACATACGTTTTCTACTTAGGATGAGTGTCACGTGGTCTCATCAATCCTGCAAGGGTTAAATGGCTTCATGTATAACAACAGGTATTAAGTTCATTTTTTAAAACTTCTTGTTGTAATGTATAGATTTTCTTTCCCCTTTATCAGGTGTGCAACACTTAGATAGTATATTTGGTAGTTGTGTGGAAAAAAATATACAGGGTGATGCAGAATTCCAACACTTAATAGTATAAAATTTATGTTTGTACATCAAGAAATGAAGACAATGCACCAATTAGCGTGTGCGCTGTATGTACTTCTTAATGGCACATGTTCTTACTCCTCGGTTGTCATTGGTCAGCCATATTGTTATGAGGGAATGAGATTTATTATGGGATAAAATATGTTATATTCTGTAAAAAAAGTTAAACAGTACCAAATGTTATACATACAAGGTAACTTTTCTTCTATGGTAGGGGACTCTGCTTGCACTCGCATCATAAAGGGGGCAATGTTCTTCAATTTGAGCTTTATTTCGTTAAAATATGTTCAGAAGTTCCTCAGATACATAGCAATTAGTATATAGTAGTTAGAAGCAATCCACAACAATATAATATATATGAAAAATGACATATGTTATATAAATCAGATGTTGCCTAACAACATATTTATACCAAAGAATACAGTTTTGAAGAAAATTGAAGAAAATAGTGTTTGAAGACATACATTTTCTACTTAGGATGAGTGTCACGTGGTCTCATCAATCCTGCAAGGGATAAATGGCTTCATGTATAACAACAGGTACTAACTTCATTTTTTAAAATTTCTTGTTGTAATGTATAGATTTTATTTCCCCTTTATCATGTGTGCAACACTTAGATAGTATATTTGGTAGTTGTGTGTAAAAAAAATATACAGGGTGATGCAGAATTCCAACACTTAATAATATTAAATTATTGTTTGCTCATCAAAAAATAAAGAAAATGCACCAATTAGCGTGTGCGCTGTATGAAGGTCTGAATGGCACATGTTCTTACTCCTCGGTTGTCATTGGTCAGCCATATTGTTATAATTGAATGAGACTTATTATGGGATAAATCTCTTATACTCTGTAAAAAGAGTTAAACAGTACCAAATGTTATATATACAAGGTAACTTTTCTTCTACGGTAGGGAACTCTGCTTTCACTCACATCATAAACTGGGCAACGCTCGTCAATTTGAGCTTTATTTCGTTAAAATATGTTCAGAAGTTTCGGAGATATAGCAATTAGTATATAGTAGTTAGAAGCAATGCACAACAATATAATATATATGAAAAATGATATATGTTATATTGTTGAGATGTTGCCTAACAACATATTTATACCAAAGAATACAGTTTCGAAGAAAATTGAAGAAAATAGTGTTTGAAGACATACATTTTCTACTAAGGATGAGTGTCACGTGGTCTCATCAATCCTGCAAGGGTTAAATGGCTTCATGTATAACAACAGGTACTAACTTCATTTTTTAAAATTTCTTGTTGTAATGTATAGATTTTATTTCCCCTTTATCATGTGTGCAACACTTAGATAGTATATTTGGTAGTTGTGTGGAAAAAAATATACAGGGTGATGCAGAATTCCAACGCTTAATAGTATAAAATTTATGTTTGTTCATCAAGAAATGAAGAAAATGCACCAATTAGCGTGTGCGCTGTATGTAGTTCTTTATGGCACATGTTCTTACTCCTCGGTTATCATTGGTCAGCCATATTGTTATGAGGGATTGAGACTTATTATGGGATAAAATCTGTTATATTCTGTAAAAAGAGTTAAACAGTACCAAATGTTATATATACAAGGTAACTTTTCTTCTACGGTAGGGAACTCTGCTTTCACTCACATCATAAACTGGGCAACGCTCGTCAATTTGAGCTTTATTTCGTTAAAATATGTTCAGAAGTTTCGGAGATATAGAAATTAGTATATAGTAGTTAGAACAATGCACAACAATATAATATATATGAAAAATGACATATGTTATATTGTTGAGATGTTGCCTAACAACATATTTATACCAAAGTGTACAGTTTTGAAGAAAATTGAAGAAAATAGAGTTTGAAGATATACGTTTTCTACTTAGGATGAGTGTCACGTGGTCTCATCAATCCTGCAAGGGTTAAATGGCTTCATGTATAACAACAGGTACTAAGTTCATTTTTTAAAACTTCTTGTTGTAATGTATAGATTTTATTTCCCCTTTATCATGTGTGCAACACTTAGATAGTATATTTGGTAGTTGTGTGGAAAAAAAAATACAGGGTGATGCAGAATTCCAAAACTTAATATTATAAAATTTATGTTTGTTCATCAAGAAATGAAGAAAATGCACCAATTAGCGTGTGCGCTGTATGAAGTTCTGAATGGCACATGTTCTTACTCCTCGGTTCTCATTGGTCAGCCATATTGTTATGAGGGAATGAGACTTATTATGGGATAAAATCTCTTATATTCTGTAAAAAGAGTTAAACAGTACCAAATGTTATATATACAAGGTAACTTTTCTTCTACGGTGGGGAACTCTGCATTCACTCACATCATAAATTGGGCAACGCTCGTCAATTTGAGCTTTATGTCGTTAAAATATGTTCAGAAGTTTCGGAGATATAGCCCTTAGTATATAGTAGTTAGGAGCAATGCACAACAATATAATATATATGAAAAAATGATATATGTTATATTGTTGAGATGTTGCCTAACAACATATTTATACCAAAGAATACAGTTTTGAAGAAAATTGAAGAAAATAGTGTTTGAAGACATACGTTTTCTACTTAGGATGAGTGTCACGTGGTCTCATCAATCCTGCAAGGGTTAAATGGCTTCATGTATAACAACAGGTATTAAGTTCATTTTTTAAAACTTCTTGTTGTAATGTATAGATTTTCTTTCCCCTTTATCAGGTGTGCAACACTTAGATAGTATATTTGGTAGTTGTGTGGAAAAAAATATACAGGGTGATGCAGAATTCCAACACTTAATAGTATAAAATTTATGTTTGTACATCAAGAAATGAAGACAATGCACCAATTAGCGTGTGCGCTGTATGTACTTCTTAATGGCACATGTTCTTACTCCTCGGTTGTCATTGGTCAGCCATATTGTTATGAGGGAATGAGATTTATTATGGGATAAAATATGTTATATTCTGTAAAAAAAGTTAAACAGTACCAAATGTTATACATACAAGGTAACTTTTCTTCTATGGTAGGGGACTCTGCTTGCACTCGCATCATAAAGGGGGCAATGTTCTTCAATTTGAGCTTTATTTCGTTAAAATATGTTCAGAAGTTCCTCAGATACATAGCAATTAGTATATAGTAGTTAGAAGCAATCCACAACAATATAATATATATGAAAAATGACATATGTTATATAGTTCAGATGTTGCCTAACAACATATTTATACCAAAGAAGACAGTTTTGAAGAAAATTGAAGAAAATAGTGTTTGAAGACATACATTTTCTACTTAGGATGAGTGTCACGTGGTCTCATCAATCCTGCAAGGGATAAATGGCTTCATGTATAACAACAGGTACTAACTTCATTTTTTAAAATTTCTTGTTGTAATGTATAGATTTTATTTCCCCTTTATCATGTGTGCAACACTTAGATAGTATATTTGGTAGTTGTGTGTAAAAAAAATATACAGGGTGATGCAGAATTCCAACACTTAATAATATTAAATTATTGTTTGCTCATCAAAAAATAAAGAAAATGCACCAATTAGCGTGTGCGCTGTATGAAGGTCTGAATGGCACATGTTCTTACTCCTCGGTTGTCATTGGTCAGCCATATTGTTATGAGGGAATGAGACTTATTATGGGATAAAATCTCTTATATTCTGTAAAAAGAGTTAAACAGTACTTAATGTTATATATACAAGGTAACTTTTCTTCTACGGTAGGGAACTCTGCTTTCACTCACATCATAAACTGGGCAACGCTCGTCAATTTGAGCTTTATTTCGTTAAAATATGTTCAGAAGTTTCGGAGATATAGCAATTAGTATATAGTAGTTAGAAGCAATGCACAACAATATAATATATATGAAAAAATGATATATGTTATATTGTTGAGATGTTGCCTAACAACATATTTATACCAAAGTGTACAGTTTTGAAGAAAATTGAAGAAAATAGTGTTTGAAGACATACGTTTTCTACTTAGGATGAGTGTCACGTGGTCTCATCAATCCGGCAAGGGTTAAATGGCTTCATGTATAACAACAGGTACTAACTTCATTTTTTAAAATTTCTTGTTGTAATGTATAGATTTTATTTCCCCTTTATCATGTGTGCAACACTTAGATAGTATATTTGGTAGTTGTGTGTAAAAAATATACAGGGTGATGCAGAATTCAAACCCTTAATAATATGAAATTATTGTTTGTTCATCAAAAAATAAAGAAAATGCACCAATTAGCGTGTGCGCTGTATGAAGTTCTGAATGGCACATGTTCTTACTTCTCGGTTGTCATTGGTCAGCCATATTGTTATGAGGGAATGAGACTTATTATGGGATAAAATCTCTTATATTTTGTAAAAAGAGTTAAACAGTACCAAAGGTTATATATACAAGGTAACTTTTCTTCTACGGTAGGGAACTCTGCTTTCACTCACATCATAAACTGGGCAACGCTCGTTAATTTGAGCTTTATTTCGTTAAAATATGTTCAGAAGTTTCGGAGATATAGCAATTAGTATATAGTAGTTAGAAGCAATGCACAACAATATAATATATATGAAAAATGATATATGTTATATTGTTGAGATGTTGCCTAACAACATATTTATACCAAAGAATACAGTTTTGAAGAAAATTGAAGAAAATAGTGTTTGAAGACATACATTTTCTACTTAGGATGAGTGTCACGTGGTCTCATCAATCCTGCAAGGGTTAAATGGCTTCATGTATAACAACAGGTACTAACTTCATTTTTTAAAATTTCTTGTTGTAATGTATAGATTTTATTTCCCCTTTATCATGTGTGCAACACTTAGATAGTATATTTGGTATTTGTGTGGAAAAAAATATACAGGGTGATGCAGAATTCCAACACTTAATATTATAAAATTTATATTTGTTCATCAAGAAATGAAGAAAATGCACCAATTAGCGTGTGCGCTGTATGTAGTTCTGAATGGCACATGTTCTTACTCCTCGGTTGTCATTGGTCAGCCATATTGTTATGAGGGAATGAGACTTATTATGGGATAAAATTTGTTATTTTCTGTAAAAAGAGTTAAACAGTACCAAATGTTATATATACAAGGTAACTTTTCTTCTACGGTAGGGAACTCTGCTTTCACCCACATCATAAATTGGGCAACGCTCGTCAATTAGAGCTTTATTTCGTTAAAATATGTTCAGAAGTTTCGGAGATATAGCCCTTAGTATATAGTAGTTAGGAGCAATGCACAACAATATAATATATATGAAAAAATGATATATGTTATATTGTTGAGATGTTGCCTAACAACATATTTATACCAAAGTGTACAGTTTTGAAGAAAATTGAAGAAAATAGTGTTTGAAGACATACGTTTTCAACTTAGGATGAGTGTCACGTGGTCTCATCAATCCTGCAAGGGTTAAATGGCTTCATGTATAACAATAGGTACTAAGTTCATTTTTTAAAACTTCTTGTTGTAATGTATAGAATTTCTTTCCCCTTTATCAGGTGTGCAACACTTAGATAGTATATTTGGTAGTTGTGTGGAAAAAAATATACAGGGTGATGCAGAATTCCAACACTTAATAGTATAAAATTTATGTTTGTTCATCAAGAAATGAAGACAAAGCACCAATTAGCGTGTGCGCTGTATGTAGTTCTTAATGGCACATGTTCTTACTCCTCGGTTGTCATTGGTCAGCCATAATGTTATGAGGGAATGAGATTTATTATGGGATAAAATATGTTATATTCTGTAAAAAAAGTTAAACAGTACCAAATGTTATACATACAAGGTAACTTTTCTTCTATGGTAGGGACTCTGGTTGCACTCGCATCATAAAGGGGGCAATGTTCTTCAATTTGAGCTTTATTTCGTTAAAATATGTTCAGAAGTTCCTCAGATATATAGCAATTAGTATATAGTAGTTAGAAGCAATCCACAACAATATAATATTTATGAAAAATGACATATGTTATATTGTTCAGATGTTGCCTAACAACATATTTATACCAAGGAATACAGTTTTGAAGAAAATTGAAGAAAATAGTGTTTGAAGACAAACATTTTCTACTTAGGATGAGTGTCACGTGGTCTCATCAATCTGCAAGGGATAAATGGCTTCATGTATAACAACAGGTACTAACTTCATTTTTTAAAATTTCTTGTTGTAATGTATAGATTTTATTTCCCCTTTATCATGTGTGCAACACTTAGATAGTATATTTGGTAGTTGTGTGTAAAAAAAATATACAGGGTGATGCAGAATTCCAACACTTAATAATATTAAAATATTGTTTGCTCATCAAAAAATAAAGATAATGCACCAATTAGCGTGTGCGCTGTATGAAGGTCTGAATGGCACATGTTCTTACTCCTCGGTTGTCATTGGTCAGCCATATTGTTATAATTGAATGAGACTTATTATGGGATAAATCTCTTATACTCTGTAAAAAGAGTTAAACAGTACCAAATGTTATATATACAAGGTAACTTTTCTTCTACGGTAGGGAACTCTGCTTTCACTCACATCATAAACTGGGCAACGCTCGTCAATTTGAGCTTTATTTCGTTAAAATATGTTCAGAAGTTTCGGAGATATAGCAATTAGTATATAGTAGTTAGAAGCAATGCACAACAATATAATATATATGAAAAATGACATGTTATATTGTTGAGATGTTGCCTAACAACATATTTATACCAAAGAATACAGTTTTGAAGAAAATTGAAGAAAATAGTGTTTGAAGACATACGTTTTCTACTTAGGATGAGTGTCACGTGGTCTCATCAATCCTGCAAGGGTAAAACGGCTTCATGTATAACAACAGGTACTAACTTCATTTTTTAAAATTTCTTGTTGTAATGTATAGATTTTTTCCCCTTTATCATGTGTGCAACACTTAGATAGTATATTTGGTAGTTGTGTGTAAAAAAAATATACAGGGTGATGCAGAATTCCAACCCTTAATAATATTAAATTATTGTTTGCTCATCAAAAAATAAAGATAATGCACCAATTAGCGTGTGCGCTGTATGTAGTTCTGAATGGCACATGTTCTTACTCCTCGGTGCTCATTGGTCAGCCATATTGTTATGAGGGAATGAGACTTATTATGGGATAAAATTTGTTTTTTTCTGTAAAAAGAGTTAAACAGTACCAAATGTTATATATACAAGGTAACTTTTCCTCTACGGTAGGGAACTCTGGTTTCACCCACATCATAAATTGGGCAACGCTCGTCAATTTGAGCTTTATTTCGTTAAAATATGTTCAGAAGTTTCGGAGATATAGCAATTAGTATATAGTAGTTAGAAGCAATGCACAACAATATAATATATATGAAAAATGATATATGTTATATTGTTGAGATGTTGCCTAACAACATATTTATACCAAAGAATACAGTTTTGAAGAAAATTGAAGAAAATAGTGTTTGAAGACATACATTTTCTACTTAGGATGAGTGTCACCTGGTCTCATCAATCCTGCAAGGGTTAAATGGCTTCATGTATAACAACAGGTACTAACTTCATTTTTTAAAATTTCTTGTTGTAATGTATAGATTTTATTTCCCCTTTATCATGTGTGCAACACTTAGATAGTATATTTGGTAGTTGTGTGGAAAAAAATATACAGGGTGATGCAGAATTCCAACACATAATAGTATAAAATTTATATTTGTTCATCAAGAAATGAAGAAAATGCACCAAGTAGCGTGTGCGCTGTATGTAGTTCTGAATGGCACATGTTCTTACTCCTCGGTTGTCATTGGTCAGCCATACTGTTATGAGTGAATGAGACTTATTATGGGATAAAATCTGTTATATTCTGTAAAAAGAGTTAAACAGTACCAAATGTTATATATACAAGGTAACTTTTCTTCTACGGTAGGGAACTCTGCTTTCACTCACATCATAAACTGGGCAACGCTCGTCAATTTGAGCCTTATTTCGTTAAAATATGTTCAGAAGTTTCGGATATATATCCCTTAGTATATGGTAGTTAGGAGCAATGCACAACAATATAATATATATGAAAAAATGATATATGTTATATTGTTGAGATGTTGCCTAACAACATATTTATACCAAAGTGTACAGTTTTGAAGAAAATTGAAGAAAATAGTGTTTGAAGACATACGTTTTCTACTTAGGATGAGTGTCACGTGGTCTCATCAATCCTGCAAGGGTTAAATGGCTTCATGTATAACAACAGGTACTAAGTTCATGTTTAAAACTTCTTGTTGTAATATATAGATTTTCTTTCCCCTTTATCAGGTGTGCAACAGTTAGATAGTATATTTGGTAGTTGTGTGGAAAAAAGTATACAGGGTGATGCAGAATTCCAACACTTAATAGTATAAAATTTATATTTGTTCATCAAGAAATGAAGAAAATGCACCAATTAGCGTGTGCGCTGTATGTAGTTCTGAATGGCACATGTTCTTTCTCCTCGGTTGTCATTGGTCAGCTATACTGTTATGAGGGAATGAGACTTATTATGGGATAAAATCTGTTATATTCTGTAAAAAGAGTTAAACAGTACCAAATGTTATATATACAAGGTAACTTTTCTTCTACGGTAGGGAACTCTGCTTTCACTCACATCATAAACTTGGCAACGCTCGTCAATTTGAGCTTTATTTCGTTAAAATATGTTCAGAAGTTTCGGAGATATAGCCCTTAGTATATAGTAGTTAGAAGCAATGCACAACAATATAATATATATGAAAAATGACATATGTTATATTGTTGAGATGTTGCCTAACAACATATTTATACCAAAGAATACAGTTTTGAAGAAAATTGAAGAAAATAGTGTTTGAAGACATACGTTTTCTACTTAGGATGAGTGTCACGTGGTCTCATCAATCCTGCAAGGGTTAAATGGCTTCATGTATAACAACAGGTACTAAGTTCATTTTTTAAAACTTCTTGTTGTAATGTATAGATTTTCTTTCCCCTTTATCAGGTGTGCAACACCTAGATAGTATATTTGGTAGTTGTGTGGAAAAAAATATACAGGGTGATGCAGAATTCCAACACTTAATAGTATAAAATTTATGTTTGTTCATCAAGAAATGAAGACAATGCACCAATTAGCGTGTGCGCTGTATGTAGTTCTTAATGGCACATGTTCTTACTCCTCGGTTGTCATTGGTCAGCCATATTGTTATGAGGGAATGAGATTTATTATGGGATAAAATATGTTATATTCTGTAAAAAAAGTTAAACAGTACCAAATGTTATACATACAAGGTAACTTTTCTTCTATGGTAGGGGACTCTGCTTGCACTCGCATCATAAAGGGGGCAATGTTCTTCAATTTGAGCTTTATTTCGTTAAAATATGTTCAGAAGTTCCTCAGATATATAGCAATTAGTATATAGTAGTTAGAAGCAATCCACGACAATATAATATATATGAAAAATGACATATGTTATATTGTTCAGATGTTGCCTAACAACATATTTATACCAAGGAATACAGTTTTGAAGAAAATTGAAGAAAATAGTGTTTGAAGACAAACATTTTCTACTTAGGATGAGTGTCACGTGGTCTCATCAATCTGCAAGGGATAAATGGCTTCATGTATAACAACCGGTACTAACTTCATTTTTTAAAATTTCTTGTTGTAATGTATAGATTTTTTCCCCTTTATCATGTGTGCAACACTTAGATAGTATATTTGGTAGTTGTGTGTAAGAAAAATATACAGGGTGATGCAGAATTCCAACCCTTAATAATATTAAATTATTGTTTGCTCATCAAAAAATAAAGATAATGCACCAATTAGCGTGTGCGCTGTATGTAGTTCTGAATGGCACATGTTCTTACTCCTCGGTGCTCATTGGTCAGCCATATTGTTATGAGGGAATGAGACTTATTATGGGATAAAATTTGTTATTTTCTGTAAAAAGAGTTAAACAGTACCAAATGTTATATATACAAGGTAACTTTTCTTCTACGGTAGGGAACTCTGGTTTCACCCACATCATAAATTGGGCAACGCTCGTCAATTTGAGCTTTATTTCGTTAAAATATGGTCAGAAGTTTCGGAGATATAGCAATTAGTATATAGTAGTTAGAAGCAATGCACAACAATATAATATATATGAAAAATGATATATGTTATATTGTTGAGATGTTGCCTAACAACATATTTATACCAAAGAATACAGTTTTGAAGAAAATTGAAGAAAATAGTGTTTGAAGACATACGTTTTCTACTTAGGATGAGTGTCACGTGGTCTCATCAATCCTGCAAGGGTTAAATGGCTTCATGTATAACAACAGGTACTAACTTCATTTTTTAAAATTTCTTGTTGTAATGTATAGATTTTATTTCCCCTTTATCATGTGTGCAACACTTAGATAGTATATTTGGTAGTTGTGTGGAAAAAAATATACAGGGTGATGCAGAATTCCAACACATAATAGTATAAAATTTATATTTGTTCATCAAGAAATGAAGAAAATGCACCAATTAGCGTGTGCGCTGTATGTAGTTCTGAATGGCACATGTTCTTACTCCTCGGTTGTCATTGGTCAGCCATACTGTTATGAGTGAATGAGACTTATTATGGGATAAAATCTCTTATATTCTGTAAAAAGAGTTAAACAGTACCAAATGTTATATATACAAGGTAACTTTTCTTCTACGGTAGGGAACTCTGCTTTCACTCACATCATAAACTGGGCAACGCTCGTCAATTTGAGCTTTATTTCGATAAAATATGTTCAAAAGTTTCGGAGATATAGCCCTTAGTATATAGTAGTTAGAAGCAATGCACAACAATATAATATATATGAAAAATGACATATGTTATACTGTTGAGATGTTGCCTAACAACATATTTATACCAAAGAATACAGTTTGAAGAAAATTGAAGAAAATAGTGTTTGAAGACATACATTTTCTACTTAGGATGAGTGTCACGTGGTCTCATCAATCCTGCAAGGGTTAGATGGCTTCATGTTGTAACGATATTTGGAAGAGAGAATAAGAGAGAAAGATTAAAAAAAAAAAAGCAGAACTCGAGACTTATGATATTATTTCAGTTTCGCAGCGCCGTAGTGCCAGAAAATGGAACTACGATGTCTGTTGGTAGCGGATTCGGATTCGGGTTGATATAGCTACTTAAAGTATCAGGTGGAACACATCGAATTTTGAAGCTTTGCCTTGTTAAATAGAATACGCATAGCTATGGTTCGAAGGGACATTAACGTAAAGTGGATTAACACCGTGAAAAGAAACCTTACTTTTGAGTGTGATTTATATTATATTCTGCGTTAAAATATTATTGTGTTATGTTCCTCCTATAAGGTTTCGTCATGAGACATTTTGTGGGTGAAGTTACATTTCGTATTGAAGAAATTGTTTCTTTTCGAGTGATGTGATTAATGGTTGGCCAGTTTGCCTTACTTATTTGTTCGTTAAATAGAAATTCCACGACATATAGAAAAGAATTTTCTCTCTATTTCTCGTAAGAACATTTGATTCTATGAAGAAGTGTAAAAATATAATATTTAGAGAGGAATACTGAAACACCCATATATGTGTTGTAAAAGGGACAAGCAGTTTTACTCATTGGTAAGTGACTCAATTATATGCCTTGATAATACATATAGATTAAATTCTGTTGTATGAATAGCGTTTGTAATTTATATATCTATCTATTCAAGTTGTCAGATAAATATTTTCGATCATATACAGCTTTTTCTTTGTAATAAAATTACAATTAATATATTCATTTGACCTATGAACCCGATAGGTATTGAGTTAATTAGATTCGTAGCTTGTTATATTTTATTAAATCATATAATCATTATTCTAAAACAATTTAAATTCAATTGTAATTTCAGTGTAGTGAGTTTTGTGGGGCAGTTTTAATTGTTCCGGCTCACTTCCACCCAACGTCACTGCTATTCCATATTATATGGGACGGGGTACGTTGCACAGCTTTAAGTAGCTATATTCATGTTCGTGAGTTTCTGTCTGTCTGTTAAGCCGACAGAATACCATATAATCAGGTCATTGATTGTTGTAGACGAGTGTACATGTTATGTATATATATATTTAGTTAAGTACGGTCGTCAGTATTTTTTAGCTCGATTGTTAAGAATTTATGCAATTTGTCTGCTAGTTTGCTTACGCTATTCGGCAGAAAAAAAAAGGTAGGAAAAGAAGCTACAAGAATAAAGTTAAGTTATTTCTATGAGTCATTGGACATCGTTGTATGAATTGGCGTGTCGATGTTTTGTCTTTCGTGGTGTGTTGACCTCAGCTAGGGTAGATAGCTTACATTCCAGATACAAGCCAAGAGTCAAGGTTACTCGTTTCTGTCTGCCGATAAGAAGTGGGTGCTGTTATTGCATGTTTTTGCTCTGTTGTGAGCAGGTGTTTAAAAACCTGTTTCTTGTTTATATTAATTACGTGTCCTTGCAGCACCAGGAAAAAAAAATAGGTCAGCGCTGAAAAGATAGATAAATGCTATTTACTGTGTATGTTAGTTTTGATATTATCAAGCTACTATCTTCATAATAAGTTAAATTGTTTTTTTTTTCATTCACAAAAAAAGGAAAGAAATTAAAGACGAGAAAGAATAAATAGAGGAGGTAAATCCCTCTTACAATGGATTTTGAGGACTCTAGTATTAGTTATCCCGGTCAGCTAGTATTAAATAATATGCCCAATGGGGATCATGGTTATGTTATTCGACATGATAGTACAAATCCATTTTTTGATAGGAGTGATCTTTCGTTGTCTCCTTCAAGTGATTATAATTTGTTAGTTACGTCGGACAGTGACGTAAATGATATGACGCCTAGTCGTGTCAACCAGCAGGTTCAAACGGATTCATATGTTGACACGGGTTTTGTACAATATAAACAAACATCGTCCCCAACATATTGTGTTGACATGAGTAATTGGTATAACACAGGGGGTAACCAAAAGCCCGAAGTTTCGATGCCAAAATGGGATTTGAATAATGAGGGAACAAATCCAATGCAATGCATTTATAATAGGGATGGAGACGAAAGTCGCTTATTAAGAGGGTTTTCACCTTTTATAGTAAACATGGATAAACTTACTCTTCGTGCGGCTGGTGAGAATTTCTCAAATTTATGTATGCAAATACCAATGTGTGATGGGTTGGATGATCGCCTCTTTTTTGAATTTTTGCTGTCTGTATATAGAATAGCTAAACGTAATATATTTCCAACTGAATCTCTTGTTATGGCCGCATTGGGTAAAACTGCAAATCCCTTACATTCTGAACTAATTTCACAAATATCTGTAACGAATGATTGGGTGCAAATTAGTAATGCATTGTTTACTAAGTTAGTTACGGGTGTTGGTCGAAAATATATAATGGATACTTATGTTTATTGTTTGCAACAACTACATGAGACTGCCATGGCATATATCGAAAAGGTGTGCGATAGTTATACCATTGTGAAAGGTGCTTTACATGAAAGTGTAGTGAAAGATATTATATTGAGTGGATTGAACCCCCAACTATCTTATGAGCTTTTCCGATATACTCCTCCAAATAGTCTTGCTGCCGTAATAGATGCTGTCAAGCAGCATATGTCGCATCTTAAAAATATTTCAACGTACTCAGCATTAGTAGAACAAAATAAAAGTGAACTTAAATTGAAGAATACACTTGGTAATCCAAGACCACAGTGTTTTGAATGTGGGGGTCCGCATCTTGTTTCGAGGTGTTGGGTTCGACGTCAACGAGTGATTAATAATAGAAGTATTAAAACGAACACGAATCAGGGGAGCAGGAAGTCAACTGTGATAAAAGATAATGTTAGGATTGTTCCCAAGGATAATAATAATAGACAGATGATTAACCAGATCACTCAAGGTGGTTACGATATGACCTCGAATATATGTGATCAAAAGTCCCAGGGTCGATCCCCGCAGGTGGTGTCGGGAACGTATTTGAAACCTAAGGAAGTGAATAATAGTGTTGATATGCCATCCAAAATAGATAAATCGAAAATGATTGCTGCATTTGTGCATGCATATATACTCGGTGGAACATTTCTTGGGAGTCTTGATTCTTGTTCTTCTGTTTCGCTCCTCAATAAAGAGCAGTTTTTAACATGGAATAATAAACTTAAACATCCGATTCAAATACTGCCTGATAAATTTAGTGGAGTTAGTGTGGACAATAATAAGGTTGAATTGGAGGGTGCTGTCCGTATACCGTTGAAATTTCTTAGTCGTGTGTATAGATTAAAATTCTTTTTGGCACCACGATTAAGACCAACATTTATTATTGGCATACCTGAACTTAAATATTTAAAAGCATCAATAGATATTAATAACAATGTATTACATTTAGGTATCGAAGGTGGAGAAGTGCAATTAATATACGATAAATCTTCTTCTATACGACATCCTTTTCCTTCCACTAGTGGTGATCAGCAAGAAAATAGTTTTGACTCTGTTAATCAAGATTTATGTTACAGGGGGAGAGGTGATTTAATTTCACAAATGTTTCTTCGTGCGGATTCTGCGATTCTGACAGGAGATGAGTGTGGTCCAGATGATATGGATGCTGGGAAAACTTTTATTGTGAATTCATCTTCACCTCACATTAGTTGTGCGGAACAAGATTTCCTATATCCAATAGGATCCAATGGGCGAGTTCCATCCAAAGGTGCCGAGTCTAGTGGGATCATCAGTGATGCCAACCCATATGGAGGTGACAGTGTTGCCATCTCTTCTGAGGATGTAGTCCGGTCCAAGTCTCAACGAGTTGTTAAATCTTCTCAACGTCGGAAGAGGATCCAAGGGATAAACCACTCAAGCGTCTCCAGGGTTGCCAGCCTTGATCGACCTATGTCTACCCATGGAACTTATCAAAGGAAGGACCAACTAGATGTTCCAGCCAGGGGTCAAGGAGTTGTTCAGACATCTCAACAATGGATGATGGGGCAGAGGAAGAGTCAGCCAAGGGTGTCCAGTGTTGCCATCCCAAGTCCGTCGGCTAGTGATACAGAAGTATGGAGTTTCCCAGGTGTTCCTGTTCAGAGAATCCATGGATTGGGACAAAAGCAGAGTATTCCACCCAGGGTTGCCATGTCTCCTCATCTGAACGATTTCTATCCAGGCATCTCCAGGATGACCAATGAGAGTCAGAAGTTTTCCATAGATGTTGATCCAGCTCTTCTTGAAATGGATCCAACATTAGAAGGGTATGTACAATGTTTGTGTACTAAATATCCTACTGTTTTTTCTAATCGTGTAGGTGAAGTTCCTAATTATGAACATCGGATCGAGCTTAAAGATTATTCACCTATTCGACATAAGGCTTATCCAATGTCGCGAAAGGCTCAAAGAGAAATGGATAAGATTCTAGATTCTCTTTTAGAACAAAATATAATACGCCCTAGTACTAGTGAGTTTTCTTTTCCGTGTTTTATGGTAGGTAATAGAGATGGATCCAGGAGACTTGTAATTAATTATACTGATCTAAATAAACGTTTAGTGTTGAATTCTCAATATACTCCTAGAATAGAGGATGTGTTTGCTGAATTATCTGATGGTGTGATCTTTAGCAGGATAGATGTAATGAAAGCGTACCACACAATTAGACTTAGTGAGGATTCAAGTAAATTTACAGCCTTTCTCACACATCGTGGTTTATTTGAATATCGTTATGTTCCTTTTGGCATTGCTAATGGGTCATTTCTATTAAGTAAACTTATCACAGATATCTTTTATTCTATGAAAGATCAGGGTGTAACATGGTATGCAGATGATTTAATCATAAGTAGCCCAGATTTAGAATCTCATAAACATACCTTGGATATGGTAATACGTAAATTGGAAGAAAATGGATTAACCTTGTCCATTGATAAATGTAAATTTTTCCAAAAGAGAATTTCGTATTTAGGACAAATTATAGAAGGTGGTAATATGTACATGGATCCATCAAGAGTTGAATTTATACGGAAATTACCAGCTCCAAAGAATAGGCGTGGTGTAATAGCATTATGTTCTTTCGCTCAATATTATAGTAGATACATTCCAGGGTTTCAAGAAGTTCTTGAACCAATTTCTAGGTTAAGATCTCCTAAGGTGTTATTTGAGTGGGGTGATGAGCAAAAGCAAGCCTTAAAGAAATTGAAAGAATTATTTGAAAGCTATGTTGTACTTAAGCTTCCTGATCTAAATTCGTGCTTTGTTGTGTCATCGGATGCTTCGACCCATTCTTTGGGGGGAGCGATTTCACAATATGATAAAGCTACAGGGAAACTAATTCCAGTGTCATTTTTCTCCCGTAAATTGCGTAAATACGATGTAAACAAGCCCATTTTTATTTTAGAACTTATGGCCGCATTAGAAACCATGCAGCGTTTTCGAACCTTTCTTCACGCACCTTTTGAATTGCGTGTAGATAATATGGGATTAGCGTACGCATTGAAAAATTTGAAAAGGGTGAAAAAATACGGTAGCCTATTGTATAAATTATTTGAATTTAATTTTACTGTGAAATCTGTTCCATCGTCATTAAATGTACCAGCGGATTTTATTTCCCGCATACATAATACTGAAGATTTTGAGGATTTCCAGGAGGATCCATCCCTGGATGAAGAAGTAATCAATATGTTGATGGTAAATTTATGGAATATGCCTTATGCGCCGTTATCGATAGAAGAACACCAAAAAAGGGATCCAGAATTGAAAGCTATTTTTGATAGAATTAAGAATAAGGAGAATGTACCTGATTATAAGATTGTGAAAGGAATATTATGTAAGAAAACACGAGCAATTAAAAATCCTTACAAAATCTGTCTCCCCAAAAGTTTGACCAATAACATAATTGCATTCTATCACGAATCGATATTGCCGGGGGCGCATTTGGGATTTTCTAAATGTGTCGCGAAGATCTGTATGCGCTATACTTGGGAGGGCATGATACCGCAAATAAGAGAGTACATAACATCGTGTCCTTTATGCCAATTGAGTAAAAGTAATAATATGAAAGTTATGGGACAATTGGTCTCTAGTTTTGAGAAATTTCCGAACGGAAATTGGGCATGTGACGTCATAGGTCCTTTGGTAGATACGCAGTCTGGTCGCTTTTGCTTGATAGTGGTTGATTCATTTACGAAAAGGGTATTTTTGGAACCTTTTCGGAATCTATCCAGTCAAACAATAATTAATAAGTTATACAAACTAATGTGTCGACATGGATTTATTCACTCTCTAACCCATGATAATCACAGTATCTTTACGTCGTCTCGCTTTAAAGATTTTATGTATGCTAACGGGATCCGAGACATAAGGATTGCACCCTATCATAGTGGTAGTAATCCCAGTGAGAGATACATCAGAGTGATCAAAGATTGTTTAAAAATTTACTTTTCGGATAAACAAAATAAATGGGATCGTGGGATTCATGAGATAGAATTTTCGCTTAATACATCAGTTCATTCCGAACATCAAAAGTGTCCCATGGAATTAGTGTATACATACGATGTATGCGACCCATTGGATATCAAGTGGAGGATAGACTCTACTGATATTAGACAGAGAGATCCTAATATATGGGTAAGTGCTCTCAAAAACATGGAACATGCATGGGAAAAGAGGAAGCGAAAATATGATAAGAAGAGGGTACCGACATCTTACCAAATTGGGGACAAGGTATTAATAAAAGCACAGGTCCAGTCCTCATTAAGTGATAAAATAACAAAAAGCCTTTGTAATCGGTGGTCGGGGCCTTATTCTGTGGTCAAGATTTTAAATCCTAATACCATTCAAATACAAGCAGTTAATAATGAGCATGATATTAGGAAGTCTCATGTATCATTAACCAAACGATTTCGAGAACCCCGTAATGTTGATTAGTGATGACTGTATAGCAACATAAGTATGTTTTGTAAAATTTCAAGAAATGTAGTTACATTATCATTTGTAAATTTTATTAGGAAATTTTAGAGATTCATTCATCAAATCGTACATATTCATAGGTCTCATTTTTAATCATTATATTTGTGAATGAATGTGGTTGTGTTGTATGGATATTCATATAGTTCTCTTTTCAGATAAGTCCGATCGGCATTGTTAGTTTGTTCTTGTATAACCGATTGTAATCATCGTTCTATGTTGTATGTATTTGGATTGAATGTATCTTCGAGTATCGATTCTGCTGGATGGACGACGCTCAGGTCATGAATGAATGGAATATGGAATCATAGTAATCATATTATCATTGTTTTTTCTTTTTCCTACATGTCTGGAATTTCATAAAAATATACTTATGATCTAATGCTATAAGGCATATTATATGTAACCAATTAATATATATATGTAGAGTGAATTCTATATTGAATGTTTTTGTTAGGGTGTTTCTTTATTAACTTGATCTTGTGTAATTATGAAAGTGAATTACTGTGACTTATGACTAATTAGAATAATTAACCTTAGTAGAAAGGTGAGTGGATTACTGTAGAGTATTTTTTTTAGTGCACTTATTTTTTTTTTGTTTTGAGGTAGTTAAATTGGTCAAATAGGTAGTTTGAATACTAATATCGACAGTTGACTATGGTAATTTATCTTTCATAAAGTTAAAAAAAGGTTATTATATATATATATATATATATATATATATATATATATATATATATATGGTTATGTAAAAAAAATATATTAGAATATTTTTTTTTATCCCCACAATGGGATTGTGTAACGATATTTGGAAGAGAGAATAAGAGAGAAAGATTAAAAAAAAAAGCAGAACTCGAGACTTATGATATTATTTCAGTTTCGCAGCGCCGTAGTGCCAGAAAATGGAACTACGATGTCTGTTGGTAGCGGATTCGGATTCGGGTTGATATAGCTACTTAAAGTATCAGGTGGAACACATCGAATTTTGAAGCTTTGCCTTGTTAAATAGAATACGCATAGCTATGGTTCGAAGGGACATTAACGTAAAGTGGATTAACACCGTGAAAAGAAACCTTACTTTTGAGTGTGATTTATATTATATTCTGCGTTAAAATATTATTGTGTTATGTTCCTCCTATAAGGTTTCGTCATGAGACATTTTGTGGGTGAAGTTACATTTCGTATTGAAGAAATTGTTTCTTTTCGAGTGATGTGATTAATGGTTGGCCAGTTTGCCTTACTTATTTGTTCGTTAAATAGAAATTCCACGACATATAGAAAAGAATTTTCTCTCTATTTCTCGTAAGAACATTTGATTCTATGAAGAAGTGTAAAAATATAATATTTAGAGAGGAATACTGAAACACCCATATATGTGTTGTAAAAGGGACAAGCAGTTTTACTCATTGGTAAGTGACTCAATTATATGCCTTGATAATACATATAGATTAAATTCTGTTGTATGAATAGCGTTTGTAATTTATATATCTATCTATTCAAGTTGTCAGATAAATATTTTCGATCATATACAGCTTTTTCTTTGTAATAAAATTACAATTAATATATTCATTTGACCTATGAACCCGATAGGTATTGAGTTAATTAGATTCGTAGCTTGTTATATTTTATTAAATCATATAATCATTATTCTAAAACAATTTAAATTCAATTGTAATTTCAGTGTAGTGAGTTTTGTGGGGCAGTTTTAATTGTTCCGGCTCACTTCCACCCAACGTCACTGCTATTCCATATTATATGGGACGGGGTACGTTGCAATGTATAACAACAGGTACTAACTTCATTTTTTAAAATTTCTTGTTGTAACGTATAGATTTTATTTCCCCTTTATCATGTGTGCAACACTTAGATAGTATATTTGGTAGTTGTGTGTAAAAAAATATACAGGGTGATGCAGAATTCAAACCTTTAAAAATATGAAATTATTGTTTGTTCATCAAAAAATAAAGAAAATGCACCGATTAGCGTGTGCGCTGTATGAAGTTCTGAATGGCACATGTTCTTACTTCTCGGTTGTCATTGGTCAGCCATATTGTTATGAGGGAATGAGATTTATTATGGGATAAAATCTCTTATATTCTGTAAAAAGAGTTAAACAGTACTTAATGTTATATATACAAGGTAACTTTTCTTCTACGGTAGGGAACTCTGCTTTCACTCACATCATAAACTGGGCAACGCTCGTCAATTTGAGCTTTATTTCGTTAAAATATGTTCAGAAGTTTCGGAGATATAGCCCTTAGTATATAGTAGTTAGGAGCAATGCACAACAATATAATATATATGAAAAAATGATATATGTTATATTGTTGAGATGTTGCCTAACAACATATTTATACCAAAGTGTACAGTTTTGAAAAAAATTGAAGAAAATAGGGTTTGAAGACATACGTTTTCTACTTAGGAGGAGTGTCACGTGGTCTCATCAATCCGGCAAGGGTTAAATGGCTTGTGTATAACAACAGGTACTAACTTCATTTTTTAAAATTTCTTGTTGTAATGTATAGATTTTATTTCCCCTTTATCATGTGTGCAACACTTAGATAGTATATTTGGTAGTTGTGTGTAAAAAAATATACAGGGTGATGCAGAATTCAAACCCTTAATAATATGAAATTATTGTTTGTTCATCAAAAAATAAAGAAAATGCACCAATTAGCGTGTGCGCTGTATGAAGTTCTGAATGGCACATGTTCTTACTTCTCGGTTGTCATTGGTCAGCCATATTGTTATGAGGGAATGAGACTTATTATGGGATAAAATCTCTTATATTTTGTAAAAAGAGTTAAACAGTACCAAAGGTTATATATACAAGGTAAGTTTTCTTATACGGTAGGGAACTCTGCTTTCACTCACATCATAAACTGGGCAACGCTCGTCAATTTGAGCTTTATTTCGTTAAAATATGTTTAGAAGTTTCGGAGATATAGCCCTTAGTATATAGTAGTTAGGAGCAATGCACAACAATATAATATATATGAAAAAATGATATATCTTATATTGTTGAGATGTTGCCTAACAACATATTTATACCAAAGTGTACAGTTTTGAAGAAAATTGAGGAAAATAGTGTTTGAAGACATTCGTTTTCTACTTAGGATGGGTGTCACGTGGTCTCATCAATCCTGCAAGGGTTAAATGGCTTCATGTATAACAACAGGTACTAAGTTCATTTTTTAAAACTTCTTGTTGTAATGTATAGATTTTCTTTCCCCTTTATCAGGTGTGCAACACTTAGGTAGTATATTTGGTAGTTGTGTGGAACAAAATATACAGGGTGATGCAGAATTCCCACCCTTAATAGTATAAAATTTATGTTTGTTCATCAAGAAATGAAGAAAATGCACCAATTAGCGTGTGCGCTGTATGTAGGTCTGAATGGCACATGTTCTTACTCCTCGGTTGTCATTGGTCAGCCATATTGTTATGAGGGAATGAGACTTATTATGGGATAAAATCTGTTATATTCTGTAAAAAGAGTTAAACATTACCAAATATTATAAATACAAGGTAACTTTTCTTCTACGGTAGGGAACTCTGCTTTCACTCACATCATAAACTGGGCAACGCTCGTCAATTGAGCTTTATTTCGTTAAAATATGTTCAGAAGTTTCGGAGATATAGCAATTAGTATATAGTAGTTAGAAGCAATGCACAACAATATAATATATATGAAAAATGACATATGTTATATTGTTGAGATGTTGCCTAACAACATATTTATACCAAAGAATACAGTTTTGAAGAAAATTGAAGAAAATAGTGTTTGAAGACATACATTTTCTACTAAGGATGAGTGTCACGTGGTCTCATCAATCCTGCAAGGGTTAAATGGCTTCATGTATAACAACAGGTACTAACTTCATTTTTTAAAATTTCTTGTTGTAATGTATAGATTTTATTTCCCCTTTATCATGTGTGCAACACTTAGATAGTATATTTGGTAGTTGTGTGGAAAAAAATATACAGGGTGATGCAGAATTCCAACGCTTAATAGTATAAAATTTATGTTTGTTCATCAAGAAATGAAGAAAATGCACCAATTAGCGTGTGCGCTGTATGTAGTTCTTAATGGCACATGTTCTTACTCCTCGGTTGTCATTGGTCAGCCATATTGTTATGAGGGATTGAGACTTATTATGGGATAAAATCTGTTATATTCTGTAAAAAGAGTTAAACAGTACCAAATGTTATATATACAAGGTAACTTTTCTTCTACGGTAGGGAACTCTGCTTTCACTCACATCATAAACTGGGCAACGCTCGTCAATTTGAGCTTTATTTCGTTAAAATATGTTCAGAAGTTTCGGAGATATAGAAATTAGTATATAGTAGTTAGAACAATGCACAACAATATAATATATATGTAAAATGACATATGTTATATTGTTGAGATGTTGCCTAACAACATATTTATACCAAAGTGTACAGTTTTGAAGAAAATTGAAGAAAATAGAGTTTGAAGATATACGTTTTCTACTTAGGATGAGTGTCACGTGGTCTCATCAATCCTGCAAGGGTTAAATGGCTTCATGTATAACAACAGGTACTAACTTCATTTTTTAAAACTTCTTGTTGTAATGTATAGATTTTATTTCCCCTTTATCATGTGTGCAACACTTAGATAGTATATTTGGTAGTTGTGTGGAAAAAAAAATACAGGGTGATGCAGAATTCCAAAACTTAATATTATAAAATTTATGTTTGTTCATCAAGAAATGAAGAAAATGCACCAATTAGCGTGTGCGCTGTATGAAGTTCTGAATGGCACATGTTCTTACTCCTCGGTTCTCATTGGTCAGCCATATTGTTATGAGGGAATGAGACTTATTATGGGATAAAATCTCTTATATTCTGTAAAAAGAGTTAAACAGTACCAAATGTTATATATACAAGGTAACTTTTCTTCTACGGTGGGGAACTCTGCATTCACTCACATCATAAATTGGGCAACGCTCGTCAATTTGAGCTTTATTTCGTTAAAATATGTTCAGAAGTTTCGGAGATATAGCCCTTAGTATATAGTAGTTAGGAGCAATGCACAACAATATAATATATATGAAAAAATGATATATGTTATATTGTTGAGATGTTGCCTAACAACATATTTATACCAAAGAATACAGTTTTGAAGAAAATTGAAGAAAATAGTGTTTGAAGACATACGATTTCTACTTAGGATGAGTGTCACGTGGTCTCATCATTCCTGCAAGGGTTAAATGGCTTCATGTATAACAACAGGTACTAAGTTCATTTTTTAAAACTTCTTGTTGTAATGTATAGATTTTCTTTCCCCTTTATCAGGTGTGCAACACTTAGATAGTATATTTGGTAGTTGTGTGGAAAAAAATATACAGGGTGATGCAGAATTCCAACACTTAATAGTATGAAATTTATGTTTGTACATCAAGAAATGAAGACAATGCACCAATTAGCGTGTGCGCTGTATGTAGTTCTTAATGGCACATGTTCTTACTCCTCGGTTGTCATTGGTCAGCCATATTGTTATGAGGGAATGAGATTTATTATGGGATAAAATATGTTATATTCTGTAAAAAAAGTTAAACAGTACCAAATGTTATACATACAAGGTAACTTTTCTTCTATGGTAGGGGACTCTGCTTGCACTCGCATCATAAAGGGGGCAATGTTCTTCAATTTGAGCTTTATTTCGTTAAAATATGTTCAGAAGTTCCTCAGATACATAGCAATTAGTATATAGTAGTTAGAAGCAATACACAACAATATAATATATATGAAAAATGACATATGTTATATAGTTCAGATGTTGCCTAACAACATATTTATACCAAAGAATACAGTTTTGAAGAAAATTGAAGAAAATTGTGTTTGAAGACATACATTTTCTACTTAGGATGAGTGTCACGTGGTCTCATCAATCCTGCAAGGGATAAATGGCTTCATGTATAACAACAGGTACTAACTTCATTTTTTAAAATTTCTTGTTGTAATGAATAGATTTTATTTCCCCTTTATCATGTGTGCAACACTTAGATAGTATATTTGGTAGTTGTGTGTAAAAAAAATATACAGGGTGATGCAGAATTCCAACACTTAATAATATTAAATTATTGTTTGCTCATCAAAAAATAAAGAAAATGCACCAATTAGCGTGTGCGCTGTATGAAGGTCTGAATGGCACATGTTCTTACTCCTCGGTTGTCATTGGTCAGCCATATTGTTATAATTGAATGAGACTTATTATGGGATAAATCTCTTATACTCTGTAAAAAGAGTTAAACAGTACCAAATGTTATATATACAAGGTAACTTTTCTTCTACGGTAGGGAACTCTGCTTTCACTCACATCATAAACTGGGCAACGCTCGTCAATTTGAGCTTTATTTCGTTAAAATATGTTCAGAAGTTTCGGAGATATAGCAATTAGTATATAGTAGTTAGAAGCAATGCACAACAATATAATATATATGAAAAAATGATATATGTTATATTGTTGAGATGTTGCCTAACAACATATTTATACCAAAGTGTACAGTTTTGAAGAAAATTGAAGAAAATAGTGTTTGAAGACATACGTTTTCTACTTAGGATGAGTGTCACGTGGTCTCATCAATCCGGCAAGGGTTAAATGGCTTCATGTATAACAACAGGTACTAACTTCATTTTTTTAAAATTTCTTGTTGTAATGTATAGATTTTATTTCCCCTTTATCATGTGTGCAACACTTAGATAGTATATTTGGTAGTTGTGTGTAAAAAATATACAGGGTGATGCAGAATTCAAACCCTTAATAATATGAAATTATTGTTTGTTCATCAAAAAATAAAGAAAATGCACCAATTAGCGTGTGCGCTGTATGAAGTTCTGAATGGCACATGTTCTTACTTCTCGGTTGTCATTGGTCAGCCATATTGTTATGAGGGAATGAGACTTATTATGGGATAAAATCTCTTATATTTTGTAAAAAGAGTTAAACAGTACCAAAGGTTATATATACAAGGTAACTTTTCTTCTACGGTAGGGAACTCTGCTTTCACTCACATCATAAACTGGGCAACGCTCGTTAATTTGAGCTTTATTTCGTTAAAATATGTTCAGAAGTTTCGGAGATATAGCAATTAGTATATAGTAGTTAGAAGCAATGCACAACAATATTATATATATTAAAAATGATATATGTTCTATTGTTGAGATGTTGCCTAACAACATATTTATACCAAAGAATACAGTTTTGAAGAAAATTGAAGAAAATAGTGTTTGAAGACATACATTTTCTACTTAGGATGAGTGTCACGTGGTCTCATCAATCCTGCAAGGGTTAAATGGCTTCATGTATAACAACAGGTACTAACTTCATTTTTTAAAATTTCTTTTTGTAATGTATAGATTTTATTTCCCCTTTATCATGTGTGCAACACTTAGATAGTATATTTGGTAGTTGTGTGGAAAAAAATATACAGGGTGATGCAGAATTCCAACACTTAATAGTATAAAATTTATATTTGTTCATCAAGAAATGAAGAAAATGCACCAATTAGCGTGTGCGCTGTATGTAGTTCTGAATGGCACATGTTCTTACTCCTCGGTTGTCATTGGTCAGCCATAATGTTATGAGGGAATGAGATTTATTATGGGATAAAATATGTTATATTCTGTAAAAAAAGTTAAACAGTACCAAATGTTATACATACAAGGTAACTTTTCTTCTATGGTAGGGACTCTGCTTGCACTCGCATCATAAAGGGGGCAATGTTCTTCAATTTGAGCTTTATTTCGTTAAAATATGTTCAGAAGTTCCTCAGATATATAGCAATTAGTATATAGTAGTTAGAAGCAATCCACAACAATATAATATATATGAAAAATGACATATGTTATATTGTTCAGATGTTGCCTAACAACATATTTATACCAAGGAATACAGTTTTGAAGAAAATTGAAGAAAATAGTGTTTGAAGACAAACATTTTCTACTTAGGATGAGTGTCACGTGGTCTCATCAATCTGCAAGGGATAAATGGCTTCATGTATAACAACAGGTACTAACTTCATTTTTTAAAATTTCTTGTTGTAATGTATAGATTTTATTTCCCCTTTATCATGTGTGCAACACTTAGATAGTATATTTGGTAGTTGTGTGTAAAGAAAATATACAGGGTGATGCAGAATTCCAACACTTAATAATATTAAAATATTGTTTGCTCATCAAAAAATAAAGAAAATGCACCAATTAGCGTGTGCGCTGTATGAAGGTCTGAATGGCACATGTTCTTACTTCTCGGTTGTCATTGGTCAGCCATATTGTTATAATTGAATGAGACTTATTATGGGATAAATCTCTTATACTCTGTAAAAAGATTTAAACAGTACCAAATGTTATATATACAAGGTAACTTTTCTTCTACGGTAGGGAACTCTGCTTTCACTCACATCATAAACTGGGCAACGCTCGTCAATTTGAGCTTTATTTCGTTAAAATATGTTCAGAAGTTTCGGAGATATAGCCCTTAGTATATAGTAGTTAGAAGCAATGCACAACAATATAATATATATGAAAAATGACATGTTATATTGTTGAGATGTTGCCTAAGAACATATTTATACCAAAGAATACAGTTTTGAAGAAAATTGAAGAAAATAGTGTTTGAAGACATACGTTTTCTACTTAGGATGAGTGTCACGTGGTCTCATCAATCCTGCAAGGGTAAAACGGCTTCATGTATAACAACAGGTACTAACTTCATTTTTTAAAATTTCTTGTTGTAATGTATAGATTTTTTCCCCTTTATCATGTGTGCAACACTTAGATAGTATATTTGGTAGTTGTGTGGAAAAAAATATACAGGGTGATGCAGAATTCCAACACATAATAGTATAAAATTTATATTTGTTCATCAAGAAATGAAGAAAATGCACCAATTAGCGTGTGCGGTGTATGTAGTTCTGAATGGCACATGTTCTTACTCCTCGGTTGTCATTGGTCAGCCATACTGTTATGAGTGAATGAGACTTATTATGGGATAAAATCTGTTATATTCTGTAAAAAGAGTTAAACAGTACCAAATGTTATATATACAAGGTAACTTTTCTTCTACGGTAGGGAACTCTGCTTTCACTCACATCATAAACTGGGCAACGCTCGTCAATTTGAGCCTTATTTCGTTAAAATATGTTCAGAAGTTTCGGATATATATCCCTTAGTATATGGTAGTTAGGAGCAATGCACAACAATATAATATATATGAAAAAATGATATATGTTATATTGTTGAGATGTTGCCTAACAACATATTTATACCAAAGTGTACAGTTTTGAAGAAAATTGAAGAAAATAGTGTTTGAAGACATACGTTTTCTACTTAGGATGAGTGTCACGTGGTCTCATCAATCCTGCAAGGGTTAAATGGCTTCATGTATAACAACAGGTACTAAGTTCATTTTTTAAAACTTCTTGTTGTAATGTATAGATTTTCTTTCCCCTTTATCAGGTGTGCAACACCTAGATAGTATATTTGGTAGTTGTGTGGAAAAAAATATACAGGGTGATGCAGAATTCCAACACTTAATAGTATAAAATTTATGTTTGTTCATCAAGAAATGAAGACAATGCACCAATTAGCGTGTGCGCTGTATGTAGTTCTTAATGGCACATGTTCTTACTCCTCGGTTGTCATTGGTCAGCCATATTGTTATGAGGGAATGAGATTTATTATGGGATAAAATATGTTATATTCTGTAAAAAAAGTTAAACAGTACCAAATGTTATACATACAAGGTAACTTTTCTTCTATGGTAGGGGACTCTGCTTGCACTCGCATCATAAACTGGGCAACGCTCGTCAATTTGAGCTTTATTTCGTTAAAATATGTTCAGAAGTTTCGGAGATATAGCAATTAGTATATAGTAGTTAGAAGCAATGCACAACAATATAATATATATGAAAAATGACATATGTTATATTGTTGAGATGTTGCCTAACAACATATTTATACCAAAGAATACAGTTTTGAAGAAAATTGAAGAAAATAACGTTTGAAGACATACGTTTTCTACTTAGGATGAGTGTCACGTGGTCTCATCAATCCTGCAAGGGTAAAACGGCTTCATGTATAACAACAGGTACTAACTTCATTTTTTAAAATTTCTTGTTGTAATGTATAGATTTTTTCCCCTTTATCATGTGTGCAACACTTAGATAGTATATTTGGTAGTTGTGTGTAAAAAAATATACAGGGTGATGCAGAATTCCAACCCTTAATAATATTAAATTATTGTTTGCTCATCAAAAAATAAAGATAATACACCAATTAGCGTGTGCGCTGTATGTAGTTCCGATTGGCACATGTTCTTACTCCTCGGTGCTCATTGGTCAGCCATATTGTTATGAGGGAATGAGACTTATTATGGGATAAAATTTGTTATTTTCTGTAAAAAGAGTTAAACAGTACCAAATGTTATATATACAAGGTAACTTTTCTTCTACGGTAGGGAACTCTGCTTTCACTCACATCATAAACTGGGCAACGCTCGTCAATTTGAGCTTTATTTCGTTAAAATATGTTCAGAAGTTTCGGAGATATAGCAATTAGTATATAGTAGTTAGAAGCAATGCACAACAATATAATATATATGAAAAATGACATGTTATATTGTTGAGATGTTGCCTAACAACATATTTATACCAAAGAATACAGTTTTGAAGAAAATTGAAGAAAATAGTGTTTGAAGACATACGTTTTCTACTTAGGATGAGTGTCACGTGGTCTCATCAATCCTGCAAGGGTAAAACGGCTTCATGTATAACAACAGGTACTAACTTCATTTTTTAAAATTTCTTGTTGTAATGTATAGATTTTATTTCCCCTTTATCATGTGTGCAACACTTAGATAGTATATTTGGTAGTTGTGTGGAAAAAAATATACAGGGTGATGCAGAATTCCAACACATAATAGTATAAAATTTATATTTGTTCATCAAGAAATGAAGAAAATGCACCAATTAGCGTGTGCGGTGTATGTAGTTCTGAATGGCACATGTTCTTACTCCTCGGTTGTCATTGGTCAGCCATACTGTTATGAGTGAATGAGACTTATTATGGGATAAAATCTGTTATATTCTGTAAAAAGAGTTAAACAGTACCAAATGTTATATATACAAGGTAACTTTTCTTCTACGGTAGGGAACTCTGCTTTCACTCACATCATAAACTGGGCAACGCTCGTCAATTTGAGCCTTATTTCGTTAAAATATGTTCAGAAGTTTCGGATATATATCCCTTAGTATATGGTAGTTAGGAGCAATGCACAACAATATAATATATATGAAAAAATGATATATGTTATATTGTTGAGATGTTGCCTAACAACATATTTATACCAAAGTGTACAGTTTTGAAGAAAATTGAAGAAAATAGTGTTTGAAGACATACGTTTTCTACTTAGGATGAGTGTCACGTGGTCTCATCAATCCTGCAAGGGTTAAATGGCTTCATGTATAACAACAGCTACTAAGTTCATGTTTAAAACTTCTTGTTGTAATATATAGATTTTCTTTCCCCTTTATCAGGTGTGCAACAGTTAGATAGTATATTTGGTAGTTGTGTGGAAAAAAGTATACAGGGTGATGCAGAATTCCAACACTTAATAGTATAAAATTTATATTTGTTCATCAAGAAATGAAGAAAATGCACCAATTAGCGTGTGCGCTGTATGTAGTTCTGAATGGCACATGTTCTTTCTCCTCGGTTGTCATTGGTCAGCCATACTGTTATGAGGGAATGAGACTTATTATGGGATAAAATCTGTTATATTCTGTAAAAAGAGTTAAACAGTACCAAATGTTATATATACAAGGTAACTTTTCTTCTACGGTAGGGAACTCTGCTTTCACTCACATCATAAACTGGGCAACGCTCGTCAATTTGAGCCTTATTTCGTTAAAATATGTTCAGAAGTTTCGGAGATTAAGCCCTTAGTATATAGTAGTTAGAAGCAATGCACAACAATATAATATATATGAAAAATGACATATGTTATATTGTTGAGATGTTGCCTAACAACATATTTATACCAAAGAATACAGTTTTGAAGAAAATTGAAGAAAATAGTGTTTGAAGACATACGTTTTCTACTTAGGATGAGTGTCACGTGGTCTCATCAATCCTGCAAGGGTTAAATGGCTTCATGTATAACAACAGGTACTAAGTTCATTTTTTAAAACTTCTTGTTGTAATGTATAGATTTTCTTTCCCCTTTATCAGGTGTGCAACACCTAGATAGTATATTTGGTAGTTGTGTGGAAAAAAATATACAGGGTGATGCAGAATTCCAACACTTAATAGTATAAAATTTATGTTTGTTCATCAAGAAATGAAGACAATGCACCAATTAGCGTGTGCGCTGTATGTAGTTCTTAATGGCACATGTTCTTACTCCTCGGTTGTCATTGGTCAGCCATATTGTTATGAGGGAATGAGATTTATTATGGGATAAAATATGTTATATTCTGTAAAAAAAGTTAAACAGTACCAAATGTTATACATACAAGGTAACTTTTCTTCTATGGTAGGGGACTCTGCTTGCACTCGCATCATAAAGGGGGCAATGTTCTTCAATTTGAGCTTTATTTCGTTAAAATATGTTCAGAAGTTCCTCAGATATATAGCAATTAGTATATAGTAGTTAGAAGCAATCCACAACAATATAATATATATGAAAAATGACATATGTTATATTGTTCAGATGTTGCCTAACAACATATTTATACCAAGGAATACAGTTTTGAAGAAAATTGAAGAAAATAGTGTTTGAAGACAAACATTTTCTACTTAGGATGAGTGTCACGTGGTCTCATCAATCTGCAAGGGATAAATGGCTTCATGTATAACAACCGGTACTAACTTCATTTTTTAAAATTTCTTGTTGTAATGTATAGATTTTATTTCCCCTTTATCATGTGTGCAACACTTAGATAGTATATTTGGTAGTTGTGTGTAAAAAAAATATACAGGGTGATGCAGTATTCCAACACTTAATAATATTAAAATATTGTTTGCTCATCAAAAAATAAAGAAAATGCACCAATTAGCGTGTGCGCTGTATGAAGGTCTGAATGGCACATGTTCTTACTCCTCGGTTGTCATTGGTCAGCCATATTGTTATAATTGAATGAGACTTATTATGGGATAAATCTCTTATACTCTGTAAAAAGAGTTAAACAGTACCAAATGTTATATATACAAGGTAACTTTTCTTCTACGGTAGGGAACTCTGCTTTCACTCACATCATAAACTGGGCAACGCTCGTCAATTTGAGCTTTATTTCGTTAAAATATGTTCAGAAGTTTCGGAGATATAGCAATTAGTATATAGTAGTTAGAAGCAATGCACAACAATATAATATATATGAAAAATGACATATGTTATATTGTTGAGATGTTACCTAACAACATATTTATACCAAAGAATACAGTTTTGAAGAAAATTGAAGAAAATAACGTTTGAAGACATACGTTTTCTACTTAGGATGAGTGTCACGTGGTCTCATCAATCCTGCAAGGGTAAAACGGCTTCTTGTATAACAACAGGTACTAACTTCATTTTTTAAAATTTCTTGTTGTAATGTATAGATTTTTTCCCCTTTATCATGTGTGCAACACTTAGATAGTATATTTGGTAGTTGTGTGTAAAAAAAATATACAGGGTGATGCAGAATTCCAACCCTTAATAATATTAAATTATTGTTTGCTCATCAAAAAATAAAGATAATACACCAATTAGCGTGTGCGCTGTATGTAGTTCTGATTGGCACATGTTCTTACTCCTCGGTGCTCATTGGTCAGCCATATTGTTATGAGGGAATGAGACTTATTATGGGATAAAATTTGTTATTTTCTGTAAAAAGAGTTAAACAGTACCAAATGTTATATATACAAGGTAACTTTTCTTCTACGGTAGGGAACTCTGGTTTCACCCACATCATAAATTGGGCAACGCTCGTCAATTTGAGCTTTATTTCGTTAAAATATGTTCAGAAGTTTCGGAGATATAGCCCTTAGTATATAGTAGTTAGGAGCAATGCACAACAATATAATATATATGAAAAAATGATATATGTTATATTGTTGAGATGTTGCCTAACAACATATTTATACCAAAGAATACAGTTTTGAAGAAAATTGAAGAAAATAGTGTTTGAAGACATACGTTTTCTACTTAGGATGAGTGTCACGTGGTCTCATCAATCCTGCAAGGGTTAAATGGCTTCATGTATAACAACAGGTACTAAGTTCATTTTTTAAAACTTCTTGTTGTAATATATAGATTTTCTTTCCCCTTTATCAGGTGTGCAACACTTAGATAGTATATTTGGTAGTTGTGTGGAAAAAAATATACAGGGTGATGCAGAATTCCAACACATAATAGTATAAAATTTATATTTGTTCATCAAGAAATGAAGAAAATGCACCAATTAGCGTGTGCGCTGTATGAAGGTCTGAATGGCACATGTTCTTACTCCTCGGTTGTCATTGGTCAGCCATATTGTTATAATTGAATGAGACTTATTATGGGATAAATCTCTTATACTCTGTAAAAAGAGTTAAACAGTACCAAATGTTATATATACAAGGTAACTTTTCTTCTACGGTAGGGAACTCTGCTTTCACTCACATCATAAACTGGGCAATGCTCGTCAATTTGAGCTTTATTTCGTTAAAATATGTTCAGAAGTTTCGGAGATATAGCAATTAGTATATAGTAGTTAGAAGCAATGCACAACAATATAATATATATGAAAAAATGATATATGTTATATTGTTGAGATGTTGCCTAACAACATATTTATACCAAAGTGTACAGTTTTGAAGAAAATTGAAGAAAATAGTGTTTGAAGACATACGTTTTCTAGTTAGGATGAGTGTCACGTGGTCTCATCAATCCGGCAAGGGTTAAATGGCTTCATGTATAACAACAGGTACTAACTTCATTTTTTAAAATTTCTTGTTGTAATGTATAGATTTTATTTCCCCTTTATCATGTGTGCAACACTTAGATAGTGTATTTGGTAGTTGTGTGTAAAAAATATACAGGGTGATGCAGAATTCAAACCCTTAATAATATGAAATTATTGTTTGTTCATCAAAAAATAAAGAAAATGCACCAATTAGCGTGTGCGCTGTATGAAGTTCTGAATGGCACATGTTCTTACTTCTCGGTTGTCATTGGTCAGCCATATTGTTATGAGGGAATGAGACTTATTATGGGATAAAATCTCTTATATTTTGTAAAAAGAGTTAAACAGTACCAAAGGTTATATATACAAGGTAACTTTTCTTCTACGGTAGGGAACTCTGCTTTCACTCACATCATAAACTGGGCAACGCTCGTCAATTTGAGCTTTATTTCGTTAAAATATGTTCAGAAGTTTCGGAGATATAGCAATTAGTATATAGTAGTTAGAAGCAATGCACAACAATATAATATATATGAAAAATGACATGTTATATTGTTGAGATGTTGCCTAACAACATATTTATACCAAAGAATACAGTTTTGAAGAAAATTGAAGAAAATAGTGTTTGAAGACATACGTTTTCTACTTAGGATGAGTGTCACGTGGTCTCATCAATCCTGCAAGGGTAAAACGGCTTCATGTATAACAACAGGTACTAACTTCATTTTTTAAAATTTCTTGTTGTAATGTATAGATTTTATTTCCCCTTTATCATGTGTGCAACACTTAGATAGTATATTTGGTAGTTGTGTGGAAAAAAATATACAGGGTGATGCAGAATTCCAACACATAATAGTATAAAATTTATATTTGTTCATCAAGAAATGAAGAAAATGCACCAATTAGCGTGTGCGGTGTATGTAGTTCTGAATGGCACATGTTCTTACTCCTCGGTTGTCATTGGTCAGCCATACTGTTATGAGTGAATGAGACTTATTATGGGATAAAATCTGTTATATTCTGTAAAAAGAGTTAAACAGTACCAAATGTTATATATACAAGGTAACTTTTCTTCTACGGTAGGGAACTCTGCTTTCACTCACATCATAAACTGGGCAACGCTCGTCAATTTGAGCCTTATTTCGTTAAAATATGTTCAGAAGTTTCGGATATATATCCCTTAGTATATGGTAGTTAGGAGCAATGCACAACAATATAATATATATGAAAAAATGATATATGTTATATTGTTGAGATGTTGCCTAACAACATATTTATTCCAAAGTGTACAGTTTTGAAGAAAATTGAAGAAAATAGTGTTTGAAGACATACGTTTTCTACTTAGGATGAGTGTCACGTGGTCTCATCAATCCTGCAAGGGTTAAATGGCTTCATGTATAACAACAGCTACTAAGTTCATGTTTAAAACTTCTTGTTGTAATATATAGATTTTCTTTCCCCTTTATCAGGTGTGCAACAGTTAGATAGTATATTTGGTAGTTGTGTGGAAAAAAGTATACAGGGTGATGCAGAATTCCAACACTTAATAGTATAAAATTTATATTTGTTCATCAAGAAATGAAGAAAATGCACCAATTAGCGTGTGCGCTGTATGTAGTTCTGAATGGCACATGTTCTTTCTCCTCGGTTGTCATTGGTCAGCCATACTGTTATGAGGGAATGAGACTTATTATGGGATAAAATCTGTTATATTCTGTAAAAAGAGTTAAACAGTACCAAATGTTATATATACAAGGTAACTTTTCTTCTACGGTAGGGAACTCTGCTTTCACTCACATCATAAACTGGGCAACGCTCGTCAATTTGAGCCTTATTTCGTTAAAATATGTTCAGAAGTTTCGGAGATTAAGCCCTTAGTATATAGTAGTTAGAAGCAATGCACAACAATATAATATATATGAAAAATGACATATGTTATATTGTTGAGATGTTGCCTAACAACATATTTATACCAAAGAATACAGTTTTGAAGAAAATTGAAGAAAATAGTGTTTGAAGACATACGTTTTCTACTTAGGATGAGTGTCACGTGGTCTCATCAATCCTGCAAGGGTTAAATGGCTTCATGTATAACAACAGGTACTAAGTTCATTTTTTAAAACTTCTTGTTGTAATGTATAGATTTTCTTTCCCCTTTATCAGGTGTGCAACACCTAGATAGTATATTTGGTAGTTGTGTGGAAAAAAATATACAGGGTGATGCAGAATTCCAACACTTAATAGTATAAAATTTATGTTTGTTCATCAAGAAATGAAGACAATGCACCAATTAGCGTGTGCGCTGTATGTAGTTCTTAATGGCACATGTTCTTACTCCTCGGTTGTCATTGGTCAGCCATATTGTTATGAGGGAATGAGATTTATTATGGGATAAAATATGTTATATTCTGTAAAAAAAGTTAAACAGTACCAAATGTTATACATACAAGGTAACTTTTCTTCTATGGTAGGGGACTCTGCTTGCACTCGCATCATAAAGGGGGCAATGTTCTTCAATTTGAGCTTTATTTCGTTAAAATATGTTCAGAAGTTCCTCAGATATATAGCAATTAGTATATAGTAGTTAGAAGCAATCCACAACAATATAATATATATGAAAAATGACATATGTTATATTGTTCAGATGTTGCCTAACAACATATTTATACCAAGGAATACAGTTTTGAAGAAAATTGAAGAAAATAGTGTTTGAAGACAAACATTTTCTACTTAGGATGAGTGTCACGTGGTCTCATCAATCTGCAAGGGATAAATGGCTTCATGTATAACAACCGGTACTAACTTCATTTTTTAAAATTTCTTGTTGTAATGTATAGATTTTATTTCCCCTTTATCATGTGTGCAACACTTAGATAGTATATTTGGTAGTTGTGTGTAAAAAAAATATACAGGGTGATGCAGTATTCCAACACTTAATAATATTAAAATATTGTTTGCTCATCAAAAAATAAAGAAAATGCACCAATTAGCGTGTGCGCTGTATGAAGGTCTGAATGGCACATGTTCTTACTCCTCGGTTGTCATTGGTCAGCCATATTGTTATAATTGAATGAGACTTATTATGGGATAAATCTCTTATACTCTGTAAAAAGAGTTAAACAGTACCAAATGTTATATATACAAGGTAACTTTTCTTCTACGGTAGGGAACTCTGCTTTCACTCACATCATAAACTGGGCAACGCTCGTCAATTTGAGCTTTATTTCGTTAAAATATGTTCAGAAGTTTCGGAGATATAGCAATTAGTATATAGTAGTTAGAAGCAATGCACAACAATATAATATATATGAAAAATGACATATGTTATATTGTTGAGATGTTACCTAACAACATATTTATACCAAAGAATACAGTTTTGAAGAAAATTGAAGAAAATAACGTTTGAAGACATACGTTTTCTACTTAGGATGAGTGTCACGTGGTCTCATCAATCCTGCAAGGGTAAAACGGCTTCTTGTATAACAACAGGTACTAACTTCATTTTTTAAAATTTCTTGTTGTAATGTATAGATTTTTTCCCCTTTATCATGTGTGCAACACTTAGATAGTATATTTGGTAGTTGTGTGTAAAAAAAATATACAGGGTGATGCAGAATTCCAACCCTTAATAATATTAAATTATTGTTTGCTCATCAAAAAATAAAGATAATACACCAATTAGCGTGTGCGCTGTATGTAGTTCTGATTGGCACATGTTCTTACTCCTCGGTGCTCATTGGTCAGCCATATTGTTATGAGGGAATGAGACTTATTATGGGATAAAATTTGTTATTTTCTGTAAAAAGAGTTAAACAGTACCAAATGTTATATATACAAGGTAACTTTTCTTCTACGGTAGGGAACTCTGGTTTCACCCACATCATAAATTGGGCAACGCTCGTCAATTTGAGCTTTATTTCGTTAAAATATGTTCAGAAGTTTCGGAGATATAGCCCTTAGTATATAGTAGTTAGGAGCAATGCACAACAATATAATATATATGAAAAAATGATATATGTTATATTGTTGAGATGTTGCCTAACAACATATTTATACCAAAGAATACAGTTTTGAAGAAAATTGAAGAAAATAGTGTTTGAAGACATACGTTTTCTACTTAGGATGAGTGTCACGTGGTCTCATCAATCCTGCAAGGGTTAAATGGCTTCATGTATAACAACAGGTACTAAGTTCATTTTTTAAAACTTCTTGTTGTAATATATAGATTTTCTTTCCCCTTTATCAGGTGTGCAACACTTAGATAGTATATTTGGTAGTTGTGTGGAAAAAAATATACAGGGTGATGCAGAATTCCAACACATAATAGTATAAAATTTATATTTGTTCATCAAGAAATGAAGAAAATGCACCAATTAGCGTGTGCGCTGTATGAAGGTCTGAATGGCACATGTTCTTACTCCTCGGTTGTCATTGGTCAGCCATATTGTTATAATTGAATGAGACTTATTATGGGATAAATCTCTTATACTCTGTAAAAAGAGTTAAACAGTACCAAATGTTATATATACAAGGTAACTTTTCTTCTACGGTAGGGAACTCTGCTTTCACTCACATCATAAACTGGGCAATGCTCGTCAATTTGAGCTTTATTTCGTTAAAATATGTTCAGAAGTTTCGGAGATATAGCAATTAGTATATAGTAGTTAGAAGCAATGCACAACAATATAATATATATGAAAAAATGATATATGTTATATTGTTGAGATGTTGCCTAACAACATATTTATACCAAAGTGTACAGTTTTGAAGAAAATTGAAGAAAATAGTGTTTGAAGACATACGTTTTCTAGTTAGGATGAGTGTCACGTGGTCTCATCAATCCGGCAAGGGTTAAATGGCTTCATGTATAACAACAGGTACTAACTTCATTTTTTAAAATTTCTTGTTGTAATGTATAGATTTTATTTCCCCTTTATCATGTGTGCAACACTTAGATAGTGTATTTGGTAGTTGTGTGTAAAAAATATACAGGGTGATGCAGAATTCAAACCCTTAATAATATGAAATTATTGTTTGTTCATCAAAAAATAAAGAAAATGCACCAATTAGCGTGTGCGCTGTATGAAGTTCTGAATGGCACATGTTCTTACTTCTCGGTTGTCATTGGTCAGCCATATTGTTATGAGGGAATGAGACTTATTATGGGATAAAATCTCTTATATTTTGTAAAAAGAGTTAAACAGTACCAAAGGTTATATATACAAGGTAACTTTTCTTCTACGGTAGGGAACTCTGCTTTCACTCACATCATAAACTGGGCAACGCTCGTCAATTTGAGCTTTATTTCGTTAAAATATGTTCAGAAGTTTCGGAGATATAGCAATTAGTATATAGTAGTTAGAAGCAATGCACAACAATATAATATATATGAAAAATGATATATGTTATATTGTTGAGATGTTGCCTAACAACATATTTATACCAAAGAATACAGTTTTGAAGAAAATTGAAGAAAATAGTGTTTGAAGACATACATTTTCTACTTAGGATGAGTGTCACCTGGTCTCATCAATCCTGCAAGGGTTAAATGGCTTCATGTATAACAACAGGTACTAACTTCATTTTTTAAAATTTCTTGTTGTAATGTATAGATTTTATTTCCCCTTTATCATGTGTGCAACACTTAGATAGTATATTTGGTAGTTGTGTGGAAAAAAATATACAGGGTGATGCAGAATTCCAACACATAATAGTATAAAATTTATATTTGTTCATCAAGAAATGAAGAAAATGCACCAATTAGCGTGTGCGCTGTATGTAGTTCTGAATGGCACATGTTCTTACTCCTCGGTTGTCATTGGTCAGCCATACTGTTATGAGTGAATGAGACTTATTATGGGATAAAATCTGTTATATTCTGTAAAAAGAGTTAAACAGTACCAAATGTTATATATTTAAGGTAACTTTTCTTCTACGGTAGGGAACTCTGCTTTCACTCACATCATAAACTGGGCAACGCTCGTCAATTTGAGCCTTATTTCGTTAAAATATGTTCAGAAGTTTCGGATATATATCCCTTAGTATATGGTAGTTAGGAGCAATGCACAACAATATAATATATATGAAAAAATGATATATGTTATATTGTTGAGATGTTGCCTAACAACATATTTATACCAAAGTGTACAGTTTTGAAGAAAATTGAAGAAAATAGTGTTTGAAGACATACGTTTTCTACTTAGGATGAGTGTCACGTGGTCTCATCAATCCTGCAAGGGTTAAATGGCTTCATGTATAACAACAGGTACTAAGTTCATGTTTAAAACTTCTTGTTGTAATATATAGATTTTCTTTCCCCTTTATCAGGTGTGCAACAGTTAGATAGTATATTTGGTAGTTGAGTGGAAAAAAGTATACAGGGTGATGCAGAATTCCCACACTTAATAGTATAAAATTTATATTTGTTCATCAAGAAATGAAGAAAATGCACCAATTAGCGTGTGCGCTGTATGTAGTTCTGAATGGCACATATTCTTTCTCCTCGGTTGTCATTGGTCAGCCATACTGTTATGAGGGAATGAGACTTATTATGGGATAAAATCTGTTATAATCTGTAAAAAGAGTTAAACAGTACCAAATGTTATATATACAAGGTAACTTTTCTTCTACGGTAGGGAACTCTGCTTTCACTCACATCATAAACTGGGCAACGCTCGTCAATTTGAGCCTTATTTCGTTAAAATATGTTCAAAAGTTTCGGAGATACAGCCCTTAGTATATAGTAGTTAGAAGCAATGCACAACAATATAATATATCTGAAAAATGACATATGTTTATTGTTGAGATATTGCCTAACAACATATTTATACCAAAGAATACAGTTTTGAAGAAAATTGAAGAAAATAGTGTTTGAAGACATACATTTTCTACTTAGGATGATTGTCACGTGGTCTCATCAATCCTGCAAGGGTTAAATGGCTTCATGTATAACAACAGGTACTAACTTCATTTTTTAAAATTTCTTGTTATAATGTATAGATTTTATTTCCCCTTTATCATGTGTGCAACACTTAGATAGTATATTTGGTAGTTGTGTGTAAAAAAAATATACAGGGTGATGCAGAATTTCAACCCTTAATAATATTAAATTATTGTTTGCTCATCAAAAAATAAAGAAAATGCACCAAATAGCGTGTGCGCTGTATGAAGTTCTGAATGGCACATGTTCTTACTCCTCGGTTGTCATTGGTCAGCCATATTGTTATGAGGGAATGAGACTTATTATGGGATAAAATCTCTTATATTCTGTAAAAAGAGTTAAACAGTACTTAATGTTATATATACAAGGTAACTTTTCTTCTATGGTAGGGAACTCTGCTTTCACTCACATCATAAACTGGGCAACGCTCGTCAATTTGAGCTTTATTTCGTTAAAATATGTTCAGAAGTTTCGGAGATATAGCCCTTAGTATATAGTAGTTAGGAGCAATGCAAACAATATAATATATATGAAAAAATGATATATGTTATATTGTTGAGATGTTGCCTAACAACATATTTATACCAAAGTGTACAGTTTTGAAGAAAATTGAAGAAAATAGTGTTTGAAGACATACGTTTTCTACTTAGGATGAGTGTCACGTGGTCTCATCAATCCTGCAAGGGTTAAATGGCTTCATGTATAACAACAGGTACTAACTTCATTTTTTAAAACTTCTTGTTGTAATGTATAGATTTTCTTTTTCTTTATCAGGTGTGCAACACTTAGGTAGTATATTTGGTAGTTGTGTGGAAAAAAATATACAGGGTGATGCAGAATTCCAACACTTAATAGTATAAAATTTATGTTTGTTCATCAAGAAATGAAGAAAATGCACCAATTAGCGTGTGCGCTGTATGAAGTTCTGAATGGCACATGTTCTTACTCCTTGGTTGTCATTGGTCAGCCATATTGTTATGAGGGATTGAGACTTATTATGGGATAAAATCTCTTATATTCTGTAAAAAAAGTTAAACAGTACCAAATATTATATTTACAAGGTAACTTTTCTTCTACGGTAGGGAACTCTGCTTTCACTCACATCATAAACTGGGCAACGCTCGTCAATTTGAGCTTTATTTCGTTAAAATATGTTCAGAAGTTTCGGAGATATAGCAATTAGTATATAGTAGTTAGAAGCAATGCACAACAATATAATATATATGAAAAATGATATATGTTATATTGTTGAGATGTTGCCTAACAACATATTTATACCAAAGAATACAGTTTTGAAGAAAATTGAAGAAAATAGTGTTTGAAGACATACATTTTCTACTTAGGATGAGTGTCACGTGGTCTCATCAATCCTGCAAGGGTTAAATGGCTTCATGTATAACAACAGGTACTAACTTCATTTTTTAAAATTTCTTGTTGTAATGTATAGATTTTATTTCCCCTTTATCATGTGTGCAACACTTAGATAGTATATTTGGTAGTTGTGTGGAAAAAAATATACAGGGTGATGCAGAATTCCAACACTTAATAGTATAAAATTTATGTTTGTTCATAGAGAAATGAAGAAAATGCACCAATTAGCGTGTGCGCTGTATGTAGTTCTGAATGGCACATGTTCTTACTCGTCGGTTGTCATTGGTCAGCCATACTGTTATGAGGGAATGAGACTTATTATGGGATAAAATCTGTTATATTCTGTAAAAAGAGTTAAACAGTACCAAATGTTATATATACAAGGTAACTTTTCTTCTACGGTAGGGAACTCTGCTTTCACTCACATCATAAACTGGGCAACGCTCGTCAATTTGAGCCTTATTTCGTTAAAATATGTTCAGAAGTTTCGGAGATATATCCCTTAGTATATAGTAGTTAGGAGCAATGCACAACAATATAATATATATGAAAAAATGATATATGTTATATTGTTGAGATGTTGCCTAACAACATATTTATACCAAAGTGTACAGTTTTGAAGAAAATTGAAGAAAATAGTGTTTGAAGACATACGTTTTCTACTTAGGATGAGTGTCACGTGGTCTCATCAATCCTGCAAGGGTTAAATGGCTTCATGTATAACAACAGGTACTAAGTTCATGTTTAAAACTTCTTGTTGTAATATATAGATTTTATTTCCCCTTTATCATGTGTGCAACACTTAGATAGTATATTTGGCAGTTGTGTGGAAAAAAGTATACAGGGTGATGCAGAATTCCAACACTTAATAGTATAAAATTTATATTTGTTCATCAATAAATGAAGAAAATGCACCAATTAGCGTGTGCGCTGTATGTAGTTCTGAATGGCACATGTTCTTTCTCCTCGGTTGTCATTCGTCAGCCATACTGTTATGAGGGAATGAGACTTATTATGGGATAAAATCTGTTATATTCTGTAAAAAGAGTTAAACAGTACCAAATGTTATATATACAAGGTAACTTTTCTTCTTCGGTAGGGGACTCTGCTTGCACTCGCATCATAAACTGGGCAATGTTCTTCAATTTGAGCTTTATTTCGATAAAATATATTCAGAAGTTTCGGAGATATAGCCCTTAGTATATAGTAGTTAGAAGCAATGCGCAACAATATAATATATATGAAAAATGATATATGTTATATTGTTGAGATGTTGCCTAACAACATATTTATACCAAAGAATACAGTTTTGAAGAAAATTGAAGAAAATAGTGTTTGAAGACATACGTTTTCTACTTAGGATGAGTGTCACGTGGTCTCATCAATCCTGCAAGGGTTAAATGGCTTCATGTATAACAACAGGTACTAACTTCATTTTTTAAAATTTCTTGTTGTAATGTATAGATTTTATTTCCCTTTTATCATGTGTGCAACACTTAGATAGTATATTTGGTAGTTGTGTGTAAAAAAAATATACAGGGTGATGCAGAATTCCAACCCTTAATAATATTAAATTATTGTTTGCTCATCAAAAAATAAAGAAAATGCACCAAATAGCGTGTGCGCTGTATGAAGTTCTGAATGGCACATGTTCTTACTCCTCGGTTGTCATTGGTCAGCCATATTGTTATGAGGGAATGAGACTTATTATGGGATAAAATCTCTTATATTCTGTAAAAAGAGTTAAACAGTACTTAATGTTATATATACAAGGTAACTTTTCTTCTACGGTAGGGAACTCTGCTTTCACTCACATCATAAACTGGGCAACGCTCGTCAATTTGAGCTTTATTTCGTTAAAATATGTTCAGAAGTTTCGGAGATATAGCCCTTAGTATATAGTAGTTACGAGCAATGCACAACAATATAATATATATGAAAAAATGATATATGTTATATTGTTGAGATGTTGCCTAGCAACATATTTATACCAAAGTGTACAGTTTTGAAGAAAATTGAAGAAAATAGTGTTTGAAGACATACGTTTTCTACTTAGGATGAGTGTCACGTGGTCTCATCAATCCTGCAAGGGTTAAATGGCTTCATGTATAACAACAGGTACTAAGTTCATTTTTTAAAACTTCTTGTTGTAATGTATAGATTTTCTTTTTCTTTATCAGGTGTGCAACACTTAGGTAGTATTTTTGGTAGTTGTGTGGAAAAAAATATACAGGGTGATGCAGAATTCCAACACTTAATAGAATAAAATTTATGTTTGTTCATCAAGAAATGAAGAAAATGCACCAATTAGCGTATGCGCTGTATGTAGTTCTTAATGGCACATGTTCTTACTCCTTGGTTGTCATTGGTCAGCCATATTGTTATGAGGGATTGAGACTTATTATGGGATAAAATCTGTTATATTCTGTAAAAAGAGTTAAGCAGTACCAAATATTATATATACAAGGTAACCTTTCTTCTACGGTAGGGAACTCTGCTTTCACTCACACCATAAACTGGGCAACGCTCGTCAATTTGAGCTTTATTTCGTTAAAATATGTTCAGAAGTTTCGGAGATATAGCAATTAGTATATAGTAGTTAGAAGCAATGCACAACAATATAATATATATGAAAAATGATATATGTTATATTGTTGAGATGTTGCCTAACAACATATTTATACCAAAGAATAGAGTTTTGAAGAAAATTGAAGAAAATAGTGTTTGAAGATATACATTTTCTACTTAGGATCAGTGTCACGTGGTCTCATCAATCCTGCAAGGGTTAAATGGCTTCATGTATAGCAACAGGTACTAACTTCATTTTTTAAAATTTCTTGTTGTAATGTATAGATTTTATTTCCCCTTTATCATGTGTGCAACACTTAGATAGTATATTTGGTAGTTGTGTGGAAAAAAGTATACAGGGTGATGCAGAATTCGAACACTTAATAGTATAAAATTTATATTTGTTCATCAAGAAACGAAGAAAATGCACCAATTAGCGTGTGCGCTGTATGTAGTTCTTAATGGCACATGTTCTTACTCCTTGGTTGTCATTGGTCAGCCATATTGTTATGAGGGATTGAGACTTATTATGGGATAAAATCTGTTATATTCTGTAAAAAGAGTTAAACAGTACCAAATATTATATATACAAGGTAACCTTTCTTCTACGGTAGGGAACTCTGCTTTCACTCACATCATAAACTGGGCAACGCTCGTCAATTTGAGCTTTATTTCGTTAAAATATGTTCAGAAGTTTCGGAGATATAGCCCTTAGTATATAGTAGTTAGAAGCAATGCACAACAATATAATATATATGAAAAATGATATATGTTATATTGTTGAGATGTTGCCTAACAACATTATTTATACCAAAGTGTACAGTTTTGAAGAAAATTGAAGAAAATAGTGTTTGAAGACATACGTTTTCTACTTAGGATGAGTGTCACGTGGTCTCATCAATCCTGCAAGGGTTAAATGGCTTCATGTATAACAACAGGTACTAAGTTCATGTTTAAAACTTCTTGTTGTAATATATAGATTTTCTTTCCCCTCTATCAGGTGTGCAACACTTAGATAGTATATTTGGCAGTTGTGTGGAAAAAAGTATACAGGGTGATGCAGAATTCCAACACTTAATAGTATAAAATTTATATTTGTTCATCAAGAAATGAAGAAAATGCACCAATTAGCGTGTGCGCTGTATGTAGTTCTGAATGGCACATGTTCTTTCTCCTCGGTTGTCATTCGTCAGCCATACTGTTATGAGGGAATGAGACTTATTATGGGATAAAATCTGTTATATTCTGTAAAAAAAGTTAAACAGTACCAAATGTTATATATACAAGGTAACTTTTCTTCTTCGGTAGGGGACTCTGCTTGCACTCGCATCATAAACTGGGCAATGTTCTTCAATTTGAGCTTTATTTCGATAAAATATATTCAGAAGTTTCGGAGATATAGCCCTTAGTATATAGTAGTTAGAAGCAATGCACAACAATATAATATATATGAAAAATGATATATGTTATATTGTTGAGATGTTGCCTAACAACATATTTATAACAAAGAATACAGTTTTGAAGAAAATTGAAGAAAATAGTGTTTGAAGACATACATTTTCTCCTTAGGATGAGTGTCACGTGGTCTCATCAATCCTGCAAGGGTTAAATGGCTTCATGTATAACAACAGGTACTAACTTCATTTTTTAAAATTTCTTGTTGTAATGTATAGATTTTATTTCCCCTTTATCATGTGTGCAACACTTAGATAGTATATTTGGTAGTTGTGTGTAAAAAAAATATACAGGGTGATGCAGAATTCCAACCCTTAATAATATTAAATTATTGTTTGCTCATCAAAAAATAAAGAAAATGCACCAAATAGCGTGTGCGCTGTATGAAGTTCTGAATGGCAAATGTTCTTACTCCTCGGTTGTCATTGGTCAGCCATATTGTTATGAGGGAATGAGACTTATTATGGGATAAAATCTCTTATATTCTGTAAAAAGAGTTAAACAGTACTTAATGTTATATATACAAGGTAACTTTTCTTCTACGGTAGGGAACTCTGCTTTCACTCACATCATAAACTGGGCAACGCTCGTCAATTTGAGCCTGATTTCGTTAAAATATGTTCAGAAGTTTCGGAGATATATCCCTTAGTATATAGTAGTTATTAGCAATGCACAACAATATAATATATATGAAAAAATGATATATGTTATATTGTTGAGATGTTGCCTAACAACATATTTATACCAAAGTGTACAGTTTTGAAGAAAATTGAAGAAAATAGTGTTTGAAGACATACGTTTTCTACTTAGGATGAGTGTCACGTGGTCTCATCAATCCTGCAAGGGTTAAATGGCTTCATGTATAACAACAGGTACTAAGTTCATGTTTAAAACTTCTTGTTGTAATATATAGATTTTCTTTCCCCTTTATCAGGTGTGCAACACTTAGATAGTATATTTGGCAGTTGTGTGGAAAAAAGTATACAGGGTGATGCAGAATTCCAACACTTAATAGTATAAAATTTATATTTGTTCATCAAGAAATGAAGAAAATGCACCAATTAGCGTGTGCGCTGTATGTAGTTCTGAATGGCACATGTTCTTTCTCCTCGGTTGTCATTCGTCAGAAATACTGTTATGAGGGAATGAGACTTATTATGGGATAAAATCTGTTATATTCTGTAAAAAAAGTTAAACAGTACCAAATGTTATATATACAAGGTAACTTTTCTTCTTCGGTAGGGGACTCTGCTTGCACTCGCATCATAAACTGGGCAATGTTCTTCAATTTGAACTTTATTTCGATAAAATATATTCAGAAGTTTCGGAGATATAGCCCTTAGTATATAGTAGTTAGAAGCAATGCACAACAATATAATATATATGAAAAATGATATATGTTATATTGTTGAGATGTTGCCTAACAACATATTTATACCAAAGAATACAGTTTTGAAGAAAATTGAAGAAAATAGTGTTTGAAGACATACATTTTCTACTTAGGATGAGTGTCTCGTGGTCTCATCAATCCTGCAAGGGTTAAATGGCTTCATGTATAACAACAGGTACTAACTTCATTTTTTAAAATTTCTTGTTGTAATGTATAGATTTTATTTCCCTTTTATCATGTGTGCAACACTTAGATAGTATATTTGGTAGTTGTGTGTAAAAAAAATATACAGGGTGATGCAGAATTCCAACCCTTAATAATATTAAATTATTGTTTGCTCATCAAAAAATAAAGAAAATGCACCAAATAGCGTGTGCGCTGTATGAAGTTCTGAATGGCAAATGTTCTTGCTCCTCGGTTGTCATTGGTCAGCCATATTGTTATGAGGGAATGAGACTTATTATGGGATAAAATCTCTTATATTCTGTAAAAAGAGTTAAACAGTACTTAATGTTATATATACAAGGTAACTTTTCTTCTACGGTAGGGAACTCTGCTTTCACTCACATCATAAACTGGGCAACGCTCGTCAATTTGAGCTTTATTTCGTTAAAATATGTTCAGAAGTTTCGGAGATATAGCCCTTAGTATATAGTAGTTAGGAGCAATGCACAACAATATAATATATATGAAAAAATGATATATGTTATATTGTTGAGATGTTGCTTAACAACATATTTATACCAAAGTGTACAGTTTTGAAGAAAATTGAAGAAAATAGTGTTTGAAGACATACGTTTTCTACTTAGGATGAGTGTCACGTGGTCTCATCAATCCTGCAAGGGTTAAATGGCTTCATGTATAACAACAGGTACTAAGTTCATTTTTTAAAACTTCTTGTTGTAATGTATAGATTTTCTTTTTCTTTATCAGGTGTGCAACACTTAGGTAGTATTTTTGGTAGTTGTGTGGAAAAAAATATACAGGGTGATGCAGAATTCCAACACTTAATAGTATAAAATTTATGTTTGTTCATCAAGAAATGAAGAAAATGCACCAATTAGCGTGTGCGCTGTATGTAGTTCTTAATGGCGCATGTTCTTACTCCTTGGTTGTCATTGGTCAGCCATATTGTTATGAGGGATTGAGACTTATTATGGGATAAAATCTGTTATATTCTGTAAAAAGAGTTAAACAGTACCAAATATTATATATACAAGGTAACTTTTCTTCTACGGTAGGGAACTCTGCTTTCACTCACATCATAAACTGGGCAACGCTCGTCAATTTGAGCTTTATTTCGTTAAAATATGTTCAGAAGTTTCGGAGATATAGCCCTTAGTATATAGTAGTTAGAAGCAATGCACAACAATATAATATATATGAAAAATGATATATGTTATATTGTTGAGATGTTGCCTAACAACATATTTATACCAAACAATACAGTTTGAAGAAAATTGAAGAAAATAGTGTTTGAAGACATACATTTTCTACTTAGGATGAGTGTCACGTGGTCTCATCAATCCTGCAAGGGTTAAATGGCTTCATGTATAACAACAGGTACTAAGTTCATGTTTAAAACTTCTTGTTGTAATATATAGATTTTCTTTCCCCTTTATCAGGTGTGCAACACTTAGATAGTATATTTGGTAGTTGTGTGGAAAAAAGTATACAGGGTGATGCAGAATTCCAACACTTAATAGTATAAAATTTATATTTGTTCATCAAGAAATGAAGAAAATGCACCAATTAGCGTGTGCGCTGTATGTAGTTCTGAATGGCACATGTTCTTTCTCCTCGGTTGTCATTGGTCAGCCATACTGTTATGAGGGAATGAGACTTATTATGGGATAAAATCTGTTATATTCTGTAAAAAGAGTTAAACAGTACCAAATGTTATATATACAAGGTAACTTTTCATCTTCGGTAGGGGACTCTGTTTGCACTCACATCATAAACTGGGCAACGCTCGTCAATTTGAGCCTTATTTCGTTAAAATATGTTCAGAAGTTTCGGAGATATATCCCTTAGTATATAGTAGTTAGGAGCAATGCACAACAATATAATATATATGAAAAAATGATATATGTTATATTGTTGAGATGTTGCCGAACAACATATTTATACCAAAGTGTACAGTTTTGAAGAAAATTGAAGAAAATAGTGTTTGAAGACATACGTTTTCTACTTAGGATGAGTGTCACGTGGTCTCATCAATCCTGCAAGGGTTAAATGGCTTCATGTATAACAACAGGTACTACGTTCATGTTTAAAACTTCTTGTTGTAATATATAGATTTTCTTTCCCCTTTATCAGGTGTGCAACAGTTAGATAGTATATTTGGTAGTTGTGTGGAAAAAAGTATAAAGGCTGATGCAGAATTGCAACACTTAATAGTATAAAATTTATATTTGTTCATCAAGAAATGAAGAAAATGCACCAATTAGCGTGTGCGCTGTATGTAGTTCTGAATGGCACATGTTCTTTCTCCTCGGTTGTCATTGGTCAGCCATACTGTTATGAGGGAATGAGACTTATTATGGTATAAAATCTGTTATATTCTGTAAAAAGAGTTAAACAGTACCAAATGTTATATATACAAGGTAACTTTTCTTCTTCGGTAGGGGACTCTGCTTGCACTCGCATCATAAACTGGGCAATGTTCTTCAATTTGAGCTTTATTTCGATAAAATATATTCAGAAGGTTCGGAGATATAGCCCTTAGTATATAGTAGTTAGAAGCAATGCACAACAATATAATATATATGAAAAATGATATATGTTATATTGTTGAGATGTTGCCTAACAACATATTTATACCAAAGAAAACAGTTTTGAAGAAAATTGAAGAAAATAGTGTTTGAAGACATACATTTTCAACTTAGGATGAGTGTCACGTGGTCTCATCAATCCTGCAAGGGTTAAATGGCTTCATGTATAACAAAAGGTACTAACTTCATTTTTTAAAATTTCTTGTTGTAATGTATAGATTTTATTTCCCCTTTATCATGTGTGCAACACTTAGATAGTATATTTGGTAGTTGTGTGGAAAAAAATATACAGGGTGATGCAGAATTCCAACACATAATAGTATAAAATTTATATTTGTTCATCAAGAAATGAAGAAAATGCACCAATTAGCGTGTGCGCTGTATGTAGTTCTGAATGGCACATGTTCTTACTCCTCGGTTGTCATTGGTCAGCCATACTGTTATGAGGGAATGAGACTTATTATGGGATAAAATCTGTTATATTCTGTAAAAAGAGTTAAAAAGTACCAAATGTTATATATACAAGGTAACTTTTCTTCTACGGTAGGGAACTCTGCTTTCACTCACATCATAAACTGGGCAACGCTCGTCAATTTGAGCCTTATTTCGTTAAAATATGTTCAGAAGTTTCGGAGATATATCCCTTAGTATATAGTAGTTAGGAGCAATGCACAACAATATAATATATATGAAAAAATGATATATGTTATATTGTTGAGATGTTGCCTAACAACATATTTATACCAAAGTGTACAGTTTTGAAGAAAATTGAAGAAAATAGTGTTTGAAGACATACATTTTCTACTTAGGATGAGTGTCACGTGGTCTCATCAATCCTGCAAGGGTTAAATGGCTTCATGTATAACAACAGGTACTAAGTTCATTTTTTAAAACTTCTTCTTGTAATGTATAGATTTTCTTTTTCTTTATCAGGTGTGCAACACTTAGGTAGTATTTTTGGTAGTTGTGTGGAAAAAAATATACAGGGTGATGCAGAATTCCAACACTTAATAGTATAAAATTTATGTTTGTTCATCAAGAAATGAAGAAAATGCACCAATTAGCGTGTGCGGTGTATGTAGTTCTTAATGGCACATGTTCTTACTCCTTGGTTGTCATTGGTCAGCCATACTGTTATGAGTGAATGAGACTTATTATGGGATAAAATCTGTTATATTCTGTAAAAAGAGTTAAACAGTACCAAATATTATATATACAAGGTAACCTTTCTTCTACGGTAGGGAACTCTGCTTTCACTCACATCATAAACTGGGCAACGCTCGTCAATTTGAGCTTTATTTCGTTAAAATATGTTCAGAAGTTTCGGAGATATAGCAATTAGTATATAGTAGTTAGAAGCAATGCACAACAATATAATATATATGAAAAATGATATATGTTATATTGTTGAGATGTTGCCTAACAACATATTTATACCAAAGAATACAGTTTTGAAGAAAATTGAAGAAAATAGTGTTTGAAGACATACATTTTCTACTTAGGATGAGTGTCACGTGGTCTCATCAATCCTGCAAGGGTTAAATGGCTTCATGTATATCAACAGGTACTAACTTCATTTTTTAAAATTTCTTGTTGTAATGTATAGATTTTATTTCCCCTTTATCATGTGTGCAACACTTAGATAGTATATTTGGTAGTTGTGTGTAAAAAAAATATACAGGGTGATGCAGAATTCCAACCCTTAATAATATTAAATTATTGTTTGCTCATCAAAAAATAAAGAAAATGCACCAAATAGCGTGTGCGCTGTATGAAGTTCTGAATGGCACATGTTCTTACTCCTCGGTTGTCATTGGTCAGCCATATTGTTATGAGGGAATGAGACTTATTATGGGATAAAATCTCTTATATTCTGTAAAAAGAGTTAAACAGTACTTAATGTTATATATACAAGGTAACTTTTCTTCTACGGTAGGGAACTCTGCTTTCACTCACATCATAAACTGGGCAACGCTCGTCAATTTGAGCTTTATTTCGTTAAAATATGTTCAGAAGTTTCGGAGATATAGCCCTTAGTATATATAGTAGTTAGGAGCAATGCACAACAATATAATATATATGAAAAAATGATATATGTTATATTGTTGAGATGTTGCCTAACAACATATTTATACCAAAGTGTACAGTTTTGAAGAAAATTGAAGAAAATAGTGTTTGAAGACATACGTTTTCTACTTAGGATGAGTGTCACGTGGTCTCATCAATCCTGAAAGGGTTAAATGGCTTCATGTATAACAACAGGTACTAAGTTCATTTTTTAAAACTTCTTGTTGTAATGTATAGATTTTCTTTTTCTTTATCAGGTGTGCAACACTTAGGTTGTATTTTTGGTAAATGTGTGGAAAAAAATATACAGGGTGATGCAGAATTCCAACACTTAATAGTATAAAATTTATGTTTGTTCATCAAGAAATGAAGAAAATGCACCAATTAGCGTGTGCGCTGTATGTAGTTCTTAATGGCACATGTTCTTACTCCTTGGTTGTCATTGGTCAGCCATATTGTTATGAGGGATTGAGACTTATTATGGGATAAAATCTGTTATATTCTGTAAAAAGAGTTAAACAGTACCAAATATTATATATACAAGGTAACTTTTCTTCTACGGTAGGGAACTCTGCTTTCACTCACATCATAAACTGGGCAACGCTCGTCAATTTGAGCTTTATTTCGTTAAAATATGTTCAGAAGTTTCGGAGATATAGCAATTAGTATATAGTAGTTAGAAGCAATGCACAACAATAAAATATATATGAAAAATGATATATGTTATATTGTTGAGATGTTGCCTAACAACATATTTATACCAAAGAATACAGTTTTGAAGAAAATTGAAGAAAATAGTGTTTGAAGACATACATTTTCTACTTAGGATGAGTGTCACGTGGTCTCATCAATCCTGCAAGGGTTAAATGGCTTCATGTATAACAACAGGTATTAACTTCATTTTTTAAAATTTCTTGTTGTAATGTATAGATTTTATTTCCCCTTTATCATGTGTGCAACACTTAGATAGTATATTTGGTAGTTGTGTGGAAAAAAGTATACAGGGTGATGCAGAATTCCAACAATTAATAGTATAAAATTTATATTTGTTCATCAAGAAATGAAGAAAATGCACCAATTAGCGTGTGCGCTGTATGTAGTTCTGAATGGCACATGTTCTTACTCCTCGGTTGTCATTGGTCAGCCATACTGTTATGAGGGAATGAGACTTATTATGGGATAAAATCTCTTATATTCTGTAAAAAGAGTTAAACAGTACTTAATGTTATATATACAAGGTAACTTTTCTTCTACGGTAGGGAACTCTGCTTTCACTCACATCATAAACTGGGCAACGCTCGTCAATTTGAGCTTTATTTCGTTAAAATATGTTCAGAAGTTTCGGAGATATAGCAATTAGTATATAGTAGTTAGAAGCAATGCACAACAATATAATATATATGAAAAATGACATACGTAGGGCTGCTCTATATATTTCTGGCCTAATAATGAAAATACGAATATTTATCAACGAAAATGGTTTTATTGTTTTTCAAAATATTCTCCATCAAGATTTATACACTTTTGCATGCGCTCAAACCAATTTTCGAAGCACTTTTTCCACTCCGATTGAGACACCTCCAAAACATGGTTTTTGAATGCTTCAACAGCATTTTCTGGCGACGAAAATCGTTGACCACGCATTTTTTTCTTGATGTGTGGGAATAAAAAGAAGTCATTGGGTGCCAAGTCAGGGCTGTACGGCGGATGACCCATCACTTCGACGTTTTGGCCGGTCAAAAATGCGCTGGTTTGAGCCGATGTGTGAGAGCTCGCATTGTCATGGTGCACAATGATTCGTCTTCTCTTGTTCATTTTTCGAATTTCTCCGAAGACTTCAGGCAAACAAATGGTGGTGTACCACTCAGAATTGACCGTCCTACGTTGCTCAAGCGGAACAGTCGCCACATGACCAGTTATGCCGAAGAAACAGGCGACCATTTGCTTCGAAGTGCTTCTTCCACGAACAACTTTCGTTGGATTTGGCTCGTCTTGGAAGACCCACACGGTCGATTGCTGTTTTGTTTCGGGCTCATACGCATAGATCCATGATTCGTCACCTGTGACGATCTTATAAACGTCTTTTGAAGCACCGCGATCGTATTTTTTCAGCATTTCTTTACACCAATCCACACGAGCTTTCTTTTGAGCGATTGTCAAATTGTGCGGGATCCAACGAGAACAAACCTTTTTTACGGCCAGGTGTTCATGCAATATCGAATGTATGCTGGTGGAAGAAATGCCTAGGCATGCCTCTATCTCACGGTAAGTCACATGACGGTCTTGCATTATCAGTTCACGTACGGCATCGATGTTTTCTGGCACAACGGCTGTTTTTGGACGACCTTCACGGAATTCGTCTTTGAGCGAGCGTCGGCCACGATTGAATTCGTTGTACCAGTTTTTCACAGTGCTATAGGATGGTGCTTCGTCGCCATACAAAGATTTAAGTTCATCGATGCACTCTTGTCGTGATAATCCACGTCGAAAGTTGTGAAAAATGATCGCACGAAAATGTTCACGAGTTAATTCCATTTTTTTGCCAAGTTGATTTCTTCAAGTACCTGTAAAAGAAAAAAAAATTGTCGTAAGTCAAAAAGTTCTGAGTACATTTATGCTACAAAATGTCAAACTTTCCAATGGAAATGTCAGATTGCACCTGGCAACACTTAGTGTTGCCTAGGCCAGAAATATATATAGCAACCTACGTATGTTATATTGTTGAGATGTTGCCTAACAACATATTTATACCAAAGAATACAGTTTTGAAGAAAATTGAAGAAAATAGTGTTTGAAGACATACATTTTCTACTTAGGATGAGTGTCACGTGGTCTCATCAATCCTGCAAGGGTTAAATGGCTTCATGTATAACAACAGGTACTAACTTCATTTCTTAAAATTTCTTGTTGTAATGTATAGATTTTATTTCCCCTTTATCATGTGTGCAACACTTAGATAGTATATTTGGTAGTTGTGTGTAAAAAAAATATACAGGGTGATGCAGAATTCCAACCCTTAATAATATTAAATTATTGTTTGCTCATCAAAAAATAAAGAAAATGCACCAAATAGCGTGTGCGCTGTATGAAGTTCTGAATGGCACATGTTCTTACTCCTCGGTTGTCATTGGTCAGCCATATTGTTATGAGGGAATGAGACTTATTATGGGATAAAATCTCTTATATTCTGTAAAAAGAGTTAAACAGTACTTAATGTTATATATACAAGGTAACTTTTCTTCTACGGTAGGGAACTCTGCTTTCACTCACATCATAAACTGGGCAACGCTCGTCAATTTGAGCTTTATTTCGTTAAAATATGTTCAGAAGTTTCGGAGATATAGCCCTTAGTATATAGTAGTTAGGAGCAATGCACAACAATATAATATATATGAAAAAATGATATATGTTATATTGTTGAGATGTTGCCTAACAACATATTTATACCAAAGTGTACAGTTTTGAAGAAAATTGAAGAAAATAGTGTTTGAAGACATACGTTTTCTACTTAGGATGAGTGTCACGTGGTCTCATCAATCCTGAAAGGGTTAAATGGCTTCATGTATAACAACAGGTACTAAGTTCATTTTTTAAAACTTCTTGTTGTAATGTATAGATTTTCTTTTTCTTTATCAGGTGTGCAACACTTAGGTTGTATTTTTGGTAAATGTGTGGAAAAAAATATACAGGGTGATGCAGAATTCCAACACTTAATAGTATAAAATTTATGTTTGTTCATCAAGAAATGAAGAAAATGCACCAATTAGCGTGTGCGCTGTATGTAGTTCTTAATGGCACATGTTCTTACTCCTTGGTTGTCATTGGTCAGCCATATTGTTATGAGGGATTGAGACTTATTATGGGATAAAATCTGTTATATTCTGTAAAAAGAGTTAAACAGTACCAAATATTATATATACAAGGTAACTTTTCTTCTACGGTAGGGAACTCTGCTTTCACTCACATCATAAACTGGGCAACGCTCGTCAATTTGAGCTTTATTTCGTTAAAATATGTTCAGAAGTTTCGGAGATATATCAATTAGTATATAGTAGTTAGAAGCAATGCACAACAATAAAATATATATGAAAAATGATATATGTTATATTGTTGAGATGTTGCCTAACAACATATTTATACCAAAGAATACAGTTTTGAAGAAAATTGAAGAAAATAGTGTTTGAAGACATACATTTTCTACTTAGGATGAGTGTCACGTGGTCTCATCAATCCTGCAAGGGTTAAATGGCTTCATGTATAACAACAGGTATTAACTTCATTTTTTAAAATTTCTTGTTGTAATGTATAGATTTTATTTCCCCTTTATCATGTGTGCAACACTTAGATAGTATATTTGGTAGTTGTGTGGAAAAAAGTATACAGGGTGATGCAGAATTCCAACACTTAATAGTATAAAATTTATATTTGTTCATCAAGAAATGAAGAAAATGCACCAATTAGCGTGTGCGCTGTATGTAGTTCTTAATGGCACATGTTCTTACTCCTTGGTTGTCATTGGTCAGCCATATTGTTATGAGGGATTGAGACTTATTATGGGATAAAATCTGTTATATTCTGTAAAAAGAGTTAAACAGTACCAAATATTATATATACAAGGTAACCTTTCTTCTACGGTAGGGAACTCTGCTTTCACTCACATCATAAACTGGGCAACGCTCGTCAATTTGAGCTTTATTTCGTTAAAATATGTTCAGAAGTTTCGGAGATATAGCTCTTAGTATATAGTAGTTAGAAGCAATGCACAACAATATAATATATATGAAAAATGATATATGTTATATTGTTGAGATGTTGCCTAACAACATATTTATACCGAACAATACAGTTTGAAGAAAATTGAAGAAAATAGTGTTTGAAGACATACATTTTCTACTTAGGATGAGTGTCACGTGGTCTCATCAATCCTGCAAGGGTTAAATGGCTTCATGTATAACAACAGGTACTAACTTCATTTTTTAAAATTTCTTGTTGTAATGTATAGATTTTATTTCCCCTTTATCATGTGTGCAACACTTAGATAGTATATTTGGTAGTTGTGTGGAAAAAAATATACAGGGTGATGCAGAATTCCAACACATAATAGTATAAAATTTATATTTGTTCATCAAGAAATGAAGAAAATGCACCAATTAGCGTGTGCGCTGTATGTAGTTCTGAATGGCACATGTTCTTACTCCTCGGTTGTCATTGGTCAGCCATACTGTTATGAGTGAATGAGACTTATTATGGGATAAAATCTCTTATATTCTGTAAAAAGAGTTAAACAGTACCAAATATTATATATACAAGGTAACCTTTCTTCTACGGTAGGGAACTCTGCTTTCACTCACATCATAAACTGGGCAACGCTCGTCAATTTGAGCTTTATTTCGTTAAAATATGTTCAGAAGTTTCGGAGATATAGCAATTAGTATATAGTAGTTAGAAGCAATGCACAACAATATAATATATATGAAAAATGATATATGTTATATTGTTGAGATGTTGCCTAACAACATATTTATACCAAAGAATACAGTTTTGAAGAAAATTGAAGAAAATAGTGTTTGAAGACATACATTTTCTACTTAGGATGAGTGTCACGTGGTCTCATCAATCCTGCAAGGGTTAAATGGCTTCATGTATAACAACAGGTACTAACTTCATTTTTTAAAACTTCTTCTTGTAATGTATAGATTTTCTTTTTCTTTATCAGGTGTGCAACACTTAGGTAGTATTTTTGGTAGTTGTGTGGAAAAAAATATACAGGGTGATGCAGAATTCCAACACTTAATAGTATAAAATTTATGTTTGTTCATCAAGAAATGAAGAAAATGCACCAATTAGCGTGTGCGGTGTATGTAGTTCTTAATGGCACATGTTCTTACTCCTTGGTTGTCATTGGTCAGCCATACTGTTATGAGTGAATGAGACTTATTATGGGATAAAATCTGTTATATTCTGTAAAAAGAGTTAAACAGTACCAAATATTATATATACAAGGTAACCTTTCTTCTACGGTAGGGAACTCTGCTTTCACTCACATCATAAACTGGGCAACGCTCGTCAATTTGAGCTTTATTTCGTTAAAATATGTTCAGAAGTTTCGGAGATATAGCAATTAGTATATAGTAGTTAGAAGCAATGCACAACAATATTATATATATTAAAAATGATATATGTTATATTGTTGAGATGTTGCCTAACAACATATTTATACCAAAGAATACAGTTTTGAAGAAAATTGAAGAAAATAGTGTTTGAAGACATACATTTTCTACTTAGGATGAGTGTCACGTGGTCTCATCAATCCTGCAAGGGTTAAATGGCTTCATGTATAACAACAGGTACTAACTTCATTTTTTAAAATTTCTTGTTGTAATGTATAGATTTTATTTCCCCTTTATCATGTGTGCAACACTTAGATAGTATATTTGGTAGTTGTGTGTAAAAAAAATATACAGGGTGATGCAGAATTCCAACCCTTAATAATATTAAATTATTGTTTGCTCATCAAAAAATAAAGAAAATGCACCAAATAGCGTGTGCGCTGTATGAAGTTCTGAATGGCACATGTTCTTACTCCTCGGTTGTCATTGGTCAGCCATATTGTTATGAGGGAATGAGACTTATTATGGGATAAAATCTCTTATATTCTGTAAAAAGAGTTAAACAGTACTTAATGTTATATATACAAGGTAACTTTTCTTCTACGGTAGGGAACTCTGCTTTCACTCACATCATAAACTGGGCAACGCTCGTCAATTTGAGCTTTATTTCGTTAAAATATGTTCAGAAGTTTCGGAGATATAGCCCTTAGTATATAGTAGTTAGGAGCAATGCACAACAATATAATATATATGAAAAAATGATATATGTTATATTGTTGAGATGTTGCCTAACAACATATTTATACCAAAGTGTACAGTTTTGAAGAAAATTGAAGAAAATAGTGTTTGAAGACATACGTTTTCTACTTAGGATGAGTGTCACGTGGTCTCATCAATCCTGAAAGGGTTAAATGGCTTCATGTATAACAACAGGTACTAAGTTCATTTTTTAAAACTTCTTGTTGTAATATATAGATTTTCTTTTTCTTTATCAGGTGTGCAACACTTAGGTTGTATTTTTGGTAAATGTGTGGAAAAAAATATACAGGGTGATGCAGAATTCCAACACTTAATAGTATAAAATTTATGTTTGTTCATCAAGAAATGAAGAAAATGCACCAATTAGCGTGTGCGCTGTATGTAGTTCTTAATGGCACATGTTCTTACTCCTTGGTTGTCATTGGTCAGCCATATTGTTATGAGGGATTGAGACTTATTATGGGATAAAATCTGTTATATTCTGTAAAAAGAGTTAAACAGTACCAAATATTATATATACAAGGTAACTTTTCTTCTACGGTAGGGAACTCTGCTTTCACTCACATCATAAACTGGGCAACGCTCGTCAATTTGAGCTTTATTTCGTTAAAATATGTTCAGAAGTTTCGGAGATATATCAATTAGTATATAGTAGTTAGAAGCAATGCACAACAATAAAATATATATGAAAAATGATATATGTTATATTGTTGAGATGTTGCCTAACAACATATTTATACCAAAGAATACAGTTTTGAAGAAAATTGAAGAAAATAGTGTTTGAAGACATACATTTTCTACTTAGGATGAGTGTCACGTGGTCTCATCAATCCTGCAAGGGTTAAATGGCTTCATGTATAACAACAGGTATTAACTTCATTTTTTAAAATTTCTTGTTGTAATGTATAGATTTTATTTCCCCTTTATCATGTGTGCAACACTTAGATAGTATATTTGGTAGTTGTGTGGAAAAAAGTATACAGGGTGATGCAGAATTCCAACACTTAATAGTATAAAATTTATATTTGTTCATCAAGAAATGAAGAAAATGCACCAATTAGCGTGTGCGCTGTATGTAGTTCTTAATGGCACATGTTCTTACTCCTTGGTTGTCATTGGTCAGCCATATTGTTATGAGGGATTGAGACTTATTATGGGATAAAATCTGTTATATTCTGTAAAAAGAGTTAAACAGTACCAAATATTATATATACAAGGTAACCTTTCTTCTACGGTAGGGAACTCTGCTTTCACTCACATCATAAACTGGGCAACGCTCGTCAATTTGAGCTTTATTTCGTTAAAATATGTTCAGAAGTTTCGGAGATATAGCTCTTAGTATATAGTAGTTAGAAGCAATGCACAACAATATAATATATATGAAAAATGATATATGTTATATTGTTGAGATGTTGCCTAACAACATATTTATACCGAACAATACAGTTTGAAGAAAATTGAAGAAAATAGTGTTTGAAGACATACATTTTCTACTTAGGATGAGTGTCACGTGGTCTCATCAATCCTGCAAGGGTTAAATGGCTTCATGTATAACAACAGGTACTAACTTCATTTTTTAAAATTTCTTGTTGTAATGTATAGATTTTATTTCCCCTTTATCATGTGTGCAACACTTAGATAGTATATTTGGTAGTTGTGTGGAAAAAAATATACAGGGTGATGCAGAATTCCAACACATAATAGTATAAAATTTATATTTGTTCATCAAGAAATGAAGAAAATGCACCAATTAGCGTGTGCGCTGTATGTAGTTCTGAATGGCACATGTTCTTACTCCTCGGTTGTCATTGGTCAGCCATACTGTTATGAGTGAATGAGACTTATTATGGGATAAAATCTCTTATATTCTGTAAAAAGAGTTAAACAGTACCAAATATTATATATACAAGGTAACCTTTCTTCTACGGTAGGGAACTCTGCTTTCACTCACATCATAAACTGGGCAACGCTCGTCAATTTGAGCTTTATTTCGTTAAAATATGTTCAGAAGTTTCGGAGATATAGCAATTAGTATATAGTAGTTAGAAGCAATGCACAACAATATAATATATATGAAAAATGATATATGTTATATTGTTGAGATGTTGCCTAACAACATATTTATACCAAAGAATACAGTTTTGAAGAAAATTGAAGAAAATAGTGTTTGAAGACATACATTTTCTACTTAGGATGAGTGTCACGTGGTCTCATCAATCCTGCAAGGGTTAAATGGCTTCATGTATAACAACAGGTACTAACTTCATTTTTTAAAACTTCTTCTTGTAATGTATAGATTTTCTTTTTCTTTATCAGGTGTGCAACACTTAGGTAGTATTTTTGGTAGTTGTGTGGAAAAAAATATACAGGGTGATGCAGAATTCCAACACTTAATAGTATAAAATTTATGTTTGTTCATCAAGAAATGAAGAAAATGCACCAATTAGCGTGTGCGGTGTATGTAGTTCTTAATGGCACATGTTCTTACTCCTTGGTTGTCATTGGTCAGCCATACTGTTATGAGTGAATGAGACTTATTATGGGATAAAATCTGTTATATTCTGTAAAAAGAGTTAAACAGTACCAAATATTATATATACAAGGTAACCTTTCTTCTACGGTAGGGAACTCTGCTTTCACTCACATCATAAACTGGGCAACGCTCGTCAATTTGAGCTTTATTTCGTTAAAATATGTTCAGAAGTTTCGGAGATATAGCAATTAGTATATAGTAGTTAGAAGCAATGCACAACAATATTATATATATTAAAAATGATATATGTTATATTGTTGAGATGTTGCCTAACAACATATTTATACCAAAGAATACAGTTTTGAAGAAAATTGAAGAAAATAGTGTTTGAAGACATACATTTTCTACTTAGGATGAGTGTCACGTGGTCTCATCAATCCTGCAAGGGTTAAATGGCTTCATGTATAACAACAGGTACTAACTTCATTTTTTAAAATTTCTTGTTGTAATGTATAGATTTTATTTCCCCTTTATCATGTGTGCAACACTTAGATAGTATATTTGGTAGTTGTGTGTAAAAAAAATATACAGGGTGATGCAGAATTCCAACCCTTAATAATATTAAATTATTGTTTGCTCATCAAAAAATAAAGAAAATGCACCAAATAGCGTGTGCGCTGTATGAAGTTCTGAATGGCACATGTTCTTACTCCTCGGTTGTCATTGGTCAGCCATATTGTTATGAGGGAATGAGACTTATTATGGGATAAAATCTCTTATATTCTGTAAAAAGAGTTAAACAGTACTTAATGTTATATATACAAGGTAACTTTTCTTCTACGGTAGGGAACTCTGCTTTCACTCACATCATAAACTGGGCAACGCTCGTCAATTTGAGCTTTATTTCGTTAAAATATGTTCAGAAGTTTCGGAGATATAGCCCTTAGTATATAGTAGTTAGGAGCAATGCACAACAATATAATATATATGAAAAAATGATATATGTTATATTGTTGAGATGTTGCCTAACAACATATTTATACCAAAGTGTACAGTTTTGAAGAAAATTGAAGAAAATAGTGTTTGAAGACATACGTTTTCTACTTAGGATGAGTGTCACGTGGTCTCATCAATCCTGAAAGGGTTAAATGGCTTCATGTATAACAACAGGTACTAAGTTCATTTTTTAAAACTTCTTGTTGTAATGTATAGATTTTCTTTTTCTTTATCAGGTGTGCAACACTTAGGTTGTATTTTTGGTAAATGTGTGGAAAAAAATATACAGGGTGATGCAGAATTCCAACACTTAATAGTATAAAATTTATGTTTGTTCATCAAGAAATGAAGAAAATGCACCAATTAGCGTGTGCGCTGTATGTAGTTCTTAATGGCACATGTTCTTACTCCTCGGTTGTCATTGGTCAGCCATATTGTTATGAGGGATTGAGACTTATTATGGGATAAAATCTGTTATATTCTGTAAAAAGAGTTAAACAGTACCAAATATTATATATACAAGGTAACTTTTCTTCTACGGTAGGGAACTCTGCTTTCACTCACATCATAAACTGGGCAACGCTCGTCAATTTGAGCTTTATTTCGTTAAAATATGTTCAGAAGTTTCGGAGATATAGCAATTAGTATATAGTAGTTAGAAGCAATGCACAACAATAAAATATATATGAAAAATGATATATGTTATATTGTTGAGATGTTGCCTAACAACATATTTATACCAAAGAATACAGTTTTGAAGAAAATTGAAGAAAATAGTGTTTGAAGACATACATTTTCTACTTAGGATGAGTGTCACGTGGTCTCATCAATCCTGCAAGGGTTAAATGGCTTCACGTATAACAACAGGTACTAACTTCATTTTTTAAAATTTCTTGTTGTAATGTATAGATTTTATTTCCCCTTTATCATGTGTGCAACACTTAGATAGTATATTTGGTAGTTGTGTGGAAAAAAATATACAGGGTGATGCAGAATTCCAACACATAATAGTATAAAATTTATATTTGTTCATCAAGAAATGAAGAAAATGCACCAATTAGCGTGTGCGCTGTATGTAGTTCTGAATGGCACATGTTCTTACTCCTCGGTTGTCATTGGTCAGCCATACTGTTATGAGTGAATGAGACTTATTATGGGATAAAATCTCTTATATTCTGTAAAAAGAGTTAAACAGTACCAAATATTATATATACAAGGTAACCTTTCTTCTACGGTAGGGAACTCTGCTTTCACTCACATCATAAACTGGGCAACGCTCGTCAATTTGAGCTTTATTTCGTTAAAATATGTTCAGAAGTTTCGGAGATATAGCAATTAGTATATAGTAGTTAGAAGCAATGCACAACAATATAATATATATGAAAAATGATATATGTTATATTGTTGAGATGTTGCCTAACAACATATTTATACCAAAGAATACAGATTTGAAGAAAATTGAAGAAAATAGTGTTTGAAGACATACATTTTCTACTTAGGATGAGTGTCACGTGGTCTCATCAATCCTGCAAGGGTTAAATGGCTTCATGTATAACAACAGGTACTAACTTCATTTTTTAAAATTTCTTGTTGTAATGTATAGATTTTATTTCCCCTTTATCATGTGTGCAACACTTAGATAGTATATTTGGTAGTTGTGTGTAAAAAAAATATACAGGGTGATGCAGAATTCCAACCCTTAATAATATTAAATTATTGTTTGCTCATCAAAAAATAAAGAAAATGCACCAAATAGCGTGTGCGCTGTATGAAGTTCTGAATGGCACATGTTCTTACTCCTCGGTTGTCATTGGTCAGCCATATTGTTATGAGGGAATGAGACTTATTATGGGATAAAATCTCTTATATTCTGTAAAAAGAGTTAAACAGTACTTAATGTTATATATACAAGGTAACTTTTCTTCTACGGTAGGGAACTCTGCTTTCACTCACATCATAAACTGGGCAACGCTCGTCAATTTGAGCTTTATTTCGTTAAAATATGTTCAGAAGTTTCGGAGATATAGCAATTAGTATATAGTAGTTAGAAGCAATGCACAACAATATAATATATATGAAAAAATGATATATGTTATATTGTTGAGATGTTGCCTAACAACATATTTATACCAAAGTGTACAGTTTTGAAGAAAATTGAAGAAGATAGTGTTTGAAGACATACGTTTTCTACTTAGGATGAGTGTCACGTGGTCTCATCAATCCTGAAAGGGTTAAATGGCTTCATGTATAACAACAGGTACTAAGTTCATTTTTTAAAACTTCTTGTTGTAATGTATAGATTTTCTTTTTCTTTATCAGGTGTGCAACACTTAGGTTGTATTTTTGGTAAATGTGTGGAAAAAAATATACAGGGTGATGCAGAATTCCAACACTTAATAGTATAAAATTTATGTTTGTTCATCAAGAAATGAAGAAAATGCACCAATTAGCGTGTGCGCTGTATGTAGTTCTTAATGGCACATGTTCTTACTCCTTGGTTGTCATTGGTCAGCCATATTGTTATGAGGGATTGAGACTTATTATGGGATAAAATCTGTTATATTCTGTAAAAAGAGTTAAACAGTACCAAATATTATATATACAAGGTAACTTTTCTTCTACGGTAGGGAACTCTGCTTTCACTCACATCATAAACTGGGCAACGCTCGTCAATTTGAGCTTTATTTCGTTAAAATATGTTCAGAAGTTTCGGAGATATAGCAATTAGTATATAGTAGTTAGAAGCAATGCACAACAATAAAATATATATGAAAAATGATATATGTTATATTGTTGAGATGTTGCCTAACAACATATTTATACCAAAGAATACAGTTTTGAAGAAAATTGAAGAAAATAGTGTTTGAAGACATACATTTTCTACTTAGGATGAGTGTCACGTGGTCTCATCAATCCTGCAAGGGTTAAATGGCTTCATGTATAACAACAGGTACTGACTTCATTTTTTAAAATTTCTTGTTGTAATGTATAGATTTTATTTCCCCTTTATCATGTGTGCAACACTTAGATAGTATATTTGGTAGTTGTGTGTAAAAAAAATATACAGGGTGATGCAGAATTCCAACCCTTAATAATATTAAATTATTGTTTGCTCATCAAAAAATAAAGAAAATGCACCAAATAGCGTGTGCGCTGTATGAAGTTCTGAATGGCACATGTTCTTACTCCTCGGTTGTCATTGGTCAGCCATATTGTTATGAGGGAATGAGACTTATTATGGGATAAAATCTCTTATATTCTGTAAAAAGAGTTAAACAGTACTTAATGTTATATATACAAGGTAACTTTTCTTCTACGGTAGGGAACTCTGCTTTCACTCACATCATAAACTGGGCAACGCTCGTCAATTTGAGCTTTATTTCGTTAAAATATGTTCAGAAGTTTCGGAGATATAGCCCTTAGTATATAGTAGTTAGGAGCAATGCACAACAATATAATATATATGAAAAAATGATATATGTTATATTGTTGAGATGTTGCCTAACAACATATTTATACCAAAGTGTACAGTTTTGAAGAAAATTGAAGAAAATAGTGTTTGAAGACATACGTTTTCTACTTAGGATGAGTGTCACGTGGTCTCATCAATCCTGAAAGGGTTAAATGGCTTCATGTATAACAACAGGTACTAAGTTCATTTTTTAAAACTTCTTGTTGTAATGTATAGATTTTCTTTTTCTTTATCAGGTGTGCAACACTTAGGTTGTATTTTTGGTAAATGTGTGGAAAAAAATATACAGGGTGATGCAGAATTCCAACACTTAATAGTATAAAATTTATGTTTGTTCATCAAGAAATGAAGAAAATGCACCAATTAGCGTGTGCGCTGTATGTAGTTCTTAATGGCACATGTTCTTACTCCTTGGTTGTCATTGGTCAGCCATATTGTTATGAGGGATTGAGACTTATTATGGGATAAAATCTGTTATATTCTGTAAAAAGAGTTAAACAGTACCAAATATTATATATACAAGGTAACTTTTCTTCTACGGTAGGGAACTCTGCTTTCACTCACATCATAAACTGGGCAACGCTCGTCAATTTGAGCTTTATTTCGTTAAAATATGTTCAGAAGTTTCGGAGATATAGCAATTAGTATATAGTAGTTAGAAGCAATGCACAACAATAAAATATATATGAAAAATGATATATGTTATATTGTTGAGATGTTGCCTAACAACATATTTATACCAAAGAATACAGTTTTGAAGAAAATTGAAGAAAATAGTGTTTGAAGACATACATTTTCTACTTAGGATGAGTGTCACGTGGTCTCATCAATCCTGCAAGGGTTAAATGGCTTCACGTATAACAACAGGTACTAACTTCATTTTTTAAAATTTCTTGTTGTAATGTATAGATTTTATTTCCCCTTTATCATGTGTGCAACACTTAGATAGTATATTTGGTAGTTGTGTGGAAAAAAATATACAGGGTGATGCAGAATTCCAACACATAATAGTATAAAATTTATATTTGTTCATCAAGAAATGAAGAAAATGCACCAATTAGCGTGTGCGCTGTATGTAGTTCTGAATGGCACATGTTCTTACTCCTCGGTTGTCATTGGTCAGCCATACTGTTATGAGTGAATGAGACTTATTATGGGATAAAATCTCTTATATTCTGTAAAAAGAGTTAAACAGTACCAAATATTATATATACAAGGTAACCTTTCTTCTACGGTAGGGAACTCTGCTTTCACTCACATCATAAACTGGGCAACGCTCGTCAATTTGAGCTTTATTTCGTTAAAATATGTTCAGAAGTTTCGGAGATATAGCAATTAGTATATAGTAGTTAGAAGCAATGCACAACAATATAATATATATGAAAAATGATATATGTTATATTGTTGAGATGTTGCCTAACAACATATTTATACCAAAGAATACAGATTTGAAGAAAATTGAAGAAAATAGTGTTTGAAGACATACATTTTCTACTTAGGATGAGTGTCACGTGGTCTCATCAATCCTGCAAGGGTTAAATGGCTTCATGTATAACAACAGGTACTAACTTCATTTTTTAAAATTTCTTGTTGTAATGTATAGATTTTATTTCCCCTTTATCATGTGTGCAACACTTAGATAGTATATTTGGTAGTTGTGTGTAAAAAAAATATACAGGGTGATGCAGAATTCCAACCCTTAATAATATTAAATTATTGTTTGCTCATCAAAAAATAAAGAAAATGCACCAAATAGCGTGTGCGCTGTATGAAGTTCTGAATGGCACATGTTCTTACTCCTCGGTTGTCATTGGTCAGCCATATTGTTATGAGGGAATGAGACTTATTATGGGATAAAATCTCTTATATTCTGTAAAAAGAGTTAAACAGTACTTAATGTTATATATACAAGGTAACTTTTCTTCTACGGTAGGGAACTCTGCTTTCACTCACATCATAAACTGGGCAACGCTCGTCAATTTGAGCTTTATTTCGTTAAAATATGTTCAGAAGTTTCGGAGATATAGCCCTTAGTATATAGTAGTTAGGAGCAATGCACAACAATATAATATATATGAAAAAATGATATATGTTATATTGTTGAGATGTTGCCTAACAACATATTTATACCAAAGTGTACAGTTTTGAAGAAAATTGAAGAAAATAGTGTTTGAAGACATACGTTTTCTACTTAGGATGAGTGTCACGTGGTCTCATCAATCCTGAAAGGGTTAAATGGCTTCATGTATAACAACAGGTACTAAGTTCATTTTTTAAAACTTCTTGTTGTAATGTATAGATTTTCTTTTTCTTTATCAGGTGTGCAACACTTAGGTTGTATTTTTGGTAAATGTGTGGAAAAAAATATACAGGGTGATGCAGAATTCCAACACTTAATAGTATAAAATTTATGTTTGTTCATCAAGAAATGAAGAAAATGCACCAATTAGCGTGTGCGCTGTATGTAGTTCTTAATGGCACATGTTCTTACTCCTTGGTTGTCATTGGTCAGCCATATTGTTATGAGGGATTGAGACTTATTATGGGATAAAATCTGTTATATTCTGTAAAAAGAGTTAAACAGTACCAAATATTATATATACAAGGTAACTTTTCTTCTACGGTAGGGAACTCTGCTTTCACTCACATCATAAACTGGGCAACGCTCGTCAATTTGAGCTTTATTTCGTTAAAATATGTTCAGAAGTTTCGGAGATATAGCAATTAGTATATAGTAGTTAGAAGCAATGCACAACAATAAAATATATATGAAAAATGATATATGTTATATTGTTGAGATGTTGCCTAACAACATATTTATACCAAAGAATACAGTTTTGAAGAAAATTGAAGAAAATAGTGTTTGAAGACATACATTTTCTACTTAGGATGAGTGTCACGTGGTCTCATCAATCCTGCAAGGGTTAAATGGCTTCATGTATAACAACAGGTACTGACTTCATTTTTTAAAATTTCTTGTTGTAATGTATAGATTTTATTTCCCCTTTATCATGTGTGCAACACTTAGATAGTATATTTGGTAGTTGTGTGTAAAAAAAATATACAGGGTGATGCAGAATTCCAACCCTTAATAATATTAAATTATTGTTTGCTCATCAAAAAATAAAGAAAATGCACCAAATAGCGTGTGCGCTGTATGAAGTTCTGAATGGCACATGTTCTTACTCCTCGGTTGTCATTGGTCAGCCATATTGTTATGAGGGAATGAGACTTATTATGGGATAAAATCTCTTATATTCTGTAAAAAGAGTTAAACAGTACTTAATGTTATATATACAAGGTAACTTTTCTTCTACGGTAGGGAACTCTGCTTTCACTCACATCATAAACTGGGCAACGCTCGTCAATTTGAGCTTTATTTCGTTAAAATATGTTCAGAAGTTTCGGAGATATAGCCCTTAGTATATAGTAGTTAGGAGCAATGCACAACAATATAATATATATGAAAAAATGATATATGTTATATTGTTGAGATGTTGCCTAACAACATATTTATACCAAAGTGTACAGTTTTGAAGAAAATTGAAGAAAATAGTGTTTGAAGACATACGTTTTCTACTTAGGATGAGTGTCACGTGGTCTCATCAATCCTGAAAGGGTTAAATGGCTTCATGTATAACAACAGGTACTAAGTTCATTTTTTAAAACTTCTTGTTGTAATGTATAGATTTTCTTTTTCTTTATCAGGTGTGCAACACTTAGGTTGTATTTTTGGTAAATGTGTGGAAAAAAATATACAGGGTGATGCAGAATTCCAACACTTAATAGTATAAAATTTATGTTTGTTCATCAAGAAATGAAGAAAATGCACCAATTAGCGTGTGCGCTGTATGTAGTTCTTAATGGCACATGTTCTTACTCCTTGGTTGTCATTGGTCAGCCATATTGTTATGAGGGATTGAGACTTATTATGGGATAAAATCTGTTATATTCTGTAAAAAGAGTTAAACAGTACCAAATATTATATATACAAGGTAACTTTTCTTCTACGGTAGGGAACTCTGCTTTCACTCACATCATAAACTGGGCAACGCTCGTCAATTTGAGCTTTATTTCGTTAAAATATGTTCAGAAGTTTCGGAGATATAGCAATTAGTATATAGTAGTTAGAAGCAATGCACAACAATAAAATATATATGAAAAATGATATATGTTATATTGTTGAGATGTTGCCTAACAACATATTTATACCGAACAATACAGTTTGAAGAAAATTGAAGAAAATAGTGTTTGAAGACATACATTTTCTACTTAGGATGAGTGTCACGTGGTCTCATCAATCCTGCAAGGGTTAAATGGCTTCATGTATAACAACAGGTACTAACTTCATTTTTTAAAATTTCTTGTTGTAATGTATAGATTTTATTTCCCCTTTATCATGTGTGCAACACTTAGATAGTATATTTGGTAGTTGTGTGTAAAAAAAATATACAGGGTGATGCAGAATTCCAACCCTTAATAATATTAAATTATTGTTTGCTCATCAAAAAATAAAGAAAATGCACCAAATAGCGTGTGCGCTGTATGAAGTTCTGAATGGCACATGTTCTTACTCCTCGGTTGTCATTGGTCAGCCATATTGTTATGAGGGAATGAGACTTATTATGGGATAAAATCTCTTATATTCTGTAAAAAGAGTTAAACAGTACTTAATGTTATATATACAAGGTAACTTTTCTTCTACGGTAGGGAACTCTGCTTTCACTCACATCATAAACTGGGCAACGCTCGTCAATTTGAGCTTTATTTCGTTAAAATATGTTCAGAAGTTTCGGAGATATAGCCCTTAGTATATAGTAGTTAGGAGCAATGCACAACAATATAATATATATGAAAAAATGATATATGTTATATTGTTGAGATGTTGCCTAACAACATATTTATACCAAAGTGTACAGTTTTGAAGAAAATTGAAGAAAATAGTGTTTGAAGACATACGTTTTCTACTTAGGATGAGTGTCACGTGGTCTCATCAATCCTGAAAGGGTTAAATGGCTTCATGTATAACAACAGGTACTAAGTTCATTTTTTAAAACTTCTTGTTGTAATGTATAGATTTTCTTTTTCTTTATCAGGTGTGCAACACTTAGGTTGTATTTTTGGTAAATGTGTGGAAAAAAATATACAGGGTGATGCAGAATTCCAACACTTAATAGTATAAAATTTATGTTTGTTCATCAAGAAATGAAGAAAATGCACCAATTAGCGTGTGCGCTGTATGTAGTTCTTAATGGCACATGTTCTTACTCCTTGGTTGTCATTGGTCAGCCATATTGTTATGAGGGATTGAGACTTATTATGGGATAAAATCTGTTATATTCTGTAAAAAGAGTTAAACAGTACCAAATATTATATATACAAGGTAACTTTTCTTCTACGGTAGGGAACTCTGCTTTCACTCACATCATAAACTGGGCAACGCTCGTCAATTTGAGCTTTATTTCGTTAAAATATGTTCAGAAGTTTCGGAGATATAGCAATTAGTATATAGTAGTTAGAAGCAATGCACAACAATAAAATATATATGAAAAATGATATATGTTATATTGTTGAGATGTTGCCTAACAACATATTTATACCAAAGAATACAGTTTTGAAGAAAATTGAAGAAAATAGTGTTTGAAGACATACATTTTCTACTTAGGATGAGTGTCACGTGGTCTCATCAATCCTGCAAGGGTTAAATGGCTTCATGTATAACAACAGGTACTGACTTCATTTTTTAAAATTTCTTGTTGTAATGTATAGATTTTATTTCCCCTTTATCATGTGTGCAACACTTAGATAGTATATTTGGTAGTTGTGTGTAAAAAAAATATACAGGGTGATGCAGAATTCCAACCCTTAATAATATTAAATTATTGTTTGCTCATCAAAAAATAAAGAAAATGCACCAAATAGCGTGTGCGCTGTATGAAGTTCTGAATGGCACATGTTCTTACTCCTCGGTTGTCATTGGTCAGCCATATTGTTATGAGGGAATGAGACTTATTATGGGATAAAATCTCTTATATTCTGTAAAAAGAGTTAAACAGTACTTAATGTTATATATACAAGGTAACTTTTCTTCTACGGTAGGGAACTCTGCTTTCACTCACATCATAAACTGGGCAACGCTCGTCAATTTGAGCTTTATTTCGTTAAAATATGTTCAGAAGTTTCGGAGATATAGCCCTTAGTATATAGTAGTTAGGAGCAATGCACAACAATATAATATATATGAAAAAATGATATATGTTATATTGTTGAGATGTTGCCTAACAACATATTTATACCAAAGTGTACAGTTTTGAAGAAAATTGAAGAAGATAGTGTTTGAAGACATACGTTTTCTACTTAGGATGAGTGTCACGTGGTCTCATCAATCCTGAAAGGGTTAAATGGCTTCATGTATAACAACAGGTACTAAGTTCATTTTTTAAAACTTCTTGTTGTAATGTATAGATTTTCTTTTTCTTTATCAGGTGTGCAACACTTAGGTTGTATTTTTGGTAAATGTGTGGAAAAAAATATACAGGGTGATGCAGAATTCCAACACTTAATAGTATAAAATTTATGTTTGTTCATCAAGAAATGAAGAAAATGCACCAATTAGCGTGTGCGCTGTATGTAGTTCTTAATGGCACATGTTCTCACTCCTTGGTTGTCATTGGTCAGCCATATTGTTATGAGGGATTGAGACTTATTATGGGATAAAATCTGTTATATTCTGTAAAAAGAGTTAAACAGTACCAAATATTATATATACAAGGTAACTTTTCTTCTACGGTAGGGAACTCTGCTTTCACTCACATCATAAACTGGGCAACGCTCGTCAATTTGAGCTTTATTTCGTTAAAATATGTTCAGAAGTTTCGGAGATATAGCAATTAGTATATAGTAGTTAGAAGCAATGCACAACAATAAAATATATATGAAAAATGATATATGTTATATTGTTGAGATGTTGCCTAACAACATATTTATACCAAAGAATACAGTTTTGAAGAAAATTGAAGAAAATAGTGTTTGAAGACATACATTTTCTACTTAGGATGAGTGTCACGTGGTCTCATCAATCCTGCAAGGGTTAAATGGCTTCATGTATAACAACAGGTACTGACTTCATTTTTTAAAATTTCTTGTTGTAATGTATAGATTTTATTTCCCCTTTATCATGTGTGCAACACTTAGATAGTATATTTGGTAGTTGTGTGTAAAAAAAATATACAGGGTGATGCAGAATTCCAACCCTTAATAATATTAAATTATTGTTTGCTCATCAAAAAATAAAGAAAATGCACCAAATAGCGTGTGCGCTGTATGAAGTTCTGAATGGCACATGTTCTTACTCCTCGGTTGTCATTGGTCAGCCATATTGTTATGAGGGAATGAGACTTATTATGGGATAAAATCTCTTATATTCTGTAAAAAGAGTTAAACAGTACTTAATGTTATATATACAAGGTAACTTTTCTTCTACGGTAGGGAACTCTGCTTTCACTCACATCATAAACTGGGCAACGCTCGTCAATTTGAGCTTTATTTCGTTAAAATATGTTCAGAAGTTTCGGAGATATAGCCCTTAGTATATAGTAGTTAGGAGCAATGCACAACAATATAATATATATGAAAAAATGATATATGTTATATTGTTGAGATGTTGCCTAACAACATATTTATACCAAAGTGTACAGTTTTGAAGAAAATTGAAGAAAATAGTGTTTGAAGACATACGTTTTCTACTTAGGATGAGTGTCACGTGGTCTCATCAATCCTGAAAGGGTTAAATGGCTTCATGTATAACAACAGGTACTAAGTTCATTTTTTAAAACTTCTTGTTGTAATGTATAGATTTTCTTTTTCTTTATCAGGTGTGCAACACTTAGGTTGTATTTTTGGTAAATGTGTGGAAAAAAATATACAGGGTGATGCAGAATTCCAACACTTAATAGTATAAAATTTATGTTTGTTCATCAAGAAATGAAGAAAATGCACCAATTAGCGTGTGCGCTGTATGTAGTTCTTAATGGCACATGTTCTTACTCCTTGGTTGTCATTGGTCAGCCATATTGTTATGAGGGATTGAGACTTATTATGGGATAAAATCTGTTATATTCTGTAAAAAGAGTTAAACAGTACCAAATATTATATATACAAGGTAACTTTTCTTCTACGGTAGGGAACTCTGCTTTCACTCACATCATAAACTGGGCAACGCTCGTCAATTTGAGCTTTATTTCGTTAAAATATGTTCAGAAGTTTCGGAGATATAGCAATTAGTATATAGTAGTTAGAAGCAATGCACAACAATAAAATATATATGAAAAATGATATATGTTATATTGTTGAGATGTTGCCTAACAACATATTTATACCGAACAATACAGTTTGAAGAAAATTGAAGAAAATAGTGTTTGAAGACATACATTTTCTACTTAGGATGAGTGTCACGTGGTCTCATCAATCCTGCAAGGGTTAAATGGCTTCATGTATAACAACAGGTACTAACTTCATTTTTTAAAATTTCTTGTTGTAATGTATAGATTTTATTTCCCCTTTATCATGTGTGCAACACTTAGATAGTATATTTGGTAGTTGTGTGGAAAAAAATATACAGGGTGATGCAGAATTCCAACACATAATAGTATAAAATTTATATTTGTTCATCAAGAAATGAAGAAAATGCACCAATTAGCGTGTGCGCTGTATGTAGTTCTGAATGGCACATGTTCTTACTCCTCGGTTGTCATTGGTCAGCCATACTGTTATGAGTGAATGAGACTTATTATGGGATAAAATCTCTTATATTCTGTAAAAAGAGTTAAACAGTACCAAATATTATATATACAAGGTAACCTTTCTTCTACGGTAGGGAACTCTGCTTTCACTCACATCATAAACTGGGCAACACTCGTCAATTTGAGCTTTATTTCGTTAAAATATGTTCAGAAGTTTCGGAGATATAGCAATTAGTATATAGTAGTTAGAAGCAATGCACAACAATATAATATATATGAAAAATGATATATGTTATATTGTTGAGATGTTGCCTAACAACATATTTATACCAAAGAATACAGTTTTGAAGAAAATTGAAGAAAATAGTGTTTGAAGACATACATTTTCTACTTAGGATGAGTGTCACGTGGTCTCATCAATCCTGCAAGGGTTAAATGGCTTCATGTATAACAACAGGTACTAACTTCATTTTTTAAAATTTCTTGTTGTAATGTATAGATTTTATTTCCCCTTTATCATGTGTGCAACACTTAGATAGTATATTTGGTAGTTGTGTGTAAAAAAAATATACAGGGTGATGCAGAATTCCAACCCTTAATAATATTAAATTATTGTTTGCTCATCAAAAAATAAAGAAAATGCACCAAATAGCGTGTGCGCTGTATGAAGTTCTGAATGGCACATGTTCTTACTTCTCGGTTGTCATTGGTCAGCCATATTGTTATGAGGGAATGAGACTTATTATGGGATAAAATCTCTTATATTCTGTAAAAAGAGTTAAACAGTACTTAATGTTATATATACAAGGTAACTTTTCTTCTACGGTAGGGAACTCTGCTTTCACTCACATCATAAACTGGGCAACGCTCGTCAATTTGAGCTTTATTTCGTTAAAATATGTTCAGAAGTTTCGGAGATATAGCCCTTAGTATATAGTAGTTAGGAGCAATGCACAACAATATAATATATATGAAAAAATGATATATGTTATATTGTTGAGATGTTGCCTAACAACATATTTATACCAAAGTGTACAGTTTTGAAGAAAATTGAAGAAGATAGTGTTTGAAGACATACGTTTTCTACTTAGGATGAGTGTCACGTGGTCTCATCAATCCTGAAAGGGTTAAATGGCTTCATGTATAACAACAGGTACTAAGTTCATTTTTTAAAACTTCTTGTTGTAATGTATAGATTTTCTTTTTCTTTATCAGGTGTGCAACACTTAGGTTGTATTTTTGGTAAATGTGTGGAAAAAAATATACAGGGTGATGCAGAATTCCAACACTTAATAGTATAAAATTTATGTTTGTTCATCAAGAAATGAAGAAAATGCACCAATTAGCGTGTGCGCTGTATGTAGTTCTTAATGGCACATGTTCTTACTCCTTGGTTGTCATTGGTCAGCCATATTGTTATGAGGGATTGAGACTTATTATGGGATAAAATCTGTTATATTCTGTAAAAAGAGTTAAACAGTACCAAATATTATATATACAAGGTAACTTTTCTTCTACGGTAGGGAACTCTGCTTTCACTCACATCATAAACTGGGCAACGCTCGTCAATTTGAGCTTTATTTCGTTAAAATATGTTCAGAAGTTTCGGAGATATAGCCCTTAGTATATAGTAGTTAGAAGCAATGCACAACAATAAAATATATATGAAAAATGATATATGTTATATTGTTGAGATGTTGCCTAACAACATATTTATACCAAAGAATACAGTTTTGAAGAAAATTGAAGAAAATAGTGTTTGAAGACATACGTTTTCTACTTAGGATGAGTGTCACGTGGTCTCATCAATCCTGCAAGGGTTAAATGGCTTCATGTATAACAACAGGTATTAACTTCATTTTTTAAAATTTCTTGTTGTAATGTATAGATTTTATTTCCCCTTTATCATGTGTGCAACACTTAGATAGTATATTTGGTAGTTGTGTGGAAAAAAGTATACAGGGTGATGCAGAATTCCAACACTTAATAGTATAAAATTTATATTTGTTCATCAAGAAATGAAGAAAATGCACCAATTAGCGTGTGTGCTGTATGTAGTTCTTAATGGCACATGTTCTTACTCCTTGGTTGTCATTGGTCAGCCATATTGTTATGAGGGATTGAGACTTATTATGGGATAAAATCTGTTATATTCTGTAAAAAGAGTTAAACAGTACCAAATATTATATATACAAGGTAACCTTTCTTCTACGGTAGGGAACTCTGCTTTCACTCACATCATAAACTGGGCAACGCTCGTCAATTTGAGCTTTATTTCGTTAAAATATGTTCAGAAGTTTCGGAGATATAGCTCTTAGTATATAGTAGTTAGAAGCAATGCACAACAATATAATATATATGAAAAATGATATATGTTATATTGTTGAGATGTTGCCTAACAACATATTTATACCGAACAATACAGTTTGAAGAAAATTGAAGAAAATAGTGTTTGAAGACATACATTTTCTACTTAGGATGAGTGTCACGTGGTCTCATCAATCCTGCAAGGGTTAAATGGCTTCATGTATAACAACAGGTACTAACTTCATTTTTTAAAATTTCTTGTTGTAATGTATAGATTTTATTTCCCCTTTATCATGTGTGCAACACTTAGATAGTATATTTGGTAGTTGTGTGGAAAAAAATATACAGGGTGATGCAGAATTCCAACACATAATAGTATAAAATTTATATTTGTTCATCAAGAAATGAAGAAAATGCACCAATTAGCGTGTGCGCTGTATGTAGTTCTGAATGGCACATGTTCTTACTCCTCGGTTGTCATTGGTCAGCCATACTGTTATGAGTGAATGAGACTTATTATGGGATAAAATCTCTTATATTCTGTAAAAAGAGTTAAACAGTACCAAATATTATATATACAAGGTAACCTTTCTTCTACGGTAGGGAACTCTGCTTTCACTCACATCATAAACTGGGCAACGCTCGTCAATTTGAGCTTTATTTCGTTAAAATATGTTCAGAAGTTTCGGAGATATAGCAATTAGTATATAGTAGTTAGAAGCAATGCACAACAATATAATATATATGAAAAATGATATATGTTATATTGTTGAGATGTTGCCTAACAACATATTTATACCAAAGAATACAGTTTTGAAGAAAATTGAAGAAAATAGTGTTTGAAGACATACATTTTCTACTTAGGATGAGTGTCACGTGGTCTCATCAATCCTGCAAGGGTTAAATGGCTTCATGTATAACAACAGGTACTAACTTCATTTCTTAAAATTTCTTGTTGTAATGTATAGATTTTATTTCCCCTTTATCATGTGTGCAACACTTAGATAGTATATTTGGTAGTTGTGTGTAAAAAAAATATACAGGGTGATGCAGAATTCCAACCCTTAATAATATTAAATTATTGTTTGCTCATCAAAAAATAAAGAAAATGCACCAAATAGCGTGTGCGCTGTATGAAGTTCTGAATGGCACATGTTCTTACTCCTCGGTTGTCATTGGTCAGCCATATTGTTATGAGGGAATGAGACTTATTATGGGATAAAATCTCTTATATTCTGTGAAAAGAGTTAAACAGTACTTAATGTTATATATACAAGGTAACTTTTCTTCTACGGTAGGGAACTCTGCTTTCACTCACATCATAAACTGGGCAACGCTCGTCAATTTGAGCTTTATTTCGTTAAAATATGTTCAGAAGTTTCGGAGATATAGCCCTTAGTATATAGTAGTTAGGAGCAATGCACAACAATATAATATATATGAAAAAATGATATATGTTATATTGTTGAGATGTTGCCTAACAACATATTTATACCAAAGTGTACAGTTTTGAAGAAAATTGAAGAAAATAGTGTTTGAAGACATACGTTTTCTACTTAGGATGAGTGTCACGTGGTCTCATCAATCCTGAAAGGGTTAAATGGCTTCATGTATAACAACAGGTACTAAGTTCATTTTTTAAAACTTCTTGTTGTAATGTATAGATTTTCTTTTTCTTTATCAGGTGTGCAACACTTAGGTTGTATTTTTGGTAAATGTGTGGAAAAAAATATACAGGGTGATGCAGAATTCCAACACTTAATAGTATAAAATTTATGTTTGTTCATCAAGAAATGAAGAAAATGCACCAATTAGCGTGTGCGCTGTATGTAGTTCTTAATGGCACATGTTCTTACTCCTTGGTTGTCATTGGTCAGCCATATTGTTATGAGGGATTGAGACTTATTATGGGATAAAATCTGTTATATTCTGTAAAAAGAGTTAAACAGTACCAAATATTATATATACAAGGTAACTTTTCTTCTACGGTAGGGAACTCTGCTTTCACTCACATCATAAACTGGGCAACGCTCGTCAATTTGAGCTTTATTTCGTTAAAATATGTTCAGAAGTTTCGGAGATATATCAATTAGTATATAGTAGTTAGAAGCAATGCACAACAATAAAATATATATGAAAAATGATATATGTTATATTGTTGAGATGTTGCCTAACAACATATTTATACCAAAGAATACAGTTTTGAAGAAAATTGAAGAAAATAGTGTTTGAAGACATACATTTTCTACTTAGGATGAGTGTCACGTGGTCTCATCAATCCTGCAAGGGTTAAATGGCTTCATGTATAACAACAGGTATTAACTTCATTTTTTAAAATTTCTTGTTGTAATGTATAGATTTTATTTCCCCTTTATCATGTGTGCAACACTTAGATAGTATATTTGGTAGTTGTGTGGAAAAAAGTATACAGGGTGATGCAGAATTCCAACACTTAATAGTATAAAATTTATATTTGTTCATCAAGAAATGAAGAAAATGCACCAATTAGCGTGTGCGCTGTATGTAGTTCTTAATGGCACATGTTCTTACTCCTTGGTTGTCATTGGTCAGCCATATTGTTATGAGGGATTGAGACTTATTATGGGATAAAATCTGTTATATTCTGTAAAAAGAGTTAAACAGTACCAAATATTATATATACAAGGTAACCTTTCTTCTACGGTAGGGAACTCTGCTTTCACTCACATCATAAACTGGGCAACGCTCGTCAATTTGAGCTTTATTTCGTTAAAATATGTTCAGAAGTTTCGGAGATATAGCTCTTAGTATATAGTAGTTAGAAGCAATGCACAACAATATAATATATATGAAAAATGATATATGTTATATTGTTGAGATGTTGCCTAACAACATATTTATACCGAACAATACAGTTTGAAGAAAATTGAAGAAAATAGTGTTTGAAGACATACATTTTCTACTTAGGATGAGTGTCACGTGGTCTCATCAATCCTGCAAGGGTTAAATGGCTTCATGTATAACAACAGGTACTAACTTCATTTTTTAAAATTTCTTGTTGTAATGTATAGATTTTATTTCCCCTTTATCATGTGTGCAACACTTAGATAGTATATTTGGTAGTTGTGTGGAAAAAAATATACAGGGTGATGCAGAATTCCAACACATAATAGTATAAAATTTATATTTGTTCATCAAGAAATGAAGAAAATGCACCAATTAGCGTGTGCGCTGTATGTAGTTCTGAATGGCACATGTTCTTACTCCTCGGTTGTCATTGGTCAGCCATACTGTTATGAGTGAATGAGACTTATTATGGGATAAAATCTCTTATATTCTGTAAAAAGAGTTAAACAGTACCAAATATTATATATACAAGGTAACCTTTCTTCTACGGTAGGGAACTCTGCTTTCACTCACATCATAAACTGGGCAACGCTCGTCAATTTGAGCTTTATTTCGTTAAAATATGTTCAGAAGTTTCGGAGATATAGCAATTAGTATATAGTAGTTAGAAGCAATGCACAACAATATAATATATATGAAAAATGATATATGTTATATTGTTGAGATGTTGCCTAACAACATATTTATACCAAAGAATACAGTTTTGAAGAAAATTGAAGAAAATAGTGTTTGAAGACATACATTTTCTACTTAGGATGAGTGTCACGTGGTCTCATCAATCCTGCAAGGGTTAAATGGCTTCATGTATAACAACAGGTACTAACTTCATTTTTTAAAATTTCTTGTTGTAATGTATAGATTTTATTTCCCCTTTATCATGTGTGCAACACTTAGATAGTATATTTGGTAGTTGTGTGTAAAAAAAATATACAGGGTGATGCAGAATTCCAACCCTTAATAATATTAAATTATTGTTTGCTCATCAAAAAATAAAGAAAATGCACCAAATAGCGTGTGCGCTGTATGAAGTTCTGAATGGCACATGTTCTTACTCCTCGGTTGTCATTGGTCAGCCATATTGTTATGAGGGAATGAGACTTATTATGGGATAAAATCTCTTATATTCTGTGAAAAGAGTTAAACAGTACTTAATGTTATATATACAAGGTAACTTTTCTTCTACGGTAGGGAACTCTGCTTTCACTCACATCATAAACTGGGCAACGCTCGTCAATTTGAGCTTTATTTCGTTAAAATATGTTCAGAAGTTTCGGAGATATAGCCCTTAGTATATAGTAGTTAGGAGCAATGCACAACAATATAATATATATGAAAAAATGATATATGTTATATTGTTGAGATGTTGCCTAACAACATATTTATACCAAAGTGTACAGTTTTGAAGAAAATTGAAGAAAATAGTGTTTGAAGACATACGTTTTCTACTTAGGATGAGTGTCACGTGGTCTCATCAATCCTGAAAGGGTTAAATGGCTTCATGTATAACAACAGGTACTAAGTTCATTTTTTAAAACTTCTTGTTGTAATGTATAGATTTTCTTTTTCTTTATCAGGTGTGCAACACTTAGGTTGTATTTTTGGTAAATGTGTGGAAAAAAATATACAGGGTGATGCAGAATTCCAACACTTAATAGTATAAAATTTATGTTTGTTCATCAAGAAATGAAGAAAATGCACCAATTAGCGTGTGCGCTGTATGTAGTTCTTAATGGCACATGTTCTTACTCCTTGGTTGTCATTGGTCAGCCATATTGTTATGAGGGATTGAGACTTATTATGGGATAAAATCTGTTATATTCTGTAAAAAGAGTTAAACAGTACCAAATATTATATATACAAGGTAACTTTTCTTCTACGGTAGGGAACTCTGCTTTCACTCACATCATAAACTGGGCAACGCTCGTCAATTTGAGCTTTATTTCGTTAAAATATGTTCAGAAGTTTCGGAGATATATCAATTAGTATATAGTAGTTAGAAGCAATGCACAACAATAAAATATATATGAAAAATGATATATGTTATATTGTTGAGATGTTGCCTAACAACATATTTATACCAAAGAATACAGTTTTGAAGAAAATTGAAGAAAATAGTGTTTGAAGACATACATTTTCTACTTAGGATGAGTGTCACGTGGTCTCATCAATCCTGCAAGGGTTAAATGGCTTCATGTATAACAACAGGTATTAACTTCATTTTTTAAAATTTCTTGTTGTAATGTATAGATTTTATTTCCCCTTTATCATGTGTGCAACACTTAGATAGTATATTTGGTAGTTGTGTGGAAAAAAGTATACAGGGTGATGCAGAATTCCAACACTTAATAGTATAAAATTTATATTTGTTCATCAAGAAATGAAGAAAATGCACCAATTAGCGTGTGCGCTGTATGTAGTTCTTAATGGCACATGTTCTTACTCCTTGGTTGTCATTGGTCAGCCATATTGTTATGAGGGATTGAGACTTATTATGGGATAAAATCTGTTATATTCTGTAAAAAGAGTTAAACAGTACCAAATATTATATATACAAGGTAACCTTTCTTCTACGGTAGGGAACTCTGCTTTCACTCACATCATAAACTGGGCAACGCTCGTCAATTTGAGCTTTATTTCGTTAAAATATGTTCAGAAGTTTCGGAGATATAGCTCTTAGTATATAGTAGTTAGAAGCAATGCACAACAATATAATATATATGAAAAATGATATATGTTATATTGTTGAGATGTTGCCTAACAACATATTTATACCGAACAATACAGTTTGAAGAAAATTGAAGAAAATAGTGTTTGAAGACATACATTTTCTACTTAGGATGAGTGTCACGTGGTCTCATCAATCCTGCAAGGGTTAAATGGCTTCATGTATAACAACAGGTACTAACTTCATTTTTTAAAATTTCTTGTTGTAATGTATAGATTTTATTTCCCCTTTATCATGTGTGCAACACTTAGATAGTATATTTGGTAGTTGTGTGGAAAAAAATATACAGGGTGATGCAGAATTCCAACACATAATAGTATAAAATTTATATTTGTTCATCAAGAAATGAAGAAAATGCACCAATTAGCGTGTGCGCTGTATGTAGTTCTGAATGGCACATGTTCTTACTCCTCGGTTGTCATTGGTCAGCCATACTGTTATGAGTGAATGAGACTTATTATGGGATAAAATCTCTTATATTCTGTAAAAAGAGTTAAACAGTACCAAATATTATATATACAAGGTAACCTTTCTTCTACGGTAGGGAACTCTGCTTTCACTCACATCATAAACTGGGCAACGCTCGTCAATTTGAGCTTTATTTCGTTAAAATATGTTCAGAAGTTTCGGAGATATAGCAATTAGTATATAGTAGTTAGAAGCAATGCACAACAATATAATATATATGAAAAATGATATATGTTATATTGTTGAGATGTTGCCTAACAACATATTTATACCAAAGAATACAGTTTTGAAGAAAATTGAAGAAAATAGTGTTTGAAGACATACATTTTCTACTTAGGATGAGTGTCACGTGGTCTCATCAATCCTGCAAGGGTTAAATGGCTTCATGTATAACAACAGGTACTAACTTCATTTTTTAAAATTTCTTGTTGTAATGTATAGATTTTATTTCCCCTTTATCATGTGTGCAACACTTAGATAGTATATTTGGTAGTTGTGTGTAAAAAAAATATACAGGGTGATGCAGAATTCCAACCCTTAATAATATTAAATTATTGTTTGCTCATCAAAAAATAAAGAAAATGCACCAAATAGCGTGTGCGCTGTATGAAGTTCTGAATGGCACATGTTCTTACTCCTCGGTTGTCATTGGTCAGCCATATTGTTATGAGGGAATGAGACTTATTATGGGATAAAATCTCTTATATTCTGTAAAAAGAGTTAAACAGTACTTAATGTTATATATACAAGGTAACTTTTCTTCTACGGTAGGGAACTCTGCTTTCACTCACATCATAAACTGGGCAACGCTCGTCAATTTGAGCTTTATTTCGTTAAAATATGTTCAGAAGTTTCGGAGATATAGCCCTTAGTATATAGTAGTTAGGAGCAATGCACAACAATATAATATATATGAAAAAATGATATATGTTATATTGTTGAGATGTTGCCTAACAACATATTTATACCAAAGTGTACAGTTTTGAAGAAAATTGAAGAAAATAGTGTTTGAAGACATACGTTTTCTACTTAGGATGAGTGTCACGTGGTCTCATCAATCCTGAAAGGGTTAAATGGCTTCATGTATAACAACAGGTACTAAGTTCATTTTTTAAAACTTCTTGTTGTAATGTATAGATTTTCTTTTTCTTTATCAGGTGTGCAACACTTAGGTTGTATTTTTGGTAAATGTGTGGAAAAAAATATACAGGGTGATGCAGAATTCCAACACTTAATAGTATAAAATTTATGTTTGTTCATCAAGAAATGAAGAAAATGCACCAATTAGCGTGTGCGCTGTATGTAGTTCTTAATGGCACATGTTCTTACTCCTTGGTTGTCATTGGTCAGCCATATTGTTATGAGGGATTGAGACTTATTATGGGATAAAATCTGTTATATTCTGTAAAAAGAGTTAAACAGTACCAAATATTATATATACAAGGTAACTTTTCTTCTACGGTAGGGAACTCTGCTTTCACTCACATCATAAACTGGGCAACGCTCGTCAATTTGAGCTTTATTTCGTTAAAATATGTTCAGAAGTTTCGGAGATATATCAATTAGTATATAGTAGTTAGAAGCAATGCACAACAATAAAATATATATGAAAAATGATATATGTTATATTGTTGAGATGTTGCCTAACAACATATTTATACCAAAGAATACAGTTTTGAAGAAAATTGAAGAAAATAGTGTTTGAAGACATACATTTTCTACTTAGGATGAGTGTCACGTGGTCTCATCAATCCTGCAAGGGTTAAATGGCTTCATGTATAACAACAGGTATTAACTTCATTTTTTAAAATTTCTTGTTGTAATGTATAGATTTTATTTCCCCTTTATCATGTGTGCAACACTTAGATAGTATATTTGGTAGTTGTGTGGAAAAAAGTATACAGGGTGATGCAGAATTCCAACACTTAATAGTATAAAATTTATATTTGTTCATCAAGAAATGAAGAAAATGCACCAATTAGCGTGTGCGCTGTATGTAGTTCTTAATGGCACATGTTCTTACTCCTTGGTTGTCATTGGTCAGCCATATTGTTATGAGGGATTGAGACTTATTATGGGATAAAATCTGTTATATTCTGTAAAAAGAGTTAAACAGTACCAAATATTATATATACAAGGTAACTTTTCTTCTACGGTAGGGAACTCTGCTTTCACTCACATCATAAACTGGGCAACGCTCGTCAATTTGAGCTTTATTTCGTTAAAATATGTTCAGAAGTTTCGGAGATATAGCTCTTAGTATATAGTAGTTAGAAGCAATGCACAACAATATAATATATATGAAAAATGATATATGTTATATTGTTGAGATGTTGCCTAACAACATATCTATACCGAACAATACAGTTTGAAGAAAATTGAAGAAAATAGTGTTTGAAGACATACATTTTCTACTTAGGATGAGTGTCACGTGGTCTCATCAATCCTGCAAGGGTTAAATGGCTTCATGTATAACAACAGGTACTAACTTCATTTTTTAAAATTTCTTGTTGTAATGTATAGATTTTATTTCCCCTTTATCATGTGTGCAACACTTAGATAGTATATTTGGTAGTTGTGTGGAAAAAAATATACAGGGTGATGCAGAATTCCAACACATAATAGTATAAAATTTATATTTGTTCATCAAGAAATGAAGAAAATGCACCAATTAGCGTGTGCGCTGTATGTAGTTCTGAATGGCACATGTTCTTTCTCCTCGGTTGTCATTGGTCAGCCATACTGTTATGAGTGAATGAGACTTATTATGGGATAAAATCTCTTATATTCTGTAAAAAGAGTTAAACAGTACCAAATATTATATATACAAGGTAACCTTTCTTCTACGGTAGGGAACTCTGCTTTCACTCACATCATAAACTGGGCAACGCTCGTCAATTTGAGCTTTATTTCGTTAAAATATGTTCAGAAGTTTCGGAGATATAGCAATTAGTATATAGTAGTTAGAAGCAATGCACAACAATATAATATATATGAAAAATGATATATGTTATATTGTTGAGATGTTGCCTAACAACATATTTATACCAAAGAATACAGTTTTGAAGAAAATTGAAGAAAATAGTGTTTGAAGACATACATTTTCTACTTAGGATGAGTGTCACGTGGTCTCATCAATCCTGCAAGGGTTAAATGGCTTCATGTATAACAACAGGTACTAACTTCATTTTTTAAAATTTCTTGTTGTAATGTATAGATTTTATTTCCCCTTTATCATGTGTGCAACACTTAGATAGTATATTTGGTAGTTGTGTGTAAAAAAAATATACAGGGTGATGCAGAATTCCAACCCTTAATAATATTAAATTATTGTTTGCTCATCAAAAAATAAAGAAAATGCACCAAATAGCGTGTGCGCTGTATGAAGTTCTGAATGGCACATGTTCTTACTCCTCGGTTGTCATTGGTCAGCCATATTGTTATGAGGGAATGAGACTTATTATGGGATAAAATCTCTTATATTCTGTAAAAAGAGTTAAACAGTACTTAATGTTATATATACAAGGTAACTTTTCTTCTACGGTAGGGAACTCTGCTTTCACTCACATCATAAACTGGGCAACGCTCGTCAATTTGAGCTTTATTTCGTTAAAATATGTTCAGAAGTTTCGGAGATATAGCCCTTAGTATATAGTAGTTAGGAGCAATGCACAACAATATAATATATATGAAAAAATGATATATGTTATATTGTTGAGATGTTGCCTAACAACATATTTATACCAAAGTGTACAGTTTTGAAGAAAATTGAAGAAAATAGTGTTTGAAGACATACGTTTTCTACTTAGGATGAGTGTCACGTGGTCTCATCAATCCTGAAAGGGTTAAATGGCTTCATGTATAACAACAGGTACTAAGTTCATTTTTTAAAACTTCTTGTTGTAATGTATAGATTTTCTTTTTCTTTATCAGGTGTGCAACACTTAGGTTGTATTTTTGGTAAATGTGTGGAAAAAAATATACAGGGTGATGCAGAATTCCAACACTTAATAGTATAAAATTTATGTTTGTTCATCAAGAAATGAAGAAAATGCACCAATTAGCGTGTGCGCTGTATGTAGTTCTTAATGGCACATGTTCTTACTCCTTGGTTGTCATTGGTCAGCCATATTGTTATGAGGGATTGAGACTTATTATGGGATAAAATCTGTTATATTCTGTAAAAAGAGTTAAACAGTACCAAATATTATATATACAAGGTAACTTTTCTTCTACGGTAGGGAACTCTGCTTTCACTCACATCATAAACTGGGCAACGCTCGTCAATTTGAGCTTTATTTCGTTAAAATATGTTCAGAAGTTTCGGAGATATATCAATTAGTATATAGTAGTTAGAAGCAATGCACAACAATAAAATATATATGAAAAATGATATATGTTATATTGTTGAGATGTTGCCTAACAACATATTTATACCAAAGAATACAGTTTTGAAGAAAATTGAAGAAAATAGTGTTTGAAGACATACATTTTCTACTTAGGATGAGTGTCACGTGGTCTCATCAATCCTGCAAGGGTTAAATGGCTTCATGTATAACAACAGGTATTAACTTCATTTTTTAAAATTTCTTGTTGTAATGTATAGATTTTATTTCCCCTTTATCATGTGTGCAACACTTAGATAGTATATTTGGTAGTTGTGTGGAAAAAAGTATACAGGGTGATGCAGAATTCCAACACATAATAGTATAAAATTTATATTTGTTCATCAAGAAATGAAGAAAATGCACCAATTAGCGTGTGCGCTGTATGTAGTTCTTAATGGCACATGTTCTTACTCCTTGGTTGTCATTGGTCAGCCATATTGTTATGAGGGATTGAGACTTATTATGGGATAAAATCTGTTATATTCTGTAAAAAGAGTTAAACAGTACCAAATATTATATATACAAGGTAACCTTTCTTCTACGGTAGGGAACTCTGCTTTCACTCACATCATAAACTGGGCAACGCTCGTCAATTTGAGCTTTATTTCGTTAAAATATGTTCAGAAGTTTCGGAGATATAGCTCTTAGTATATAGTAGTTAGAAGCAATGCACAACAATATAATATATATGAAAAATGATATATGTTATATTGTTGAGATGTTGCCTAACAACATATCTATACCGAACAATACAGTTTGAAGAAAATTGAAGAAAATAGTGTTTGAAGACATACATTTTCTACTTAGGATGAGTGTCACGTGGTCTCATCAATCCTGCAAGGGTTAAATGGCTTCATGTATAACAACAGGTACTAACTTCATTTTTTAAAATTTCTTGTTGTAATGTATAGATTTTATTTCCCCTTTATCATGTGTGCAACACTTAGATAGTATATTTGGTAGTTGTGTGGAAAAAAATATACAGGGTGATGCAGAATTCCAACACATAATAGTATAAAATTTATATTTGTTCATCAAGAAATGAAGAAAATGCACCAATTAGCGTGTGCGCTGTATGTAGTTCTGAATGGCACATGTTCTTTCTCCTCGGTTGTCATTGGTCAGCCATACTGTTATGAGTGAATGAGACTTATTATGGGATAAAATCTCTTATATTCTGTAAAAAGAGTTAAACAGTACCAAATATTATATATACAAGGTAACCTTTCTTCTACGGTAGGGAACTCTGCTTTCACTCACATCATAAACTGGGCAACGCTCGTCAATTTGAGCTTTATTTCGTTAAAATATGTTCAGAAGTTTCGGAGATATAGCAATTAGTATATAGTAGTTAGAAGCAATGCACAACAATATAATATATATGAAAAATGATATATGTTATATTGTTGAGATGTTGCCTAACAACATATTTATACCAAAGAATACAGTTTTGAAGAAAATTGAAGAAAATAGTGTTTGAAGACATACATTTTCTACTTAGGATGAGTGTCACGTGGTCTCATCAATCCTGCAAGGTTAAATGGCTTCATGTATAACAACAGGTACTAACTTCATTTCTTAAAATTTCTTGTTGTAATGTATAGATTTTATTTCCCCTTTATCATGTGTGCAAGACTTAGATAGTATATTTGGTAGTTGTGTGTAAAAAAAATATACAGGGTGATGCAGAATTCCAACCCTTAATAATATTAAATTATTGTTTGCTCATCAAAAAATAAAGAAAATGCACCAAATAGCGTGTGCGCTGTATGAAGTTCTGAATGGCACATGTTCTTACTCCTCGGTTGTCATTGGTCAGCCATATTGTTATGAGGGAATGAGACTTATTATGGGATAAAATCTCTTATATTCTGTAAAAAGAGTTAAACAGTACTTAATGTTATATATACAAGGTAACTTTTCTTCTACGGTAGGGAACTCTGCTTTCACTCACATCATAAACTGGGCAACGCTCGTCAATTTGAGCTTTATTTCGTTAAAATATGTTCAGAAGTTTCGGAGATATAGCAATTAGTATATAGTAGTTAGAAGCAATGCACAACAATATAATATATATGAAAAATGATATATGTTATATTGTTGAGATGTTGCCTAACAACATATTTATACCAAAGAATACAGTTTTGAAGAAAATTGAAGAAAATAGTGTTTGAAGATATACATTTTCTACTTAGGATGAGTGTCACGTGGTCTCATCAATCCTGCAAGGGTTAAATGGCTTCATGTATAACAACAGGTATTAACTTCATTTTTTAAAATTTCTTGTTGTAATGTATAGATTTTATTTCCCCTTTATCATGTGTGCAACACTTAGATAGTATATTTGGTAGTTGTGTGGAAAAAAGTATACAGGGTGATGCAGAATTCCAACACTTAATAGTATAAAATTTATATTTGTTCATCAAGAAATGAAGAAAATGCACCAATTAGCGTGTGCGCTGTATGTAGTTCTTAATGGCACATGTTCTTACTCCTTGGTTGTCATTGGTCAGCCATATTGTTATGAGGGATTGAGACTTATTATGGGATAAAATCTGTTATATTCTGTAAAAAGAGTTAAACAGTACCAAATATTATATATACAAGGTAACCTTTCTTCTACGGTAGGGAACTCTGCTTTCACTCACATCATAAACTGGGCAACGCTCGTCAATTTGAGCTTTATTTCGTTAAAATATGTTCAGAAGTTTCGGAGATATAGCTCTTAGTATATAGTAGTTAGAAGCAATGCACAACAATATAATATATATGAAAAATGATATATGTTATTTTGTTGAGATGTTGCCTAACAACATATTTATACCAAAGTGTACAGTTTTGAAGAAAATTGAAGAAAATAGTGTTTGAAGACATACATTTTCTACTTAGGATGAGTGTCACGTAGTCTCATCAATCCTGCAAGGGTTAAATGGCTTCATGTATAACAACAGGTACTAAGTTCATGTTTAAAACTTCTTGTTGTAATATATAGATTTTCTTTCCCCTTTATCAGGTGTGCAACACTTAGATAGTATATTTGGTAGTTGTGTGGAAAAAAGTATACAGGGTGATGCAGAATTCCAACACTTAATAGTATAAAATTTATATTTGTTCATCAAGAAATGAAGAAAATGCACCAATTAGCGTGTGCGCTGTATGTAGTTCTGAATGGCACATGTTCTTTCTCCTCGGTTGTCATTGGTCAGCCATACTGTTATGAGGGAATGAGACTTATTATGGGATAAAATCTGTTATATTCTGTAAAAAGAGTTAAACAGTACCAAATGTTATATATACAAGGTAACTTTTCTTCTTCGGTAGGGGACTCTGTTTGCACTCGCATCATAAACTGGGCAATGTTCTTCAATTTGAGCTTTATTTCGATAAAATATGTTCAGAAGTTTCGGAGATATAGCCCTTAGTATATAGTAGTTAGAAGCAATGCACAACAATATAATATATATGAAAAATGACATATGTTTATTGTTGAGATATTGCCTAACAACATATTTATACCAAAGAATACAGTTTTGAAGAAAATTGAAGAAAATAGTGTTTGAAGACATACATTTTCTACTTAGGATGATTGTCACGTGGTCTCATCAATCCTGCAAGGGTTAAATGGCTTCATGTATAACAACAGGTACTAACTTCATTTTTTAAAATTTCTTGTTATAATGTATAGATTTTATTTCCCCTTTATCATGTGTGCAACACTTAGATAGTATATTTGGTAGTTGTGTGTAAAAAAAATATACAGGGTGATGCAGAATTCCAACACATAATAATATTAAATTATTGTTTGCTCATCAAAAAATAAAGATAATGCACCAATTAGCGTGTGCGCTGTATGTAGTTCTGAATGGCACATGTTCTTACTCCTCGGTTGTCATTGGTCAGCCATATTGTTATGAGGGAATGAGACTTATTATGGGATAAAATTTGTTATTATCTGTAAAAAGAGTTAAACAGTACCAAATGTTATATATACAAGGTAACTTTTCTTCTACGGTAGGGAACTCTGCTTTCACTCACATCATAAACTGAGCAACGCTCGTCAATTTGAGCCTTATTTCGTTAAAATATGTTCAGAAGTTTCGGAGATATATCCCTTAGTTTATAGTAGTTAGGAGCAATGCACAACAATATAATATATATGAAAAAATGATATATGTTATATTGTTGAGATGTTGCCTAACAACATATTTATACCAAAGTGTACAGTTTTGAAGAAAATTGAAGAAAATAGTGTTTGAAGACATACGTTTTCTACTTAGGATGAGTGTCACGTGGTTTCATCAATCCTGCAAGGGTTAAATGGCTTCATGTATAACAACAGGTACTAAGTTCATGTTTAAAACTTCTTGTTGTAATATATAGATTTTCTTTCCCCTTTATCAGGTGTGCAACAGTTAGATAGTATATTTGGTAGTTGTGTGGAAAAAAGTATACAGGCTGATGCAGAATTCCAAAACTTAATAGTATAAAATTTATATTTGTTCATCAAGAAATGAAGAAAATGCACCAATTAGCGTGTGCGCTGTATGTAGTTCTGAATGGCACATGTTCTTTCTCCTCGGTTGTCATTGGTCAGCCATACTGTTATGAGGGAATGAGACTTATTATGGTATAAAATCTTTTATATTCTGTAAAAAGAGTTAAACAGTACCAAATGTTATATATACAAGGTAACTTTTCTTCTTCGGTAGGGGACTCTGCTTGCACTCGCATCATAAACTGGGCAATGTTCTTCAATTTGAGCTTTATTTCGATAAAATATATTCAGAAGTTTCGGAGATATAGCCCTTAGTTTATAGTAGTTAGAAGCAATGCACAACAATATAATATATATGAAAAATGATATATGTTATATTGTTGAGATGTTGCCTAACAACATATTTATACCAAAGAATACAGTTTCGAAGAAAATTGAAGAAAATAGTGTTTGAAGACATACATTTTCTACTTAGGATGAGTGTCACGTGGTCTCATCAATCCTGCAAGGGTTAAATGGCTTCATGTATAACAACAGGTACTAACTTCATTTTTTAAAATTTCTTGTTGTAATGTATAGATTTCATTTCCCCTTTATCATGTGTGCAACACTTAGATAGTATATTTGGTAGTTGTGTGGAAAAAAATATACAGGGTGATGCAGAATTCCAACACATAATAGTATAAAATTTATATTTGTTCATCAAGAAATGAAGAAAATGCACCAATTAGCGTGTGCGCTGTATGTAGTTCTGAATGGCACATGTTCTTACTCCTCGGTTGTCATTGGTCAGCCATACTGTTATGAGGGAATGAGACTTATTATGGGATAAAATCTGTTATATTCTGTAAAAAGAGTTAAACAGTACCAAATGTTATATATACAAGGTAACTTTTCTTCTACGGTAGGGAACTCTGCTTTCACTCACATCATAAACTGGGCAACGCTCGTCAATTTGAGCCTTATTTCGTTAAAATATGTTCAGAAGTTTCGGAGATATATCCCTTAGTATATAGTAGTTAGGAGCAATGCACAACAATATAATATATATGAAAAAATGATATATGTTATATTGTTGAGATGTTGCCTAACAACATATTTATACCAAAGTGTACAGTTTTGAAGAAAATTGAAGAAAATAGTGTTTGAAGACATACGTTTTCTACTTAGGATGAGTGTCACGTGGTCTCATCAATCCTGCAAGGGTTAAATGGCTTCATGTATAACAACAGGTACTAAGTTCATGTTTAAAACTTCTTGTTGTAATATATAGATTTTCTTTCCCCTTTATCAGGTGTGCAACACTTATATAGTATATTTGGTAGTTGTGTGGAAAAAAGTATACAGGGTGATGCAGAATTCCAACACTTAATAGTATAAAATTTATATTTGTTCATCAAGAAATGAAGAAAATGCACCAATTAGCGTGTGCGCTGTATGTAGTTCTGAATGGCACATGTTCTTACTCCTCGGTTGTCATTGGTCAGCCATACTGTTATGAGTGAATGAGACTTATTATGGGATAAAATCTCTTATATTCTGTAAAAAGAGTTAAACAGTACCAAATGTTATATATACAAGGTAACTTTTCTTCTACGGTAGGGAACTCTGCTTTCACTCACATCATAAACTGAGCAACGCTCGTCAATTTGAGCCTTATTTCGTTAAAATATGTTCAGAAGTTTCGGAGATATAGCCCTTAGTATATAGTAGTTAGGAGCAATGCACAACAATATAATATATATGAAAAAATGATATATGTTATATTGTTGAGATGTTGCCTAACAACATATTTATACCAAAGTGTACAGTTTTGAAGAAAATTGAAGAAAATAGTGTTTGAAGACATACGTTTTCTACTTAGGATGAGTGTCACGTGGTCTCATCAATCCTGAAAGGGTTAAATGGCTTCATGTATAACAACAGGTACTAAGTTCATTTTTTAAAACTTCTTGTTGTAATGTATAGATTTTCTTTTTCTTTATCAGGTGTGCAACACTTAGGTTGTATTTTTGGTAAATGTGTGGAAAAAAATATACAGGGTGATGCAGAATTCCAACACTTAATAGTATAAAATTTATGTTTGTTCATCAAGAAATGAAGAAAATGCACCAATTAGCGTGTGCGCTGTATGTAGTTCTTAATGGCACATGTTCTTACTCCTTGGTTGTCATTGGTCAGCCATATTGTTATGAGGGATTGAGACTTATTATGGGATAAAATCTGTTATATTCTGTAAAAAGAGTTAAACAGTACCAAATATTATATATACAAGGTAACTTTTCTTCTACGGTAGGGAACTCTGCTTTCACTCACATCATAAACTGGGCAACGCTCGTCAATTTGAGCTTTATTTCGTTAAAATATGTTCAGAAGTTTCGGAGATATATCAATTAGTATATAGTAGTTAGAAGCAATGCACAACAATAAAATATATATGAAAAATGATATATGTTATATTGTTGAGATGTTGCCTAACAACATATTTATACCAAAGAATACAGTTTTGAAGAAAATTGAAGAAAATAGTGTTTGAAGACATACATTTTCTACTTAGGATGAGTGTCACGTGGTCTCATCAATCCTGCAAGGGTTAAATGGCTTCATGTATAACAACAGGTATTAACTTCATTTTTTAAAATTTCTTGTTGTAATGTATAGATTTTATTTCCCCTTTATCATGTGTGCAACACTTAGATAGTATATTTGGTAGTTGTGTGGAAAAAAGTATACAGGGTGATGCAGAATTCCAACACTTAATAGTATAAAATTTATATTTGTTCATCAAGAAATGAAGAAAATGCACCAATTAGCGTGTGCGCTGTATGTAGTTCTTAATGGCACATGTTCTTACTCCTTGGTTGTCATTGGTCAGCCATATTGTTATGAGGGATTGAGACTTATTATGGGATAAAATCTGTTATATTCTGTAAAAAGAGTTAAACAGTACCAAATATTATATATACAAGGTAACCTTTCTTCTACGGTAGGGAACTCTGCTTTCACTCACATCATAAACTGGGCAACGCTCGTCAATTTGAGCTTTATTTCGTTAAAATATGTTCAGAAGTTTCGGAGATATAGCTCTTAGTATATAGTAGTTAGAAGCAATGCACAACAATATAATATATATGAAAAATGATATATGTTATATTGTTGAGATGTTGCCTAACAACATATCTATACCGAACAATACAGTTTGAAGAAAATTGAAGAAAATAGTGTTTGAAGACATACATTTTCTACTTAGGATGAGTGTCACGTGGTCTCATCAATCCTGCAAGGGTTAAATGGCTTCATGTATAACAACAGGTACTAACTTCATTTTTTAAAATTTCTTGTTGTAATGTATAGATTTTATTTCCCCTTTATCATGTGTGCAACACTTAGATAGTATATTTGGTAGTTGTGTGGAAAAAAATATACAGGGTGATGCAGAATTCCAACACATAATAGTATAAAATTTATATTTGTTCATCAAGAAATGAAGAAAATGCACCAATTAGCGTGTGCGCTGTATGTAGTTCTGAATGGCACATGTTCTTTCTCCTCGGTTGTCATTGGTCAGCCATACTGTTATGAGTGAATGAGACTTATTATGGGATAAAATCTCTTATATTCTGTAAAAAGAGTTAAACAGTACCAAATATTATATATACAAGGTAACCTTTCTTCTACGGTTGGGAACTCTGCTTTCACTCACATCATAAACTGGGCAACGCTCGTCAATTTGAGCTTTATTTCGTTAAAATATGTTCAGAAGTTTCGGAGATATATCCCTTAGTATATAGTAGTTAGAAGCAATGCACAACAATATAATATATATGAAAAATGATATATGTTATATTGTTGAGATGTTGCCTAACAACATATTTATACCAAAGAATACAGTTTTGAAGAAAATTGAAGAAAATAGTGTTTGAAGACATACATTTTCTACTTAGGATGAGTGTCACGTGGTCTCATCAATCCTGCAAGGGTTAAATGGCTTCATGTATAACAACAGGTACTAACTTCATTTCTTAAAATTTCTTGTTGTAATGTATAGATTTTATTTCCCCTTTATCATGTGTGCAAGACTTAGATAGTATATTTGGTAGTTGTGTGTAAAAAAAATATACAGGGTGATGCAGAATTCCAACCCTTAATAATATTAAATTATTGTTTGCTCATCAAAAAATAAAGAAAATGCACCAAATAGCGTGTGCGCTGTATGAAGTTCTGAATGGCACATGTTCTTACTCCTCGGTTGTCATTGGTCAGCCATATTGTTATGAGGGAATGAGACTTATTATGGGATAAAATCTCTTATATTCTGTAAAAAGAGTTAAACAGTACTTAATGTTATATATACAAGGTAACTTTTCTTCTACGGTAGGGAACTCTGCTTTCACTCACACCATAAACTGGGCAACGCTCGTCAATTTGAGCTTTATTTCGTTAAAATATGTTCAGAAGTTTCGGAGATATAGCAATTAGTATATAGTAGTTAGAAGCAATGCACAACAATATAATATATATGAAAAATGATATATGTTATATTGTTGAGATGTTGCCTAACAACATATTTATACCAAAGAATACAGTTTTGAAGAAAATTGAAGAAAATAGTGTTTGAAGATATACATTTTCTACTTAGGATGAGTGTCACGTGGTCTCATCAATCCTGCAAGGGTTAAATGGCTTCATGTATAACAACAGGTATTAACTTCATTTTTTAAAATTTCTTGTTGTAATGTATAGATTTTATTTCCCCTTTATCATGTGTGCAACACTTAGATAGTATATTTGGTAGTTGTGTGGAAAAAAGTATACAGGGTGATGCAGAATTCCAACACTTAATAGTATAAAATTTATATTTGTTCATCAAGAAATGAAGAAAATGCACCAATTAGCGTGTGCGCTGTATGTAGTTCTTAATGGCACATGTTCTTACTCCTTGGTTGTCATTGGTCAGCCATATTGTTATGAGGGATTGAGACTTATTATGGGATAAAATCTGTTATATTCTGTAAAAAGAGTTAAACAGTACCAAATATTATATATACAAGGTAACCTTTCTTCTACGGTAGGGAACTCTGCTTTCACTCACATCATAAACTGGGCAACGCTCGTCAATTTGAGCTTTATTTCGTTAAAATATGTTCAGAAGTTTCGGAGATATAGCTCTTAGTATATAGTAGTTAGAAGCAATGCACAACAATATAATATATATGAAAAATGATATATGTTATTTTGTTGAGATGTTGCCTAACAACATATTTATACCAAAGTGTACAGTTTTGAAGAAAATTGAAGAAAATAGTGTTTGAAGACATACATTTTCTACTTAGGATGAGTGTCACGTAGTCTCATCAATCCTGCAAGGGTTAAATGGCTTCATGTATAACAACAGGTACTAAGTTCATGTTTAAAACTTCTTGTTGTAATATATAGATTTTCTTTCCCCTTTATCAGGTGTGCAACACTTAGATAGTATATTTGGTAGTTGTGTGGAAAAAAGTATACAGGGTGATGCAGAATTCCAACACTTAATAGTATAAAATTTATATTTGTTCATCAAGAAATGAAGAAAATGCACCAATTAGCGTGTGCGCTGTATGTAGTTCTGAATGGCACATGTTCTTTCTCCTCGGTTGTCATTGGTCAGCCATACTGTTATGAGGGAATGAGACTTATTATGGGATAAAATCTGTTATATTCTGTAAAAAGAGTTAAACAGTACCAAATGTTATATATACAAGGTAACTTTTCTTCTTCGGTAGGGGACTCTGTTTGCACTCGCATCATAAACTGGGCAATGTTCTTCAATTTGAGCTTTATTTCGATAAAATATGTTCAGAAGTTTCGGAGATATAGCCCTTAGTATATAGTAGTTAGAAGCAATGCACAACAATATAATATATATGAAAAATGACATATGTTTATTGTTGAGATATTGCCTAACAACATATTTATACCAAAGAATACAGTTTTGAAGAAAATTGAAGAAAATAGTGTTTGAAGACATACATTTTCTACTTAGAATGATTGTCACGTGGTCTCATCAATCCTGCAAGGGTTAAATGGCTTCATGTATAACAACAGGTACTAACTTCATTTTTTAAAATTTCTTGTTATAATGTATAGATTTTATTTCCCCTTTATCATGTGTGCAACACTTAGATAGTATATTTGGTAGTTGTGTGTAAAAAAAATATACAGGGTGATGCAGAATTCCAACACATAATAATATTAAATTATTGTTTGCTCATCAAAAAATAAAGATAATGCACCAATTAGCGTGTGCGCTGTATGTAGTTCTGAATGGCACATGTTCTTACTCCTCGGTTGTCATTGGTCAGCCATATTGTTATGAGGGAATGAGACTTATTATGGGATAAAATTTGTTATTATCTGTAAAAAGAGTTAAACAGTACCAAATGTTATATATACAAGGTAACTTTTCTTCTACGGTAGGGAACTCTGCTTTCACTCACATCATAAACTGAGCAACGCTCGTCAATTTGAGCCTTATTTCGTTAAAATATGTTCAGAAGTTTCGGAGATATATCCCTTAGTTTATAGTAGTTAGGAGCAATGCACAACAATATAATATATATGAAAAAATGATATATGTTATATTGTTGAGATGTTGCCTAACAACATATTTATACCAAAGTGTACAGTTTTGAAGAAAATTGAAGAAAATAGTGTTTGAAGACATACGTTTTCTACTTAGGATGAGTGTCACGTGGTTTCATCAATCCTGCAAGGGTTAAATGGCTTCATGTATAACAACAGGTACTAAGTTCATGTTTAAAACTTCTTGTTGTAATATATAGATTTTCTTTCCCCTTTATCAGGTGTGCAACAGTTAGATAGTATATTTGGTAGTTGTGTGGAAAAAAGTATACAGGCTGATGCAGAATTCCAACACTTAATAGTATAAAATTTATATTTGTTCATCAAGAAATGAAGAAAATGCACCAATTAGCGTGTGCGCTGTATGTAGTTCTGAATGGCACATGTTCTTTCTCCTCGGTTGTCATTGGTCAGCCATACTGTTATGAGGGAATGAGACTTATTATGGTATAAAATCTTTTATATTCTGTAAAAAGAGTTAAACAGTACCAAATGTTATATATACAAGGTAACTTTTCTTCTTCGGTAGGGGACTCTGCTTGCACTCGCATCATAAACTGGGCAATGTTCTTCAATTTGAGCTTTATTTCGATAAAATATATTCAGAAGTTTCGGAGATATAGCCCTTAGTTTATAGTAGTTAGAAGCAATGCACAACAATATAATATATATGAAAAATGATATATGTTATATTGTTGAGATGTTGCCTAACAACATATTTATACCAAAGAATACAGTTTCGAAGAAAATTGAAGAAAATAGTGTTTGAAGACATACATTTTCTACTTAGGATGAGTGTCACGTGGTCTCATCAATCCTGCAAGGGTTAAATGGCTTCATGTATAACAACAGGTACTAACTTCATTTTTTAAAATTTCTTGTTGTAATGTATAGATTTCATTTCCCCTTTATCATGTGTGCAACACTTAGATAGTATATTTGGTAGTTGTGTGGAAAAAAATATACAGGGTGATGCAGAATTCCAACACATAATAGTATAAAATTTATATTTGTTCATCAAGAAATGAAGAAAATGCACCAATTAGCGTGTGCGCTGTATGTAGTTCTGAATGGCACATGTTCTTACTCCTCGGTTGTCATTGGTCAGCCATACTGTTATGAGGGAATGAGACTTATTATGGGATAAAATCTGTTATATTCTGTAAAAAGAGTTAAACAGTACCAAATGTTATATATACAAGGTAACTTTTCTTCTACGGTAGGGAACTCTGCTTTCACTCACATCATAAACTGGGCAACGCTCGTCAATTTGAGCCTTATTTCGTTAAAATATGTTCAGAAGTTTCGGAGATATATCCCTTAGTATATAGTAGTTAGGAGCAATGCACAACAATATAATATATATGAAAAAATGATATATGTTATATTGTTGAGATGTTGCCTAACAACATATTTATACCAAAGTGTACAGTTTTGAAGAAAATTGAAGAAAATAGTGTTTGAAGACATACGTTTTCTACTTAGGATGAGTGTCACGTGGTCTCATCAATCCTGCAAGGGTTAAATGGCTTCATGTATAACAACAGGTACTAAGTTCATGTTTAAAACTTCTTGTTGTAATATATAGATTTTCTTTCCCCTTTATCAGGTGTGCAACACTTATATAGTATATTTGGTAGTTGTGTGGAAAAAAGTATACAGGGTGATGCAGAATTCCAACACTTAATAGTATAAAATTTATATTTGTTCATCAAGAAATGAAGAAAATGCACCAATTAGCGTGTGCGCTGTATGTAGTTCTGAATGGCACATGTTCTTACTCCTCGGTTGTCATTGGTCAGCCATACTGTTATGAGTGAATGAGACTTATTATGGGATAAAATCTCTTATATTCTGTAAAAAGAGTTAAACAGTACCAAATGTTATATATACAAGGTAACTTTTCTTCTACGGTAGGGAACTCTGCTTTCACTCACATCATAAACTGGGCAACGCTCGTCAATTTGAGCCTTATTTCGTTAAAATATGTTCAGAAGTTTCGGAGATATATCCCTTAGTATATAGTAGTTAGGAGCAATGCACAACAATATAATATATATGAAAAAATGATATATGTTATATTGTTGAGATGTTGCCTAACAACATATTTATACCAAAGTGTACAGTTTTGAAGAAAATTGAAGAAAATAGTGTTTGAAGACATACATTTTCTACTTAGGATGAGTGTCACGTGATCTCATCAATCCTGCAAGGGTTAAATGGCTTCATGTATAACAACAGGTACTAAGTTCATTTTTTAAAACTTCTTGTTGTAATGTATAGATTTTCTTTTTCTTTATCAGGTGTGCAACACTTAGATAGTATTTTTGGTAGTTGTGTGGAAAAAAATATACAGGGTGATGCAGAATTCCAACACTTAATAGTATAAAATTTATGTTTGTTCATCAAGAAATGAAGAAAATGCACCAATTAGCGTGTGCGCTGTATGTAGTTCTTAATGGCACATGTTCTTACTCCTTGGTTGTCATTGGTCAGCCATATTGTTATGAGGGATTGAGACTTATTATGGGATAAAATCTGTTATATTCTGTAAAAAGAGTTAAACAGTACCAAATATTATATATACAAGGTAACCTTTCTTCTACGGTAGGGAACTCTGCTTTCACTCACATCATAAACTGGGCAACGCTCGTCAATTTGAGCTTTATTTCGTTAAAATATGTTCAGAAGTTTCGGAGATATAGCAATTAGTATATAGTAGTTAGAAGCAATGCACAACAATATAATATATATGAAAAATGATATATGTTATATTGTTGAGATGTTGCCTAACAACATATTTATACCAAAGAATACAGTTTTGAAGAAAATTGAAGAAAATAGTGTTTGAAGATATACATTTTCTACTTAGGATGAGTGTCACGTGGTCTCATCAATCCTGCAAGGGTTAAATGGCTTCATGTATAACAACAGGTATTAACTTCATTTTTTAAAATTTCTTGTTGTAATGTATAGATTTTATTTCCCCTTTATCATGTGTGCAACACTTAGATAGTATATTTGGTAGTTGTGTGGAAAAAAGTATACAGGGTGATGCAGAATTCCAACACTTAATAGTATAAAATTTATATTTGTTCATCAAGAAATGAAGAAAATGCACCAATTAGCGTGTGCGCTGTATGTAGTTCTTAATGGCACATGTTCTTACTCCTTGGTTGTCATTGGTCAGCCATATTGTTATGAGGGATTGAGACTTATTATGGGATAAAATCTGTTATATTCTGTAAAAAGAGTTAAACAGTACCAAATATTATATATACAAGGTAACCTTTCTTCTACGGTAGGGAACTCTGCTTTCACTCACATCATAAACTGGGCAACGCTCGTCAATTTGAGCTTTATTTCGTTAAAATATGTTCAGAAGTTTCGGAGATATAGCTCTTAGTATATAGTAGTTAGAAGCAATGCACAACAATATAATATATATGAAAAATGATATATGTTATATTGTTGAGATGTTGCCTAACAACATATTTATACCAAAGTGTACAGTTTTGAAGAAAATTGAAGAAAATAGTGTTTGAAGACATACATTTTCTACTTAGGATGAGTGTCACGTAGTCTCATCAATCCTGCAAGGGTTAAATGGCTTCATGTATAACAACAGGTACTAAGTTCATGTTTAAAACTTCTTGTTGTAATATATAGATTTTCTTTCCCCTTTATCAGGTGTGCAACACTTAGATAGTATATTTGGTAGTTGTGTGGAAAAAAGTATACAGGGTGATGCAGAATTCCAACACTTAATAGTATAAAATTTATATTTGTTCATCAAGAAATGAAGAAAATGCACCAATTAGCGTGTGCGCTGTATGTAGTTCTGAATGGCACATGTTCTTTCTCCTCGGTTGTCATTGGTCAGCCATACTGTTATGAGGGAATGAGACTTATTATGGGATAAAATCTGTTATATTCTGTAAAAAGAGTTAAACAGTACCAAATGTTATATATACAAGGTAACTTTTCTTCTTCGGTAGGGGACTCTGCTTGCACTCGCATCATAAACTGGGCAATGTTCTTCAATTTGAGCTTTATTTCGATAAAATATATTCAGAAGTTTCGGAGATATAGCCCTTAGTATATAGTAGTTAGAAGCAATGCACAACAATATAATATATATGAAAAATGACATATGTTTATTGTTGAGATATTGCCTAACAACATATTTATACCAAAGAATACAGTTTTGAAGAAAATTGAAGAAAATAGTGTTTGAAGACATACATTTTCTACTTAGGATGATTGTCACGTGGTCTCATCAATCCTGCAAGGGTTAAATGGCTTCATGTATAACAACAGGTACTAACTTCATTTTTTAAAATTTCTTGTTGTAATGTATAGATTTTCTTTCCCCTTTATCAGGTGTGCAACACTTAGATAGTATATTTGGTAGTTGTGTGGAAAAAAATATACAGGGTGATGCAGAATTCCAACACATAATAGTATAAAATTTATATTTTTTCATCAAGAAATGAAGAAAATGCACCAATTAGCGTGTGCGCTGTATGTAGTTCTGAATGGCACATGTTCTTACTCCTCGGTTGTCATTGGTCAGCCATATTGTTATGAGGGAATGAGACTTATTATGGGATAAAATTTGTTATTATCTGTAAAAAGAGTTAAACAGTACCAAATGTTATATATACAAGGTAACTTTTCTTCTACGGTAGGGAACTCTGCTTTCACTCACATCATAAACTGAGCAACGCTCGTCAATTTGAGCCTTATTTCGTTAAAATATGTTCAGAAGTTTCGGAGATATATCCCTTAGTTTATAGTAGTTAGGAGCAATGCACAACAATATAATATATATGAAAAAATGATATATGTTATATTGTTGAGATGTTGCCTAACAACATATTTATACCAAAGTGTACAGTTTTGAAGAAAATTGAAGAAAATAGTGTTTGAAGACATACGTTTTCTACTTAGGATGAGTGTCACGTGGTTTCATCAATCCTGCAAGGGTTAAATGGCTTCATGTATAACAACAGGTACTAAGTTCATGTTTAAAACTTCTTGTTGTAATATATAGATTTTCTTTCCCCTTTATCAGGTGTGCAACAGTTAGATAGTATATTTGGTAGTTGTGTGGAAAAAAGTATACAGGCTGATGCAGAATTCCAACACTTAATAGTATAAAATTTATATTTGTTCATCAAGAAATGAAGAAAATGCACCAATTAGCGTGTGCGCTGTATGTAGTTCTGAATGGCACATGTTCTTTCTCCTCGGTTGTCATTGGTCAGCAATACTGTTATGAGGGAATGAGACTTATTATGGTATAAAATCTTTTATATTCTGTAAAAAGAGTTAAACAGTACCAAATGTTATATATACAAGGTAACTTTTCTTCTTCGGTAGGGGACTCTGCTTGCACTCGCATCATAAACTGGGCAATGTTCTTCAATTTGAGCTTTATTTCGATAAAATATATTCAGAAGTTTCGGAGATATAGCCCTTAGTTTATAGTAGTTAGAAGCAATGCACAACAATATAATATATATGAAAAATGATATATGTTATATTGTTGAGATGTTGCCTAACAACATATTTATACCAAAGAATACAGTTTCGAAGAAAATTGAAGAAAATAGTGTTTGAAGACATACATTTTCTACTTAGGATGAGTGTCACGTGGTCTCATCAATCCTGCAAGGGTTAAATGGCTTCATGTATAACAACAGGTACTAACTTCATTTTTTAAAATTTCTTGTTGTAATGTATAGATTTCATTTCCCCTTTATCATGTGTGCAACACTTAGATAGTATATTTGGTAGTTGTGTGGAAAAAAATATACAGGGTGATGCAGAATTCCAACACATAATAGTATAAAATTTATATTTGTTCATCAAGAAATGAAGAAAATGCACCAATTAGCGTGTGCGCTGTATGTAGTTCTGAATGGCACATGTTCTTACTCCTCGGTTGTCATTGGTCAGCCATACTGTTATGAGGGAATGAGACTTATTATGGGATAAAATCTGTTATATTCTGTAAAAAGAGTTAAACAGTACCAAATATTATATATACAAGGTAACTTTTCTTCTACGGTAGGGAACTCTGCTTTCACTCACATCATAAACTGGGCAACGCTCGTCAATTTGAGACTTATTTCGTTAAAATATGTTCAGAAGTTTCGGAGATATATCCCTTAGTATATAGTAGTTAGGAGCAATGCACAACAATATAATATATATGAAAAAATGATATATGTTATATTGTTGAGATGTTGCCTAACAACATATTTATACCAAAGTGTACAGTTTTGAAGAAAATTGAAGAAAATAGTGTTTGAAGACATACATTTTCTACTTAGGATGAGTGTCACGTGATCTCATCAATCCTGCAAGGGTTAAATGGCTTCATGTATAACAACAGGTACTAAGTTCATTTTTTAAAACTTCTTGTTGTAATGTATAGATTTTCTTTTTCTTTATCAGGTGTGCAACACTTAGGTAGTATTTTTGGTAGTTGTGTGGAAAAAAATATACAGGGTGATGCAGAATTCCAACACTTAATAGTATAAAATTTATGTTTGTTCATCAAGAAATGAAGAAAATGCACCAATTAGCGTGTGCGCTGTATGTAGTTCTTAATGGCACATGTTCTTACTCCTTGGTTGTCATTGGTCAGCCATATTGTTATGAGGGATTGAGACTTATTATGGGATAAAATCTGTTATATTCTGTAAAAAGAGTTAAACAGTACCAAATATTATATATACAAGGTAACCTTTCTTCTACGGTAGGGAACTCTGCTTTCACTCACATCATAAACTGGGCAACGCTCGTCAATTTGAGCTTTATTTCGTTAAAATATGTTCAGAAGTTTCGGAATTATAGCAATTAGTATATAGTAGTTAGAAGCAATGCACAACAATATAATATATATGAAAAATGATATATGTTATATTGTTGAGATGTTGCCTAACAACATATTTATACCAAAGAATACAGTTTTGAAGAAAATTGAAGAAAATAGTGTTTGAAGACATACATTTTCTACTTAGGATGAGTGTCACGTGGTCTCATCAATCCTGCAAGGGTTAAATGGCTTCATGTATAACAACAGGTACTAACTTCATTTTTTAAAATTTCTTGTTATAATGTATAGATTTTATTTCCCCTTTATCATGTGTGCAACACTTAGATAGTATATTTGGTAGTTGTGTGTAAAAAAAATATACAGGGTGATGCAGAATTCCAACACATAATAATATTAAATTATTGTTTGCTCATCAAAAAATAAAGATAATGCACCAATTAGCGTGTGCGCTGTATGTAGTTCTGAATGGCACATGTTCTTACTCCTCGGTTGTCATTGGTCAGCCATATTGTTATGAGGGAATGAGACTTATTATGGGATAAAATTTGTTATTATCTGTAAAAAGAGTTAAACAGTACCAAATGTTATATATACAAGGTAACTTTTCTTCTACGGTAGGGAACTCTGCTTTCACTCACATCATAAACTGAGCAACGCTCGTCAATTTGAGCCTTATTTCGTTAAAATATGTTCAGAAGTTTCGGAGATATATCCCTTAGTTTATAGTAGTTAGGAGCAATGCACAACAATATAATATATATGAAAAAATGATATATGTTATATTGTTGAGATGTTGCCTAACAACATATTTATACCAAAGTGTACAGTTTTGAAGAAAATTGAAGAAAATAGTGTTTGAAGACATACGTTTTCTACTTAGGATGAGTGTCACGTGGTCTCATCAATCCTGCAAGGGTTAAATGGCTTCATGTATAACAACAGGTACTAAGTTCATGTTTAAAACTTCTTGTTGTAATATATAGATTTTCTTTCCCCTTTATCAGGTGTGCAACACTTAGATAGTATATTTGGTAGTTGTGTGGAAAAAAGTATACAGGGTGATGCAGAATTCCAACACTTAATAGTATAAAATTTATATTTGTTCATCAAGAAATGAAGAAAATGCACCAATTAGCGTGTGCGCTGTATGTAGTTCTGAATGGCACATGTTCTTACTCCTCGGTTGTCATTGGTCAGCCATACTGTTATGAGTGAATGAGACTTATTATGGGATAAAATCTCTTATATTCTGTAAAAAGAGTTAAACAGTACCAAATGTTATATATACAAGGTAACTTTTCTTCTACGGTAGGGAACTCTGCTTTCACTCACATCATAAACTGGGCAACGCTCGTCAATTTGAGCCTTATTTCGTTAAAATATGTTCAGAAGTTTCGGAGATATATCCCTTAGTATATAGTAGTTACGAGCAATGCACAACAATATAATATATATGAAAAAATGATATATGTTATATTGTTGAGATGTTGCCTAACAACATATTTATACCAAACTGTACAGTTTTGAAGAAAATTGAAGAAAATAGTGTTTGAAGACATACATTTTCTACTTAGGATGAGTGTCACGTGATCTCATCAATCCTGCAAGGGTTAAATGGCTTCATGTATAACAACAGGTACTAAGTTCATTTTTTAAAACTTCTTGTTGTAATGTATAGATTTTCTTTTTCTTTATCAGGTGTGCAACACTTAGGTAGTATTTTTGGTAGTTGTGTGGAAAAAAATATACAGGGTGATGCAGAATTCCAACACTTAATAGTATAAAATTTATGTTTGTTCATCAAGAAATGAAGAAAATGCACCAATTAGCGTGTGCGCTGTATGTAGTTCTTAATGGCACATGTTCTTACTCCTTGGTTGTCATTGGTCAGCCATATTGTTATGAGGGATTGAGACTTATTATTATGGGATAAAATCTGTTATATTCTGTAAAAAGAGTTAAACAGTACCAAATATTATATATACAAGGTAACCTTTCTTCTACGGTAGGGAACTCTGCTTTCACTCACATCATAAACTGGGCAACGCTCGTCAATTTGAGCTTTATTTCGTTAAAATATGTTCAGAAGTTTCGGAGATATAGCAATTAGTATATAGTAGTTAGAAGCAATGCACAACAATATAATATATATGAAAAATGATATATGTTATATTGTTGAGATGTTGCCTAACAACATATTTATACCAAAGAATACAGTTTTGAAGAAAATTGAAGAAAATAGTGTTTGAAGACATACATTTTCTACTTAGGATGAGTGTCACGTGGTCTCATCAATCCTGCAAGGGTTAAATGGCTTCATGTATAACAACAGGTATTAACTTCATTTTTTAAAATTTCTTGTTGTAATGTATAGATTTTATTTCCCCTTTATCATGTGTGCAACACTTAGATAGTATATTTGGTAGTTGTGTGGAAAAAAGTATACAGGGTGATGCAGAATTCCAACACTTAATAGTATAAAATTTATATTTGTTCATCAAGAAATGAAGAAAATGCACCAATTAGCGTGTGCGCTGTATGTAGTTCTTAATGGCACATGTTCTTACTCCTTGGTTGTCATTGGTCAGCCATATTGTTATGAGGGATTGAGACTTATTATGGGATAAAATCTGTTATATTCTGTAAAAAGAGTTAAACAGTACCAAATATTATATATACAAGGTAACCTTTCTTCTACGGTAGGGAACTCTGCTTTCACTCACATCATAAACTGGGCAACGCTCGTCAATTTGAGCTTTATTTCGTTAAAATATGTTCAGAAGTTTCGGAGATATAGCTCTTAGTATATAGTAGTTAGAAGCAATGCACAACAATATAATATATATGAAAAATGATATATGTTATATTGTTGAGATGTTGCCTAACAACATATTTATACCAAAGTGTACAGTTTTGAAGAAAATTGAAGAAAATAGTGTTTGAAGACATACATTTTCTACTTAGGATGAGTGTCACGTGGTCTCATCAATCCTGCAAGGGTTAAATGGCTTCATGTATAACAACAGGTACTAAGTTCATGTTTAAAACTTCTTGTTGTAATATATAGATTTTCTTTCCCCTTTATCAGGTGTGCAACACTTAGATAGTATATTTGGTAGTTGTGTGGAAAAAAGTATACAGGGTGATGCAGAATTCCAACACTTAATAGTATAAAATTTATATTTGTTGATCAAGAAATGAAGAAAATGCACCAATTAGCGTGTGCGCTGTATGTAGTTCTGAATGGCACATGTTCTTTCTCCTCGGTTGTCATTGGTCAGCCATACTGTTATGAGGGAATGAGACTTATTATGGGATAAAATCTGTTATATTCTGTAAAAAGAGTTAAACAGTACCAAATGTTATATATACAAGGTAACTTTTCTTCTTCGGTAGGGGACTCTGTTTGCACTCGCATCATAAACTGGGCAATGTTCTTCAATTTGAGCTTTATTTCGATAAAATATGTTCAGAAGTTTCGGAGATATAGCCCTTAGTATATAGTAGTTAGAAGCAATGCACAACAATATAATATATATGAAAAATGACATATGTTTATTGTTGAGATATTGCCTAACAACATATTTATACCAAAGAATACAGTTTTGAAGAAAATTGAAGAAAATAGTGTTTGAAGACATACATTTTCTACTTAGGATGATTGTCACGTGGTCTCATCAATCCTGCAAGGGTTAAATGGCTTCATGTATAACAACAGGTACTAACTTCATTTTTTAAAATTTCTTGTTATAATGTATAGATTTTATTTCCCCTTTATCATGTGTGCAACACTTAGATAGTATATTTGGTAGTTGTGTGTAAAAAAAATATACAGGGTGATGCAGAATTCCAACTCATAATAATATTAAATTATTGTTTGCTTATCAAAAAATAAAGATAATGCACCAATTAGCGTGTGCGCTGTATGTAGTTCTGAATGGCACATGTTCTTACTCCTCGGTTGTCATTGGTCAGCCATATTGTTATGAGGGAATGAGACTTATTATGGGATAAAATTTGTTATTATCTGTAAAAAGAGTTAAACAGTACCAAATGTTATATATACAAGGTAACTTTTCTTCTACGGTAGGGAACTCTGCTTTCACTCACATCATAAACTGAGCAACGCTCGTCAATTTGAGCCTTATTTCGTTAAAATATGTTCAGAAGTTTCGGAGATATATCCCTTAGTTTATAGTAGTTAGGAGCAATGCACAACAATATAATATATATGAAAAAATGATATATGTTATATTGTTGAGATGTTGCCTAACAACATATTTATACCAAAGTGTACAGTTTTGAAGAAAATTGAAGAAAATAGTGTTTGAAGACATACGTTTTCTACTTAGGATGAGTGTCACGTGGTCTCATCAATCCTGCAAGGGTTAAATGGCTTCATGTATAACAACAGGTACTAAGTTCATGTTTAAAACTTCTTGTTGTAATATATAGATTTTCTTTCCCCTTTATCAGGTGTGCAACACTTAGATAGTATATTTGGTAGTTGTGTGGAAAAAAGTATACAGGGTGATGCAGAATTCCAACACTTAATAGTATAAAATTTATATTTGTTCATCAAGAAATGAAGAAAATGCACCAATTAGCGTGTGCGCTGTATGTAGTTCTGAATGGCACATGTTCTTACTCCTCGGTTGTCATTGGTCAGCCATACTGTTATGAGTGAATGAGACTTATTATGGGATAAAATCTCTTATATTCTGTAAAAAGAGTTAAACAGTACCAAATGTTATATATACAAGGTAACTTTTCTTCTACGGTAGGGAACTCTGCTTTCACTCACATCATAAACTGGGCAACGCTCGTCAATTTGAGCCTTATTTCGTTAAAATATGTTCAGAAGTTTCGGAGATATATCCCTTAGTATATAGTAGTTAGGAGCAATGCACAACAATATAATATATATGAAAAAATGATATATGTTATATTGTTGAGATGTTGCCTAACAACATATTTATACCAAAGTGTACAGTTTTGAAGAAAATTGAAGAAAATAGTGTTTGAAGACATACATTTTCTACTTAGGATGAGTGTCACGTGATCTCATCAATCCTGCAAGGGTTAAATGGCTTCATGTATAACAACAGGTACTAAGTTCATTTTTTAAAACTTCTTGTTGTAATGTATAGATTTTCTTTTTCTTTATCAGGTGTGCAACACTTAGGTAGTATTTTTGGTAGTTGTGTGGAAAAAAATATACAGGGTGATGCAGAATTCCAACACTTAATAGTATAAAATTTATGTTTGTTCATCAAGAAATGAAGAAAATGCACCAATTAGCGTGTGCGCTGTATGTAGTTCTTAATGGCACATGTTCTTACTCCTTGGTTGTCATTGGTCAGCCATATTGTTATGAGGGATTGAGACTTATTATGGGATAAAATCTGTTATATTCTGTAAAAAGAGTTAAACAGTACCAAATATTATATATACAAGGTAACCTTTCTTCTACGGTAGGGAACTCTGCTTTCACTCACATCATAAACTGGGCAACGCTCGTCAATTTGAGCTTTATTTCGTTAAAATATGTTCAGAAGTTTCGGAGATATAGCAATTAGTATATAGTAGTTAGAAGCAATGCACAACAATATAATATATATGAAAAATGATATATGTTATATTGTTGAGATGTTGCCTAAAAACATATTTATACCAAAGAATACAGTTTTGAAGAAAATTGAAGAAAATAGTGTTTGAAGACATACATTTTCTACTTAGGATGAGTGTCACGTGGTCTCATCAATCCTGCAAGGGTTAAATGGCTTCATGTATAACAACAGGTATTAACTTCATTTTTTAAAATTTCTTGTTGTAATGTATAGATTTTATTTCCCCTTTATCATGTGTGCAACACTTAGATAGTATATTTGGTAGTTGTGTGGAAAAAAGTATACAGGGTGATGCAGAATTCCAACACTTAATAGTATAAAATTTATATTTGTTCATCAAGAAATGAAGAAAATGCACCAATTAGCGTGTGCGCTGTATGTAGTTCTTAATGGCACATGTTCTTACTCCTTGGTTGTCATTGGTCAGCCATATTGTTATGAGGGATTGAGACTTATTATGGGATAAAATCTGTTATATTCTGTAAAAAGAGTTAAACAGTACCAAATATTATATATACAAGGTAACCTTTCTTCTACGGTAGGGAACTCTGCTTTCACTCACATCATAAACTGGGCAACGCACGTCAATTTGAGCTTTATTTCGTTAAAATATGTTCAGAAGTTTCGGAGCTATAGCTCTTAGTATATAGTAGTTAGAAGCAATGCACAACAATATAATATATATGAAAAATGATATATGTTATATTGTTGAGATGTTGCCTAACAACATATTAATACCAAAGTGTACAGTTTTGAAGAAAATTGAAGAAAATAGTGTTTGAAGACATACATTTTCTACTTAGGATGAGTGTCACGAGGTCTCATCAATCCTGCAAGGGTTAAATGGCTTCATGTATAACAACAGGTACTAAGTTCATGTTTAAAACTTCTTGTTGTAATATATAGATTTTCTTTCCCCTTTATCAGGTGTGCAACACTTAGATAGTATATTTGGTAGTTGTGTGGAAAAAAGTATACAGGGTGATGCAGAATTCCAACACTTAATAGTATAAAATTTATATTTGTTCATCAAGAAATGAAGAAAATGCACCAATTAGCGTGTGCGCTGTATGTAGTTCTGAATGGCACATGTTCTTACTCCTCGGTTGTCATTGGTCAGCCATACTGTTATGAGTGAATGAGACTTATTATGGGATAAAATCTCTTATATTCTGTAAAAAGAGTTAAACAGTACCAAATATTATATATACAAGGTAACTTTTCTTCTACGGTAGGGAACTCTGCTTTCACTCACATCATAAACTGAGCAACGCTCGTCAATTTGAGCCTTATTTCGTTAAAATATGTTCAGAAGTTTCGGAGATATATCCCTTAGTATATAGTAGTTAGGAGCAATGCACAACAATATAATATATATGAAAAAATGATATATGTTATATTGTTGAGATGTTGCCTAACAACATATTTATACCAAAGTGTACAGTTTTGAAGAAAATTGAAGAAAATAGTGTTTGAAGACATACATTTTCTACTTAGGATGAGTGTCACGTGGTCTCATCAATCCTGCAAGGGTTAAATGGCTTCATGTATAACAACAGGTACTAAGTTCATTTTTTAAAACTTCTTGTTGTAATGTATAGATTTTCTTTTTCTTTATCAGGTGTGCAACACTTAGGTAGTATTTTTGGTAGTTGTGTGGAAAAAAATATACAGGGTGATGCAGAATTCCAACACTTAATAGTATAAAATTTATGTTTGTTCATCAAGAAATGAAGAAAATGCACCAATTAGCGTGTGCGCTGTATGTAGTTCTTAATGGCACATGTTCTTACTCCTTGGTTGTCATTGGTCAGCCATATTGTTATGAGGGATTGAGACTTATTATTTGATAAAATCTGTTATATTCTGTAAAAAGAGTTAAACAGTACCAAATATTATATATACAAGGTAACCTTTCTTCTACGGTAGGGAACTCTGCTTTCACTCACATCATAAACTGGGCAACGCTCGTCAATTTGAGCTTTATTTCGTTAAAATATGTTCAGAAGTTTCGGAGATATAGCAATTAGTATATAGTAGTTAGAAGCAATGCACAACAATATAATATATATGAAAAATGATATATGTTATATTGTTGAGATGTTGCCTAACAACATATTTATACCAAAGAATACAGTTTTGAAGAAAATTGAAGAAAATAGTGTTTGAAGACATACATTTTCTACTTAGGATGAGTGTCACGTGGTCTCATCAATCCTGCAAGGGTTAAATGGCTTCATGTATAACAACAGGTATTAACTTCATTTTTTAAAATTTCTTGTTGTAATGTATAGATTTTATTTCCCCTTTATCATGTGTGCAACACTTAGATAGTATATTTGGTAGTTGTGTGGAAAAAAGTATACAGGGTGATGCAGAATTCCAACACTTAATAGTATAAAATTTATATTTGTTCATCAAGAAATGAAGAAAATGCACCAATTAGCGTGTGCGCTGTATGTAGTTCTTAATGGCACATGTTCTTACTCCTTGGTTGTCATTGGTCAGCCATATTGTTATGAGGGATTGAGACTTATTATGGGATAAAATCTGTTATATTCTGTAAAAAGAGTTAAACAGTACCAAATATTATATATACAAGGTAACCTTTCTTCTACGGTAGGGAACTCTGCTTTCACTCACATCATAAACTGGGCAACGCTCGTCAATTTGAGCTTTATTTCGTTAAAATATGTTCAGAAGTTTCGGAGCTATAGCTCTTAGTATATAGTAGTTAGAAGCAATGCACAACAATATAATATATATGAAAAATGATATATGTTATATTGTTGAGATGTTGCCTAACAACATATTAATACCAAAGTGTACAGTTTTGAAGAAAATTGAAGAAAATAGTGTTTGAAGACATACATTTTCTACTTAGGATGAGTGTCACGTGGTCTCATCAATCCTGCAAGGGTTAAATGGCTTCATGTATAACAACAGGTACTAAGTTCATGTTTAAAACTTCTTGTTGTAATATATAGATTTTCTTTCCCCTTTATCAGGTGTGCAACACTTAGATAGTATATTTGGTAGTTGTGTGGAAAAAAGTATACAGGGTGATGCAGAATTCCAACACTTAATAGTATAAAATTTATATTTGTTCATCAAGAAATGAAGAAAATGCACCAATTAGCGTGTGCGCTGTATGTAGTTCTGAATGGCACATGTTCTTACTCCTCGGTTGTCATTGGTCAGCCATACTGTTATGAGTGAATGAGACTTATTATGGGATAAAATCTCTTATATTCTGTAAAAAGAGTTAAACAGTACCAAATATTATATATACAAGGTAACTTTTCTTCTACGGTAGGGAACTCTGCTTTCACTCACATCATAAACTGAGCAACGCTCGTCAATTTGAGCTTTATTTCGTTAAAATATGTTCAGAAGTTTCGGAGATATAGCAATTAGTATATAGTAGTTAGAAGCAATGCACAACAATATAATATATATGAAAAATGATATATGTTATATTGTTGAGATGTTGCCTAACAACATATTTATACCAAAGAATACAGTTTTGAAGAAAATTGAAGAAAATAGTGTTTGAAGACATACATTTTCTACTTAGGATGAGTGTCACGTGGTCTCATCAATCCTGCAAGGGTTAAATGGCTTCATGTATAACAACAGGTATTAACTTCATTTTTTAAAATTTCTTGTTGTAATGTATAGATTTTATTTCCCCTTTATCATGTGTGCAACACTTAGATAGTATATTTGGTAGTTGTGTGGAAAAAAGTATACAGGGTGATGCAGAATTCCAACACTTAATAGTATAAAATTTATATTTGTTCATCAAGAAATGAAGAAAATGCACCAATTAGCGTGTGCGCTGTATGTAGTTCTGAATGGCACATGTTCTTTCTCCTCGGTTGTCATTCGCCAGCCATACTGTTATGAGGGAATGAGACTTATTATGGGATAAAATCTGTTATATTCTGTAAAAAGAGTTAAACAGTACCAAATATTATATATACAAGGTAACCTTTCTTCTACGGTAGGGAACTCTGCTTTCACTCACATCATAAACTGGGCAACGCTCGTCAATTTGAGCTTTATTTCGTTAAAATATGTTCAGAAGTTTCGGAGATATAGCCCTTAGTATATAGTAGTTAGAAGCAATGCACAACAATATAATATATATGAAAAATGATATATGTTATATTGTTGAGATGTTGCCTAACAACATATTTATACCAAACAATACAGTTTGAAGAAAATTGAAGAAAATAGTGTTTGAAGACATACATTTTCTACTTAGGATGAGTGTCACGTGGTCTCATCAATCCTGCAAGGGTTAAATGGCTTCATGTATAACAACAGGTACTAACTTCATTTTTTAAAATTTCTTGTTGTAATGTATAGATTTTATTTCCCCTTTATCATGTGTGCAACACTTAGATAGTATATTTGGTAGTTGTGTGGAAAAAAATATACAGGGTGATGCAGAATTCCAACACATAATAGTATAAAATTTATATTTGTTCATCAAGAAATGAAGAAAATGCACCAATTAGCGTGTGCGCTGTATGTAGTTCTGAATGGCACATGTTCTTACTCCTCGGTTGTCATTGGTCAGCCATACTGTTATGAGTGAATGAGACTTATTATGGGATAAAATCTCTTATATTCTGTAAAAAGAGTTAAACAGTACCAAATGTTATATATACAAGGTAACTTTTCTTCTACGGTAGGGAACTCTGCTTTCACTCACATCATAAACTGGGCAACGCTCGTCAATTTGAGCCTTATTTCGTTAAAATATGTTCAGAAGTTTCGGAGATATATCCCTTAGTATATAGTAGTTAGGAGCAATGCACAACAATATAATATATATGAAAAAATGATATATGTTATATTGTTGAGATGTTGCCTAACAACATATTTATACCAAAGTGTACAGTTTTGAAGAAAATTGAAGAAAATAGTGTTTGAAGACATACGTTTTCTACCTAGGATGAGTGTCACGTGGTCTCATCAATCCTGCAAGGGTTAAATGGCTTCATGTATAACAACAGGTACTAAGTTCATGTTTAAAACTTCTTGTTGTAAAATATAGATTTTCTTTCCCCTTTATCAGGTGTGCAACAGTTAGATAGTATATTTGGTAGTTGTGTGGAAAAAAGTATACAGGGTGATGCAGAATTCCAACACATAATAATATTAAATTATTGTTTGCTCATCAAAAAATAAAGATAATGCACCAATTAGCGTGTGCGCTGTATGTAGTTCTGAATGGCACATGTTCTTACTCCTCGGTTGTCATTGGTCAGCCATATTGTTATGAGGGAATGAGACTTATTATGGGATAAAATTTGTTATTATCTGCAAAAAGAGTTAAACAGTACCAAATGTTATATATACAAGGTAACTTTTCTTCTACGGTAGGGAACTCTGCTTTCACTCACATCATAAACTGAGCAACGCTCGTCAATTTGAGCCTTATTTCGTTAAAATATGTTCAGAAGTTTCGGAGATATATCCCTTAGTATATAGTACTTAGGAGCAATGCACAACAATATAATATATATGAAAAAATGATATATGTTATATTGTTGAGATGTTGCCTAACAACATATTTATACCAAAGTGTACAGTTTTGAAGAAAATTGAAGAAAATAGTGTTTGAAGACATACGTTTTCTACTTAGGATGAGTGTCACGTGGTCTCATCAATCCTGCAAGGGTTAAATGGCTTCATGTATAACAACAGGTACTAAGTTCATGTTTAAAACTTCTTGTTGTAATATATAGATTTTCTTTCCCCTTTATCAGGTGTGCAACAGTTAGATAGTATATTTGGTAGTTGTGTGGAAAACAGTATACAGGGTGATGCAGAATTCCAACACTTAATAGTATAAAATTTATATTTGTTCATCAAGAAATGAAGAAAATGCACCAATTAGCGTGTGCGCTGTATGTAGTTCTGAATGGCACATGTTCTTTCTCCTCGGTTGTCATTCGTCAGCCATACTGTTATGAGGGAATGAGACTTATTATGGGATAAAATCTGTTATATTCTGTAAAAAGAGTTAAACAGTACCAAATATTATATATACAAGGTAACCTTTCTTCTACGGTAGGGAACTCTGCTTTCACTCACATCATAAACTGGGCAACGCTCGTCAATTTGAGCTTTATTTCGTTAAAATATGTTCAGAAGTTTCGGAGATATAGCCCTTAGTATATAGTAGTTAGAAGCAATGCACAACAATATAATATATATGAAAAATGATATATGTTATATTGTTGAGATGTTGCCTAACAACATATTTATACCAAACAATACAGTTTGAAGAAAATTGAAGAAAATAGTGTTTGAAGACATACATTTTCTACTTAGGATGAGTGTCACGTGGTCTCATCAATCCTGCAAGGGTTAAATGGCTTCATGTATAACAACAGGTACTAACTTCATTTTTTAAAATTTCTTGTTGTAATGTATAGATTTTATTTCCCCTTTATCATGTGTGCAACACTTAGATAGTATATTTGGTAGTTGTGTGGAAAAAAATATACAGGGTGATGCAGAATTCCAACACATAATAGTATAAAGTTTATATTTGTTCATCAAGAAATGAAGAAAATGCACCAATTAGCGTGTGCGCTGTATGTAGTTCTGAATGGCACATGTTCTTACTCCTCGGTTGTCATTGGTCAGCCATACTGTTATGAGGGAATGAGACTTATTATGGGATAAAATCTGTTATATTCTGTAAAAAGAGTTAAACAGTACCAAATGTTATATATACAAGGTAACTTTTCTTCTACGGTAGGGAACTCTGCTTTCACTCACGTCATAAACTGGGCAACGCTCGTCAATTTGAGCCTTATTTCGTTAAAATATGTTCAGAAGTTTCGGAGATATATCCCTTAGTATATAGTAGTTAGGAGCAATGCACAACAATATAATATATATGAAAAAATGATATATGTTATATTGTTGAGATGTTGCCTAACAACATATTTATACCAAAGTGTACAGTTTTGAAGAAAATTGAAGAAAATAGTGTTTGAAGACATACGTTTTCTACTTAGGATGAGTGTCACGTGGTCTCATCAATCCTGCAAGGGTTAAATGGCTTCATGTATAACAACAGGTACTAAGTTCATGTTTAAAACTTCTTGTTGTAATATATAGATTTTCTTTCCCCTTTATCAGGTGTGCAACAGTTAGATAGTATATTTGGTAGTTGTGTGGAAAAAAGTATACAGGGTGATGCAGAATTCCAACACTTAATAGTATAAAATTTATATTTGTTCATCAAGAAATGAAGAAAATGCACCAATTAGCGTGTGCGCTGTATGTAGTTCTGAATGGCACATGTTCTTTCTCCTCGGTTGTCATTCGTCAGCCATACTGTTATGAGGGAATGAGACTTATTATGGGATAAAATCTGTTATATTCTGTAAAAAGAGTTAAACAGTACCAAATGTTATATATACAAGGTAACTTTTCTTCTTCGGTAGGGGACTCTGCTTGCACTCGCATCATAAACTGGGCAATGTTCTTCAATTTGAGCTTTATTTCGATAAAATATATTCAGAAGTTTCGGAGATATAGCCCTTAGTATATAGTAGTTAGAAGCAATGCACAACAATATAATATATATGAAAAATGATATATGTTATATTGTTGAGATGTTGCCTAACAACATATTTATACCAAAGAATACAGTTTTGAAGAAAATTGAAGAAAATAGTGTTTGAAGACATACGTTTTCTACTTAGGATGAGTGTCACGTGGTCTCATCAATCCTGCAAGGGTTAAATGGCTTCATGTATAACAACAGGTACTAAGTTCATTTTTTAAAACTTCTTGTTGTAATGTATAGATTTTCTTTTTCTTTATCAGGTGTGCAACACTTAGGTAGTATTTTTGGTAGTTGTGTGGAAAAAAATATACAGGGTGATGCAGAATTCCAACACTTAATAGTATAAAATTTATGTTTGTTCATCAAGAAATGAAGAAAATGCACCAATTAGCGTGTGCGCTGTATGTAGTTCTTAATGGCACATGTTCTTACTCCTTGGTTGTCATTGGTCAGCCATATTGTTATGAGGGATTGAGAATTATTATGGGATAAAATCTGTTATATTCTGTAAAAAGAGTTAAACAGTACCAAATATTATATATACAAAGTAACCTTTCTTCTACGGTAGGGAACTCTGCTTTCACTCACATCATAAACTGGGCAACGCTCGTCAATTTGAGCTTTATTTCGTTAAAATATGTTCAGAAGTTTCGGAGATATATCCCTTAGTATATAGTAGTTAGAAGCAATGCACAACAATATAATATATATGAAAAATGATATATGTTATATTGTTGAGATGTTGCCTAACAACATATTTATACCAAACAATACAGTTTGAAGAAAATTGAAGAAAATAGTGTTTGAAGACATACATTTTCTACTTAGGATGAGTGTCACGTGGTCTCATCAATCCTGCAAGGGTTAAATGGCTTCATGTATAACAACAGGTACTAACTTCATTTTTTAAAATTTCTTGTTGTAATGTATAGATTTTATTTCCCCTTTATCATGTGTGCAACACTTAGATAGTATATTTGGTAGTTGTGTGGAAAAAAATATACAGGGTGATGCAGAATTCCAACACTTAATAGTATAAAATTTATATTTGTTCATCAAGAAATGAAGAAAATGCAACAATTAGCGTGTGAGCTGTATGTAGTTCTGAATGGCACATGTTCTTTCTCCTCGGTTGTCATTCGTCAGCCATACTGTTATGAGGGAATGAGACTTATTATGGGATAAAATCTGTTATATTCTTTAAAAAGAGTTAAACAGTACCAAATGTTATATATACAAGGTAACTTTTCTTCTTCGGTAGGGGACTCTGCTTGCACTCGCATCATAAACTGGGCAATGTTCTTCAATTTGAGCTTTATTTCGATAAAATATATTCAGAAGTTTCGGAGATATAGCCCTTAGAATATAGTAGTTAGAAGCAATGCACAACAATATAATATATATGAAAAATGATATGTTATATTGTTGAGATGTTGCCTAACAACATATTTATACCAAAGAATACAGTTTTGAAGAAAATTGAAGAAAATAGTGTTTGAAGTTATACATTTTCTACTTAGGATGAGTGTCACGTGGTCTCATCAATCCTGCAAGGGTTAAATGGCTTCATGTATAACAACAGGTACTAACTTCATTTTTTAAAATTTCTTGTTGTAATGTATAGATTTTATTTCCCCTTTATCATGTGTGCAACACTTAGATAGTATATTTGGTAGTTGTGTGGAAAAAAATATACAGGGTGATGCAGAATTCCAACACATAATAGTATAAAATTTATATTTGTTCATCAAGAAATGAAGAAAATGCACCAATTAGCGTGTGCGCTGTATGTAGTTCTGAATGGCACATGTTCTTACTCCTCGGTTGTCATTGGTCAGCCATACTGTTATGAGGGAATGAGACTTATTATGGGATAAAATCTGTTATATTCTGTAAAAAGAGTTAAACAGTACCAAATGTTATATATACAAGGTAACTTTTCTTCTACGGTAGGGAACTCTGCTTTCACTCACATCATAAACTGGGCAACGCTCGTCAATTTGAGCCTTATTTCGTTAAAATATGTTCAGAAGTTTCGGAGATATATCCCTTAGTATATAGTAGTTAGGAGCAATGCACAACAATATAATATATATGAAAAAATGATATATGTTATATTGTTGAGATGTTGTCTAACAACATATTTATACCAAAGTGTACAGTTTTGAAGAAAATTGAAGAAAATAGTGTTTGAAGACATACGTTTTCTACTTAGGATGAGTGTCACGTGGTCTCATCAATCCTGCAAGGGTTAAATGGCTTCATGTATAACAACAGGTACTAAGTTCATGTTTAAAACTTCTTGTTGTAATATATAGATTTTCTTTCCCCTTTATCAGGTGCGCAACACTTAGATAGTATATTTGGTAGTTGTGTGGAAAAAAGTATACAGGGTGATGCAGAATTCCAACACTTAATAGTATAAAATTTATATTTGTTCATCAAGAAATGAAGAAAATGCACCAATTAGCGTGTGCGCTGTATGTAGTTCTGAATGGCACATGTTCTTTCTCCTCGGTTGTCATTGGTCAGCCATACTGTTATGAGGGAATGAGACTTATTATGGGATAAAATCTGTTATATTCTGTAAAAAGAGTTAAACAGTACCAAATATTATATATACAAGGTAACTTTTCTTGTTCGGTAGGGGACTCTGCTTGCACTCGCATCATAAACTGGGCAATGTTCTTCAATTTGAGCTTTATTTCGATAAAATATATTCAGAAGTTTCGGAGATATAGCCCTTAGTATATAGTAGTTAGAAGCAATGCACAACAATATAATATATATGAAAAATGATATATGTTATATTGTTGAGATGTTGCCTAACAACATATTTATACCAAAGAATACAGTTTTGAAGAAAATTGAAGAAAATAGTGTTTGAAGACATACGTTTTCTACTTAGGATGAGTGTCACGTGGTCTCATCAATCCTGCAAGGGTTAAATGGCTTCATGTATAACAACAGGTACTAACTTCATTTTTTAAAATTTCTTGTTGTAATGTATAGATTTTATTTCCCCTTTATCATGTGTGCAACACTTAGATAGTATATTTGGTAGTTGTGTGTAAAAAAAATATACAGGGTGATGCAGAATTCCAACCCTTAATAATATTAAATTATTGTTTGCTCATCAAAAAATAAAGAAAATGCACCAAATAGCGTGTGCGCTGTATGAAGTTCTGAATGGCACATGTTCTTACTCCTCGGTTGTCATTGGTCAGCCATATTGTTATGAGGGAATGAGACTTATTATGGGATAAAATCTCTTATATTCTGTAAAAAGAGTTAAACAGTACTTAATGTTATATATACAAGGTAACTTTTCTTCTACGGTAGGGAACTCTGCTTTCACTCACATCATAAACTGGGCAACGCTCGTCAATTTGAGCTTTATTTCGTTAAAATATGTTCAGAAGTTTCGGAGATATAGCCCTTAGTATATAGTAGTTAGGAGCAATGCACAACAATATAATATATATGAAAAATGATATATGTTATATTGTTGAGATGTTGCCTAACAACATATTTATACCAAAGTGTACAGTTTTGAAGAAAATTGAAGAAAATAGTGTTTGAAGACATACATTTTCTACTTAGGATGAGTGTCACGTGGTCTCATCAATCCTGCAAGGGTTAAATGGCTTCATGTATAACAACAGGTACTAACTTCATTTTTTAAAATTTCTTGTTGTAATGTATAGATTTTCTTTCCCCTTTATCATGTGTGCAACACTTAGATAGTATATTTGGTAGTTGTGTGGAAAAAAATATACAGGGTGATGCAGAATTCCAACACATAATAGTATAAAATTTATATTTGTTCATCAAGAAATAAAGAAAATGCACCAATTAGCGTGTGCGCTTTATGTAGTTCTGAATGGCACATGTTCTTACTCCTCGGTTGTCATTGGTCAGCCATACTGTTATGAGTGAATGAGACTTATTATGGGATAAAATCTGTTATATTCTGTAAAAAGAGTTAAACAGTACCAAATGTTATATATACAAGGTAACTTTTCTTCTTCGGTAGGGGACTCTGTTTGCACTCGCATCATAAACTGGGCAATGTTCTTCAATTTGAGCTTTATTTCGATAAAATATGTTCAGAAGTTTCGGAGATATAGCCCTTAGTATATAGTAGTTAGAAGCAATGCACAACAATATAATATATATGAAAAATGACATATGTTTATTGTTGAGATATTGCCTAACAACATATTTATACCAAAGAATACAGTTTTGAAGAAAATTGAAGAAAATAGTGTTTGAAGACATACATTTTCTACTTAGGATGATTGTCACGTGGTCTCATCAATCCTGCAAGGGTTAAATGGCTTCATGTATAACAACAGGTACTAACTTCATTTTTTAAAATTTCTTGTTATAATGTGTAGATTTTATTTCCCCTTTATCATGTGTGCAACACTTAGATAGTATATTTGGTAGTTGTGTGTAAAAAAAATATACAGGGTGATGCAGAATTCCAACACATAATAATATTAAATTATTGTTTGCTCATCAAAAAATAAAGATAATGCACCAATTAGCGTGTGCGCTGTATGTAGTTCTGAATGGCACATGTTCTTACTCCTCGGTTGTCATTGGTCAGCCATATTGTTATGAGGGAATGAGACTTATTATGGGATAAAATTTGTTATTATCTGTAAATAGAGTTAAACAGTACCAAATGTTATATAAACAAGGTAACTTTTCTTCTACGGTAGGGAACTCTGCTTTCACTCACATCATAAACTGAGCAACGCTCGTCAATTTGAGCCTTATTTCGTTAAAATATGTTCAGAAGTTTCGGAGATATATCCCTTAGTATATAGTAGTAAGGAGCAATGCACAACAATATAATATATATGAAAAAATGATATATGTTATATTGTTGAGATGTTGCCTAACAACATATTTATACCAAAGTGTACAGTTTTGAAGAAAATTGAAGAAAATAGTGTTTGAAGACATACGTTTTCTACTTAGGATGAGTGTCACGTGGTCTCATCAATCCTGCAAGGGTTAAATGGCTTCATGTATAACAACAGGTACTAAGTTCATGTTTAAAACTTCTTGTTGTAATATATAGATTTTCTTTCCCCTTTATCAGGTGTGCAACAGTTAGATAGTATATTTGGTAGTTGTGTGGAAAAAAATATACAGGGTGATGAAGAATTCAAACCCTTAAAAATATGAAATTATTGTTTGTTCATCAAAAAATAAAGAAAATGCACCGATTAGCGTGTGCGCTGTATGAAGTTCTAAATGGCACATGTTCTTACTTCTCGGATGTCATTGGTCAGCCATATTGTTATGAGGGAATGAGATTTATTATGGGATAAAATCTCTTATATTCTGTAAAAAGAGTTAAACAGTACCAAATGTTATATATACAAGGTAACTTTTCTTCTACGGTAGGGAACTCTGCTTTCACTCACATCATAAACTGGGCAACGCTCGTCAATTTGAGCTTTATTTCGTTAAAATATGTTCAGAAGTTTCGGAGATATAGCCCTTAGTATATAGTAGTTAGAAGCAATGCACAACAATATAATATATATGAAAAATGATATATGTTATATTGTTGAGATGTTGCCTAACAACATATTTATACCAAAGAATACAGTTTTGAAGAAAATTGAAGAAAATAGTGTTTGAAGACATACGTTTTCTACCTAGGATGAGTGTCACGTGGTCTCATCAATCCTGCAAGGGTTAAATGGCTTCATGTATAACAACAGGTAATAAGTTCATGTTTAAAACTTCTTGTTGTAAAATATAGATTTTCTTTCCCCTTTATCAGGTGTGCAACAGTTAGATAGTATATTTGGTAGTTGTGTGGAAAAAAGTATACAGGGTGATGCAGAATTCCAACACATAATAATATTAAATTATTGTTTGCTCATCAAAAAATAAAGATAATGCACCAATTAGCGTGTGCGCTGTATGTAGTTCTGAATGGCACATGTTCTTACTCCTCGGTTGTCATTGGTCAGCCATATTGTTATGAGGGAATGAGACTTATTATGGGATAAAATTTGTTATTATCTGTAAAAAGAGTTAAACAGTACAAAATGTTATATATACAAGGTAACTTTTCTTCTACGGTAGGGAACTCTGCTTTCACTCACATCATAAACTGAGCAACGCTCGTCAATTTGAGCCTTATTTCGTTAAAATATGTTCAGAAGTTTCGGAGATATATCCCTTAGTATATAGTACTTAGGAGCAATGCACAACAATATAATATATATGAAAAAATGATATATGTTATATTGTTGAGATGTTGCCTAACAACATATTTATACCAAAGTGTACAGTTTTGAAGAAAATTGAAGAAAATAGTGTTTGAAGACATACGTTTTCTACTTAGGATGAGTGTCACGTGGTCTCATCAATCCTGCAAGGGTTAAATGGCTTCATGTATAACAACAGGTACTAAGTTCATGTTTAAAACTTCTTGTTGTAATATATAGATTTTCTTTCCCCTTTATCAGGTGTGCAACAGTTAGATAGTATATTTGGTAGTTGTGTGGAAAAAAGTATACAGGGTGATGCAGAATTCCAACACTTAATAGTATAAAATTTATATTTGTTCATCAAGAAATGAAGAAAATGCACCAATTAGCGTGTGCGCTGTATGTAGTTCTGAATGGCACATGTTCTTTCTCCTCGGTTGTCATTCGTCAGCCATACTGTTATGAGGGAATGAGACTTATTATGGGATAAAATCTGTTATATTCTGTAAAAAGAGTTAAACAGTACCAAATATTATATATACAAGGTAACCTTTCTTCTACGGTAGGGAACTCTGCTTTCACTCACATCATAAACTGGGCAACGCTCGTCAATTTGAGCTTTATTTCGTTAAAATATGTTCAGAAGTTTCGGAGATATAGCCCTTAGTATATAGTAGTTAGAAGCAATGCACAACAATATAATATATATGAAAAATGATATATGTTATATTGTTGAGATGTTGCCTAACAACATATTTATACCAAACAATACAGTTTGAAGAAAATTGAAGAAAATAGTGTTTGAAGACATACATTTTCTACTTAGGATGAGTGTCACGTGGTCTCATCAATCCTGCAAGGGTTAAATGGCTTCATGTATAACAACAGGTACTAACTTCATTTTTTAAAATTTCTTGTTGTAATGTATAGATTTTATTTCCCCTTTATCATGTGTGCAACACTTAGATAGTATATTTGGTAGTTGTGTGGAAAAAAATATACAGGGTGATGCAGAATTCCAACACATAATAGTATAAAATTTATATTTGTTCATCAAGAAATGAAGAAAATGCACCAATTAGCGTGTGCGCTGTATGTAGTTCTGAATGGCACATGTTCTTACTCCTCGGTTGTCATTGGTCAGCCATACTGTTATGAGTGAATGAGACTTATTATGGGATAAAATCTCTTATATTCTGTAAAAAGAGTTAAACAGTACCAAATGTTATATATACAAGGTAACTTTTCTTCTACGGTAGGGAACTCTGCTTTCACTCACATCATAAACTGGGCAACGCTCGTCAATTTGAGCCTTATTTCGTTAAAATATGTTCAGAAGTTTCGGAGATATATCCCTTAGTATATAGTAGTTAGGAGCAATGCACAACAATATAATATATATGAAAAAATGATATATGTTATATTGTTGAGATGTTGCCTAACAACATATTTATACCAAAGTGTACAGTTTTGAAGAAAATTGAAGAAAATAGTGTTTGAAGACATACGTTTTCTACCTAGGATGAGTGTCACGTGGTCTCATCAATCCTGCAAGGGTTAAATGGCTTCATGTATAACAACAGGTACTAAGTTCATGTTTAAAACTTCTTGTTGTAAAATATAGATTTTCTTTCCCCTTTATCAGGTGTGCAACAGTTAGATAGTATATTTGGTAGTTGTGTGGAAAAAAGTATACAGGGTGATGCAGAATTCCAACACATAATAATATTAAATTATTGTTTGCTCATCAAAAAATAAAGATAATGCACCAATTAGCGTGTGCGCTGTATGTAGTTCTGAATGGCACATGTTCTTACTCCTCGGTTGTCATTGGTCAGCCATATTGTTATGAGGGAATGAGACTTATTATGGGATAAAATTTGTTATTATCTGTAAAAAGAGTTAAACAGTACCAAATGTTATATATACAAGGTAACTTTTCTTCTACGGTAGGGAACTCTGCTTTCACTCACATCATAAACTGAGCAACGCTCGTCAATTTGAGCCTTATTTCGTTAAAATATGTTCAGAAGTTTCGGAGATATATCCCTTAGTATATAGTACTTAGGAGCAATGCACAACAATATAATATATATGAAAAAATGATATATGTTATATTGTTGAGATGTTGCCTAACAACATATTTATACCAAAGTGTACAGTTTTGAAGAAAATTGAAGAAAATAGTGTTTGAAGACATACGTTTTCTACTTAGGATGAGTGTCACGTGGTCTCATCAATCCTGCAAGGGTTAAATGGCTTCATGTATAACAACAGGTACTAAGTTCATGTTTAAAACTTCTTGTTGTAATATATAGATTTTCTTTCCCCTTTATCAGGTGTGCAACAGTTAGATAGTATATTTGGTAGTTGTGTGGAAAAAAGTATACAGGGTGATGCAGAATTCCAACACTTAATAGTATAAAATTTATATTTGTTCATCAAGAAATGAAGAAAATGCACCAATTAGCGTGTGCGCTGTATGTAGTTCTGAATGGCACATGTTCTTTCTCCTCGGTTGTCATTCGTCAGCCATACTGTTATGAGGGAATGAGACTTATTATGGGATAAAATCTGTTATATTCTGTAAAAAGAGTTAAACAGTACCAAATGTTATATATACAAGGTAACTTTTCTTCTTCGGTAGGGGACTCTGCTTGCACTCGCATCATAAACTGGGCAATGTTCTTCAATTTGAGCTTTATTTCGATAAAATATATTCAGAAGTTTCGGAGATATAGCCCTTAGTATATAGTAGTTAGAAGCAATGCACAACAATATAATATATATGAAAAATGATATATGTTATATTGTTGAGATGTTGCCTAACAACATATTTATACCAAAGAATACAGTTTTGAAGAAAATTGAAGAAAATAGTGTTTGAAGACATACATTTTCTACTTAGGATGAGTGTCACGTGGTCTCATCAATCCTGCAAGGGTTAAATGGCTTCATGTATAACAACAGGTACTAACTTCATTTTTTAAAATTTCTTGTTGTAATGTATAGATTTTATTTCCCCTTTATCATGTGTGCAACACTTAGATAGTATATTTGGTAGTTGTGTGGAAAAAAATATACAGGGTGATGCAGAATTCCAACACATAATAGTATAAAGTTTATATTTGTTCATCAAGAAATGAAGAAAATGCACCAATTAGCGTGTGCGCTGTATGTAGTTCTGAATGGCACATGTTCTTACTCCTCGGTTGTCATTGGTCAGCCATACTGTTATGAGGGAATGAGACTTATTATGGGATAAAATCTGTTATATTCTGTAAAAAGAGTTAAACAGTACCAAATGTTATATATACAAGGTAACTTTTCTTCTACGGTAGGGAACTCTGCTTTCACTCACGTCATAAACTGGGCAACGCTCGTCAATTTGAGCCTTATTTCGTTAAAGTATGTTCAGAAGTTTCGGAGATATATCCCTTAGTATATAGTAGTTAGGAGCAATGCACAACAATATAATATATATGAAAAAATGATATATGTTATATTGTTGAGATGTTGCCTAACAACATATTTATACCAAAGTGTACAGTTTTGAAGAAAATTGAAGAAAATAGTGTTTGAAGACATACGTTTTCTACTTAGGATGAGTGTCACGTGGTCTCATCAATCCTGCAAGGGTTAAATGGCTTCATGTATAACAACAGGTACTAAGTTCATGTTTAAAACTTCTTGTTGTAATATATAGATTTTCTTTCCCCTTTATCAGGTGTGCAACAGTTAGATAGTATATTTGGTAGTTGTGTGGAAAAAAGTATACAGGGTGATGCAGAATTCCAACACTTAATAGTATAAAATTTATATTTGTTCATCAAGAAATGAAGAAAATGCACCAATTAGCGTGTGCGCTGTATGTAGTTCTGAATGGCACATGTTCTTTCTCCTCGGTTGTCATTCGTCAGCCATACTGTTATGAGGGAATGAGACTTATTATGGGATAAAATCTGTTATATTCTGTAAAAAGAGTTAAACAGTACCAAATGTTATATATACAAGGTAACTTTTCTTCTTCGGTAGGGGACTCTGCTTGCACTCGCATCATAAACTGGGCAATGTTCTTCAATTTGAGCTTTATTTCGATAAAATATATTCAGAAGTTTCGGAGATATAGCCCTTAGTATATAGTAGTTAGAAGCAATGCACAACAATATAATATATATGAAAAATGATATATGTTATATTGTTGAGATGTTGCCTAACAACATATTTATACCAAAGAATACAGTTTTGAAGAAAATTGAAGAAAATAGTGTTTGAAGACATACATTTTCTACTTAGGATGAGTGTCACGTGGTCTCATCAATCCTGCAAGGGTTAAATGGCTTCATGTATAACAACAGGTACTAACTTCATTTTTTAAAATTTCTTGTTGTAATGTATAGATTTTATTTCCCCTTTATCATGTGTGCAACACTTAGATAGTATATTTGGTAGTTGTGTGGAAAAAAATATACAGGGTGATGCAGAATTCCAACACATAATAGTATAAAGTTTATATTTGTTCATCAAGAAATGAAGAAAATGCACCAATTAGCGTGTGCGCTGTATGTAGTTCTGAATGGCACATGTTCTTACTCCTCGGTTGTCATTGGTCAGCCATACTGTTATGAGGGAATGAGACTTATTATGGGATAAAATCTGTTATATTCTGTAAAAAGAGTTAAACAGTACCAAATGTTATATATACAAGGTAACTTTTCTTCTACGGTAGGGAACTCTGCTTTCACTCACGTCATAAACTGGGCAACGCTCGTCAATTTGAGCCTTATTTCGTTAAAGTATGTTCAGAAGTTTCGGAGATATATCCCTTAGTATATAGTAGTTAGGAGCAATGCACAACAATATAATATATATGAAAAAATGATATATGTTATATTGTTGAGATGTTGCCTAACAACATATTTATACCAAAGTGTACAGTTTTGAAGAAAATTGAAGAAAATAGTGTTTGAAGACATACGTTTTCTACTTAGGATGAGTGTCACGTGGTCTCATCAATCCTGCAAGGGTTAAATGGCTTCATGTATAACAACAGGTACTAAGTTCATGTTTAAAACTTCTTGTTGTAATATATAGATTTTCTTTCCCCTTTATCAGGTGTGCAACAGTTAGATAGTATATTTGGTAGTTGTGTGGAAAAAAGTATACAGGGTGATGCAGAATTCCAACACTTAATAGTATAAAATTTATATTTGTTCATCAAGAAATGAAGAAAATGCACCAATTAGCGTGTGCGCTGTATGTAGTTCTGAATGGCACATGTTCTTTCTCCTCGGTTGTCATTCGTCAGCCATACTGTTATGAGGGAATGAGACTTATTATGGGATAAAATCTGTTATATTCTGTAAAAAGAGTTAAACAGTACCAAATGTTATATATACAAGGTAACTTTTCTTCTTCGGTAGGGGACTCTGTTTGCACTCGCATCATAAACTGGGCAATGTTCTTCAATTTGAGCTTTATTTCGATAAAATATGTTCAGAAGTTTCGGAGATATAGCCCTTAGTATATAGTAGTTAGAAGCAATGCACAACAATATAATATATATGAAAAATGACATATGTTTATTGTTGAGATATTGCCTAACAACATATTTATACCAAAGAATACAGTTTTGAAGAAAATTGAAGAAAATAGTGTTTGAAGACATACATTTTCTACTTAGGATGATTGTCACGTGGTCTCATCAATCCTGCAAGGGTTAAATGGCTTCATGTATAACAACAGGTACTAACTTCATTTTTTAAAATTTCTTGTTATAATGTATAGATTTTATTTCCCCTTTATCATGTGTGCAACACTTAGATAGTATATTTGGTAGTTGTGTGTAAAAAAAATATACAGGGTGATGCAGAATTCCAACACATAATAATATTAAATTATTGTTTGCTCATCAAAAAATAAAGATAATGCACCAATTAGCGTGTGCGCTGTATGTAGTTCTGAATGGCACATGTTCTTACTCCTCGGTTGTCATTGGTCAGCCATATTGTTATGAGGGAATGAGACTTATTATGGGATAAAATTTGTTATTATCTGTAAAAAGAGTTAAACAGTACCAAATGTTATATAAACAAGGTAACTTTTCTTCTACGGTAGGGAACTCTGCTTTCACTCACATCATAAACTGAGCAACGCTCGTCAATTTGAGCCTTATTTCGTTAAAATATGTTCAGAAGTTTCGGAGATATATCCCTTAGTATATAGTAGTAAGGAGCAATGCACAACAATATAATATATATGAAAAAATGATATATGTTATATTGTTGAGATGTTGCCTAACAACATATTTATACCAAAGTGTACAGTTTTGAAGAAAATTGAAGAAAATAGTGTTTGAAGACATACGTTTTCTACTTAGGATGAGTGTCACGTGGTCTCATCAATCCTGCAAGGGTTAAATGGCTTCATGTATAACAACAGGTACTAAGTTCATGTTTAAAACTTCTTGTTGTAAAATATAGATTTTCTTTCCCCTTTATCAGGTGTGCAACAGTTAGATAGTATATTTGGTAGTTGTGTGGAAAAAAGTATACAGGGTGATGCAGAATTCCAACACATAATAATATTAAATTATTGTTTGCTCATCAAAAAATAAAGATAATGCACCAATTAGCGTGTGCGCTGTATGTAGTTCTGAATGGCACATGTTCTTACTCCTCGGTTGTCATTGGTCAGCCATATTGTTATGAGGGAATGAGACTTATTATGGGATAAAATTTGTTATTATCTGTAAAAAGAGTTAAACAGTACCAAATGTTATATATACAAGGTAACTTTTCTTCTACGGTAGGGAACTCTGCTTTCACTCACATCATAAACTGAGCAACGCTCGTCAATTTGAGCCTTATTTCGTTAAAATATGTTCAGAAGTTTCGGAGATATATCCCTTAGTATATAGTACTTAGGAGCAATGCACAACAATATAATATATATGAAAAAATGATATATGTTATATTGTTGAGATGTTGCCTAACAACATATTTATACCAAAGTGTACAGTTTTGAAGAAAATTGAAGAAAATAGTGTTTGAAGACATACGTTTTCTACTTAGGATGAGTGTCACGTGGTCTCATCAATCCTGCAAGGGTTAAATGGCTTCATGTATAACAACAGGTACTAAGTTCATGTTTAAAACTTCTTGTTGTAATATATAGATTTTCTTTCCCCTTTATCAGGTGTGCAACAGTTAGATAGTATATTTGGTAGTTGTGTGGAAAAAAGTATACAGGGTGATGCAGAATTCCAACACTTAATAGTATAAAATTTATATTTGTTCATCAAGAAATGAAGAAAATGCACCAATTAGCGTGTGCGCTGTATGTAGTTCTGAATGGCACATGTTCTTTCTCCTCGGTTGTCATTCGTCAGCCATACTGTTATGAGGGAATGAGACTTATTATGGGATAAAATCTGTTATATTCTGTAAAAAGAGTTAAACAGTACCAAATGTTATATATACAAGGTAACTTTTCTTCTTCGGTAGGGGACTCTGCTTGCACTCGCATCATAAACTGGGCAATGTTCTTCAATTTGAGCTTTATTTCGATAAAATATATTCAGAAGTTTCGGAGATATAGCCCTTAGTATATAGTAGTTAGAAGCAATGCACAACAATATAATATATATGAAAAATGATATATGTTATATTGTTGAGATGTTGCCTAACAACATATTTATACCAAAGAATACAGTTTTGAAGAAAATTGAAGAAAATAGTGTTTGAAGACATACATTTTCTACTTAGGATGAGTGTCACGTGGTCTCATCAATCCTGCAAGGGTTAAATGGCTTCATGTATAACAACAGGTACTAACTTCATTTTTTAAAATTTCTTGTTGTAATGTATAGATTTTATTTCCCCTTTATCATGTGTGCAACACTTAGATAGTATATTTGGTAGTTGTGTGGAAAAAAATATACAGGGTGATGCAGAATTCCAACACATAATAGTATAAAGTTTATATTTGTTCATCAAGAAATGAAGAAAATGCACCAATTAGCGTGTGCGCTGTATGTAGTTCTGAATGGCACATGTTCTTACTCCTCGGTTGTCATTGGTCAGCCATACTGTTATGAGGGAATGAGACTTATTATGGGATAAAATCTGTTATATTCTGTAAAAAGAGTTAAACAGTACCAAATGTTATATATACAAGGTAACTTTTCTTCTACGGTAGGGAACTCTGCTTTCACTCACGTCATAAACTGGGCAACGCTCGTCAATTTGAGCCTTATTTCGTTAAAATATGTTCAGAAGTTTCGGAGATATATCCCTTAGTATATAGTAGTTAGGAGCAATGCACAACAATATAATATATATGAAAAAATGATATATGTTATATTGTTGAGATGTTGCCTAACAACATATTTATACCAAAGTGTACAGTTTTGAAGAAAATTGAAGAAAATAGTGTTTGAAGACATACGTTTTCTACTTAGGATGAGTGTCACGTGGTCTCATCAATCCTGCAAGGGTTAAATGGCTTCATGTATAACAACAGGTACTAAGTTCATGTTTAAAACTTCTTGTTGTAATATATAGATTTTCTTTCCCCTTTATCAGGTGTGCAACAGTTAGATAGTATATTTGGTAGTTGTGTGGAAAAAAGTATACAGGGTGATGCAGAATTCCAACACTTAATAGTATAAAATTTATATTTGTTCATCAAGAAATGAAGAAAATGCACCAATTAGCGTGTGCGCTGTATGTAGTTCTGAATGGCACATGTTCTTTCTCCTCGGTTGTCATTCGTCAGCCATACTGTTATGAGGGAATGAGACTTATTATGGGATAAAATCTGTTATATTCTGTAAAAAGAGTTAAACAGTACCAAATGTTATATATACAAGGTAACTTTTCTTCTTCGGTAGGGGACTCTGCTTGCACTCGCATCATAAACTGGGCAATGTTCTTCAATTTGAGCTTTATTTCGATAAAATATATTCAGAAGTTTCGGAGATATAGCCCTTAGTATATAGTAGTTAGAAGCAATGCACAACAATATAATATATATGAAAAATGATATATGTTATATTGTTGAGATGTTGCCTAACAACATATTTATACCAAACAATACAGTTTGAAGAAAATTGAAGAAAATAGTGTTTGAAGACATACATTTTCTACTTAGGATGAGTGTCACGTGGTCTCATCAATCCTGCAAGGGTTAAATGGCTTCATGTATAACAACAGGTACTAACTTCATTTTTTAAAATTTCTTGTTGTAATGTATAGATTTTATTTCCCCTTTATCATGTGTGCAACACTTAGATAGTATATTTGGTAGTTGTGTGTAAAAAAAATATACAGGGTGATGCAGAATTCCAACACATAATAATATTAAATTATTGTTTGCTCATCAAAAAATAAAGATAATGCACCAATTAGCGTGTGCGCTGTATGTAGTTCTGAATGGCACATGTTCTTACTCCTCGGTTGTCATTGGTCAGCCATATTGTTATGAGGGAATGAGACTTATTATGGGATAAAATTTGTTATTATCTGTAAAAAGAGTTAAACAGTACCAAATGTTATATAAACAAGGTAACTTTTCTTCTACGGTAGGGAACTCTGCTTTCACTCACATCATAAACTGAGCAACGCTCGTCAATTTGAGCCTTATTTCGTTAAAATATGTTCAGAAGTTTCGGAGATATATCCCTTAGTATATAGTAGTAAGGAGCAATGCACAACAATATAATATATATGAAAAAATGAAATATGTTATATTGTTGAGATGTTGCCTAACAACATATTTATACCAAAGTGTACAGTTTTGAAGAAAATTGAAGAAAATAGTGTTTGAAGACATACGTTTTCTACTTAGGATGAGTGTCACGTGGTCTCATCAATCCTGCAAGGGTTAAATGGCTTCATGTATAACAACAGGTACTAAGTTCATGTTTAAAACTTCTTGTTGTAATATATAGATTTTCTTTCCCCTTTATCAGGTGTGCAACAGTTAGATAGTATATTTGGTAGTTGTGTGGAAAAAAATATACAGGGTGATGAAGAATTCAAACCCTTAAAAATATGAAATTATTGTTTGTTCATCAAAAAATAAAGAAAATGCACCGATTAGCGTGTGCGCTGTATGAAGTTCTGAATGGCACATGTTCTTACTTCTCGGATGTCATTGGTCAGCCATATTGTTATGAGGGAATGAGATTTATTATGGGATAAAATCTCTTATATTCTGTAAAAAGAGTTAAACAGTACCAAATGTTATATATACAAGGTAACTTTTCTTCTACGGTAGGGAACTCTGCTTTCACTCACATCATAAACTGGGCAACGCTCGTCAATTTGAGCTTTATTTCGTTAAAATATGTTCAGAAGTTTCGGAGATATAGCCCTTAGTATATAGTAGCTAGAAGCAATGCACAACAATATAATATATATGAAAAATGATATATGTTATATTGTTGAGATGTTGCCTAACAACATATTTATACCAAAGAATACAGTTTTGAAGAAAATTGAAGAAAATAGTGTTTGAAGACATACGTTTTCTACCTAGGATGAGTGTCACGTGGTCTCATCAATCCTGCAAGGGTTAAATGGCTTCATGTATAACAACAGGTACTAAGTTCATGTTTAAAACTTCTTGTTGTAAAATATAGATTTTCTTTCCCCTTTATCAGGTGTGCAACAGTTAGATAGTATATTTGGTAGTTGTGTGGAAAAAAGTATACAGGGTGATGCAGAATTCCAACACATAATAATATTAAATTATTGTTTGCTCATCAAAAAATAAAGATAATGCACCAATTAGCGTGTGCGCTGTATGTAGTTCTGAATGGCACATGTTCTTACTCCTCGGTTGTCATTGGTCAGCCATATTGTTATGAGAAAATGAGACTTATTATGGGATAAAATTTGTTATTATCTGTAAAAAGAGTTAAACAGTACCAAATGTTATATATACAAGGTAACTTTTCTTCTACGGTAGGGAACTCTGCTTTCACTCACATCATAAACTGAGCAACGCTCGTCAATTTGAGCCTTATTTCGTTAAAATATGTTCAGAAGTTTCGGAGATATATCCCTTAGTATATAGTACTTAGGAGCAATGCACAACAATATAATATATATGAAAAAATGATATATGTTATATTGTTGAGATGTTGCCTAACAACATATTTATACCAAAGTGTACAGTTTTGAAGAAAATTGAAGAAAATAGTGTTTGAAGACATACGTTTTCTACTTAGGATGAGTGTCACGTGGTCTCATCAATCCTGCAAGGGTTAAATGGCTTCATGTATAACAACAGGTACTAAGTTCATGTTTAAAACTTCTTGTTGTAATATATAGATTTTCTTTCCCCTTTATCAGGTGTGCAACAGTTAGATAGTATATTTGGTAGTTGTGTGGAAAAAAGTATACAGGGTGATGCAGAATTCCAACACTTAATAGTATAAAATTTATATTTGTTCATCAAGAAATGAAGAAAATGCACCAATTAGCGTGTGCGCTGTATGTAGTTCTGAATGGCACATGTTCTTTCTCCTCGGTTGTCATTCGTCAGCCATACTGTTATGAGGGAATGAGACTTATTATGGGATAAAATCTGTTATATTCTGTAAAAAGAGTTAAACAGTACCAAATGTTATATATACAAGGTAACTTTTCTTCTTCGGTAGGGGACTCTGCTTGCACTCGCATCATAAACTGGGCAATGTTCTTCAATTTGAGCTTTATTTCGATAAAATATGTTCAGAAGTTTCGGAGATATAGCCCTTAGTATATAGTAGTTAGAAGCAATGCACAACAATATAATATATATGAAAAATGACATATGTTTATTGTTGAGATATTGCCTAACAACATATTTATACCAAAGAATACAGTTTGAAGAAAATTGAAGAAAATAGTGTTTGAAGACATACATTTTCTACTTAGGATGAGTGTCACGTGGTCTCATCAATCCTGCAAGGGTTAAATGGCTTCATGTATAACAACAGGTACTAACTTCATTTTTTAAAATTTCTTGTTGTAATGTATAGATTTTATTTCCCCTTTATCATGTGTGCAACACTTAGATAGTATATTTGGTAGTTGTGTGGAAAAAAATATACAGGGTGATGCAGAATTCCAACACATAATAGTATGAAGTTTATATTTGTTCATCAAGAAATGAAGAAAATGCACCAATTAGCGTGTGCGCTGTATGTAGTTCTGAATGGCACATGTTCTTACTCCTCGGTTGTCATTGGTCAGCCATACTGTTATGAGTGAATGAGACTTATTATGGGATAAAATCTCTTATATTCTGTAAAAAGAGTTAAACAGTACCAAATGTTATATATACAAGGTAACTTTTCTTCTACGGTAGGGAACTCTGCTTTCACTCACATCATAAACTGGGCAACGCTCGTCAATTTGAGCCTGATTTCGTTAAAATATGTTCAGAAGTTTCGGAGATATATCCCTTAGTATATAGTAGTTAGGAGCAATGCACAACAATATAATATATATGAAAAAATGATATATGTTATATTGTTGAGATGTTGCCTAACAACATATTTATACCAAAGTGTACAGTTTTGAAGAAAATTGAAGAAAATAGTGTTTGAAGACATACGTTTTCTACCTAGGATGAGTGTCACGTGGTCTCATCAATCCTGCAAGGGTTAAATGGCTTCATGTATAACAACAGGTACTAAGTTCATGTTTAAAACTTCTTGTTGTAATATATAGATTTTCTTTCCCCTTTATCAGGTGTGCAACAGTTAGATAGTATATTTGGTATTTGTGTGGAAAAAAGTATACAGGGTGATTCAGAATTCCAACACTTAATAGTATAAAATTTATATTTGTTCATCAAGAAATAAAGAAAATGCACCAATTAGCGTGTGCGCTGTATGTAGTTCTGAATGGCACATGTTCTTTCTCCTCGGTTGTCATTGGTCAGCCATACTGTTATGAGGGAATGAGACTTATTATGGGATAAAATCTGTTATATTCTGTAAAAAGAGTTAAACAGTACCAAATGTTATATATACAAGGTAACTTTTCTTCTTCGGTAGGGGACTCTGTTTGCACTCGCATCATAAACTGGGCAATGTTCTTCAATTTGAGCTTTATTTCGATAAAATATGTTCAGAAGTTTCGGAGATATAGCCCTTAGTATATAGTAGTTAGAAGCAATGCACAACAATATAATATATATGAAAAATGACATATGTTTATTGTTGAGATATTGCCTAACAACATATTTATACCAAAGAATACAGTTTTGAAGAAAATTGAAGAAAATAGTGTTTGAAGACATACATTTTCTACTTAGGATGATTGTCACGTGGTCTCATCAATCCTGCAAGGGTTAAATGGCTTCATGTATAACAACAGGTACTAACTTCATTTTTTAAAATTTCTTGTTATAATGTATAGATTTTATTTCCCCTTTATCATGTGTGCAACACTTAGATAGTATATTTGGTAGTTGTGTGTAAAAAAAATATACAGGGTGATGCAGAATTCCAACACATAATAATATTAAATTATTGTTTGCTCATCAAAAAATAAAGATAATGCACCAATTAGCGTGTGCGCTGTATGTAGTTCTGAATGGCACATGTTCTTACTCCTCGGTTGTCATTGGTCAGCCATATTGTTATGAGGGAATGAGACTTATTATGGGATAAAATTTGTTATTATCTGTAAAAAGAGTTAAACAGTACCAAATGTTATATAAACAAGGTAACTTTTCTTCTACGGTAGGGAACTCTGCTTTCACTCACATCATAAACTGAGCAACGCTCGTCAATTTGAGCCTTATTTCGTTAAAATATGTTCAGAAGTTTCGGAGATATATCCCTTAGTATATAGTAGTAAGGAGCAATGCACAACAATATAATATATATGAAAAAATGAAATATGTTATATTGTTGAGATGTTGCCTAACAACATATTTATACCAAAGTGTACAGTTTTGAAGAAAATTGAAGAAAATAGTGTTTGAAGACATACGTTTTCTACTTAGGATGAGTGTCACGTGGTCTCATCAATCCTGCAAGGGTTAAATGGCTTCATGTATAACAACAGGTACTAAGTTCATGTTTAAAACTTCTTGTTGTAATATATAGATTTTCTTTCCCCTTTATCAGGTGTGCAACAGTTAGATAGTATATTTGGTAGTTGTGTGGAAAAAAATATACAGGGTGATGAAGAATTCAAACCCTTAAAAATATGAAATTATTGTTTGTTCATCAAAAAATAAAGAAAATGCACCGATTAGCGTGTGCGCTGTATGAAGTTCTGAATGGCACATGTTCTTACTTCTCGGATGTCATTGGTCAGCCATATTGTTATGAGGGAATGAGATTTATTATGGGATAAAATCTCTTATATTCTGTAAAAAGAGTTAAACAGTACCAAATGTTATATATACAAGGTAACTTTTCTTCTACGGTAGGGAACTCTGCTTTCACTCACATCATAAACTGGGCAACGCTCGTCAATTTGAGCTTTATTTCGTTAAAATATGTTCAGAAGTTTCGGAGATATAGCCCTTAGTATATAGTAGTTAGAAGCAATGCACAACAATATAATATATATGAAAAATGATATATGTTATATTGTTGAGATGTTGCCTAACAACATATTTATACCAAAGAATACAGTTTTGAAGAAAATTGAAGAAAATAGTGTTTGAAGACATACGTTTTCTACCTAGGATGAGTGTCACGTGGTCTCATCAATCCTGCAAGGGTTAAATGGCTTCATGTATAACAACAGGTACTAAGTTCATGTTTAAAACTTCTTGTTGTAAAATATAGATTTTCTTTCCCCTTTATCAGGTGTGCAACAGTTAGATAGTATATTTGGTAGTTGTGTGGAAAAAAGTATACAGGGTGATGCAGAATTCCAACACATAATAATATTAAATTATTGTTTGCTCATCAAAAAATAAAGATAATGCACCAATTAGCGTGTGCGCTGTATGTAGTTCTGAATGGCACATGTTCTTACTCCTCGGTTGTCATTGGTCAGCCATATTGTTATGAGAAAATGAGACTTATTATGGGATAAAATTTGTTATTATCTGTAAAAAGAGTTAAACAGTACCAAATGTTATATATACAAGGTAACTTTTCTTCTACGGTAGGGAACTCTGCTTTCACTCACATCATAAACTGAGCAACGCTCGTCAATTTGAGCCTTATTTCGTTAAAATATGTTCAGAAGTTTCGGAGATATATCCCTTAGTATATAGTACTTAGGAGCAATGCACAACAATATAATATATATGAAAAAATGATATATGTTATATTGTTGAGATGTTGCCTAACAACATATTTATACCAAAGTGTACAGTTTTGAAGAAAATTGAAGAAAATAGTGTTTGAAGACATACGTTTTCTACTTAGGATGAGTGTCACGTGGTCTCATCAATCCTGCAAGGGTTAAATGGCTTCATGTATAACAACAGGTACTAAGTTCATGTTTAAAACTTCTTGTTGTAATATATAGATTTTCTTTCCCCTTTATCAGGTGTGCAACAGTTAGATAGTATATTTGGTAGTTGTGTGGAAAAAAGTATACAGGGTGATGCAGAATTCCAACACTTAATAGTATAAAATTTATATTTGTTCATCAAGAAATGAAGAAAATGCACCAATTAGCGTGTGCGCTGTATGTAGTTCTGAATGGCACATGTTCTTACTCCTCGGTTGTCATTGGTCAGCCATACTGTTATGAGTGAATGAGACTTATTATGGGATAAAATCTCTTATATTCTGTAAAAAGAGTTAAACAGTACCAAATGTTATATATACAAGGTAACTTTTCTTCTACGGTAGGGAACTCTGCTTTCACTCACATCATAAACTGGGCAACGCTCGTCAATTTGAGCCTGATTTCGTTAAAATATGTTCAGAAGTTTCGGAGATATATCCCTTAGTATATAGTAGTTAGGAGCAATGCACAACAATATAATATATATGAAAAAATGATATATGTTATATTGTTGAGATGTTGCCTAACAACATATTTATACCAAAGTGTACAGTTTTGAAGAAAATTGAAGAAAATAGTGTTTGAAGACATACGTTTTCTACCTAGGATGAGTGTCACGTGGTCTCATCAATCCTGCAAGGGTTAAATGGCTTCATGTATAACAACAGGTACTAAGTTCATGTTTAAAACTTCTTGTTGTAATATATAGATTTTCTTTCCCCTTTATCAGGTGTGCAACAGTTAGATAGTATATTTGGTATTTGTGTGGAAAAAAGTATACAGGGTGATTCAGAATTCCAACACTTAATAGTATAAAATTTATATTTGTTCATCAAGAAATAAAGAAAATGCACCAATTAGCGTGTGCGCTGTATGTAGTTCTGAATGGCACATGTTCTTTCTCCTCGGTTGTCATTGGTCAGCCATACTGTTATGAGGGAATGAGACTTATTATGGGATAAAATCTGTTATATTCTGTAAAAAGAGTTAAACAGTACCAAATGTTATATATACAAGGTAACTTTTCTTCTTCGGTAGGGGACTCTGTTTGCACTCGCATCATAAACTGGGCAATGTTCTTCAATTTGAGCTTTATTTCGATAAAATATGTTCAGAAGTTTCGGAGATATAGCCCTTAGTATATAGTAGTTAGAAGCAATGCACAACAATATAATATATATGAAAAATGACATATGTTTATTGTTGAGATATTGCCTAACAACATATTTATACCAAAGAATACAGTTTTGAAGAAAATTGAAGAAAATAGTGTTTGAAGACATACATTTTCTACTTAGGATGATTGTCACGTGGTCTCATCAATCCTGCAAGGGTTAAATGGCTTCATGTATAACAACAGGTACTAACTTCATTTTTTAAAATTTCTTGTTATAATGTATAGATTTTATTTCCCCTTTATCATGTGTGCAACACTTAGATAGTATATTTGGTAGTTGTGTGTAAAAAAAATATACAGGGTGATGCAGAATTCCAACACATAATAATATTAAATTATTGTTTGCTCATCAAAAAATAAAGATAATGCACCAATTAGCGTGTGCGCTGTATGTAGTTCTGAATGGCACATGTTCTTACTCCTCGGTTGTCATTGGTCAGCCATATTGTTATGAGGGATTGAGACTTATTATGGGATAAAATCTGTTATATTCTGTAAAAAGAGTTAAACAGTACCAAATGTTATATATACAAGGTAACCTTTCTTCTACGGTAGGGAACTCTGCTTTCACTCACATCATAAACTGGGCAACGCTCGTCAATTTGAGCCTTATTTCGTTAAAATATGTTCAGAAGTTTCGGAGATATATCCCTTAGTATATAGTAGTTAGGAGCAATGCACAACAATATAATATATATGAAAAAATGAAATATGTTATATTGTTGAGATGTTGCCTAACAACATATTTATACCAAAGTGTACAGTTTTGAAGAAAATTGAAGAAAATAGTGTTTGAAGACATACGTTTTCTACTTAGGATGAGTGTCACGTGGTCTCATCAATCCTGCAAGGGTTAAATGGCTTCATGTATAACAACAGGTACTAAGTTCATGTTTAAAACTTCTTGTTGTAATATATAGATTTTCTTTCCCCTTTATCAGGTGTGCAACAGTTAGATAGTATATTTGGTAGTTGTGTGGAAAAAAATATACAGGGTGATGAAGAATTCAAACCCTTAAAAATATGAAATTATTGTTTGTTCATCAAAAAATAAAGAAAATGCACCGATTAGCGTGTGCGCTGTATGAAGTTCTGAATGGCACATGTTCTTACTTCTCGGATGTCATTGGTCAGCCATATTGTTATGAGGGAATGAGATTTATTATGGGATAAAATCTCTTATATTCTGTAAAAAGAGTTAAACAGTACCAAATGTTATATATACAAGGTAACTTTTCTTCTACGGTAGGGAACTCTGCTTTCACTCACATCATAAACTGGGCAACGCTCGTCAATTTGAGCTTTATTTCGTTAAAATATGTTCAGAAGTTTCGGAGATATAGCCCTTAGTATATAGTAGTTAGAAGCAATGCACAACAATATAATATATATGAAAAATGATATATGTTATATTGTTGAGATGTTGCCTAACAACATATTTATACCAAAGAATACAGTTTTGAAGAAAATTGAAGAAAATAGTGTTTGAAGACATACGTTTTCTACCTAGGATGAGTGTCACGTGGTCTCATCAATCCTGCAAGGGTTAAATGGCTTCATGTATAACAACAGGTACTAAGTTCATGTTTAAAACTTCTTGTTGTAAAATATAGATTTTCTTTCCCCTTTATCAGGTGTGCAACAGTTAGATAGTATATTTGGTAGTTGTGTGGAAAAAAGTATACAGGGTGATGCAGAATTCCAACACATAATAATATTAAATTATTGTTTGCTCATCAAAAAATAAAGATAATGCACCAATTAGCGTGTGCGCTGTATGTAGTTCTGAATGGCACATGTTCTTACTCCTCGGTTGTCATTGGTCAGCCATATTGTTATGAGAAAATGAGACTTATTATGGGATAAAATTTGTTATTATCTGTAAAAAGAGTTAAACAGTACCAAATGTTATATATACAAGGTAACTTTTCTTCTACGGTAGGGAACTCTGCTTTCACTCACATCATAAACTGAGCAACGCTCGTCAATTTGAGCCTTATTTCGTTAAAATATGTTCAGAAGTTTCGGAGATATATCCCTTAGTATATAGTACTTAGGAGCAATGCACAACAATATAATATATATGAAAAAATGATATATGTTATATTGTTGAGATGTTGCCTAACAACATATTTATACCAAAGTGTACAGTTTTGAAGAAAATTGAAGAAAATAGTGTTTGAAGACATACGTTTTCTACTTAGGATGAGTGTCACGTGGTCTCATCAATCCTGCAAGGGTTAAATGGCTTCATGTATAACAACAGGTACTAAGTTCATGTTTAAAACTTCTTGTTGTAATATATAGATTTTCTTTCCCCTTTATCAGGTGTGCAACAGTTAGATAGTATATTTGGTAGTTGTGTGGAAAAAAGTATACAGGGTGATGCAGAATTCCAACACTTAAAAGTATAAAATTTATATTTGTTCATCAAGAAATGAAGAAAATGCACCAATTAGCGTGTGCGCTGTATGTAGTTCTGAATGGCACATGTTCTTTCTCCTCGGTTGTCATTCGTCAGCCATACTGTTATGAGGGAATGAGACTTATTATGGGATAAAATCTGTTATATTCTGTAAAAAGAGTTAAACAGTACCAAATGTTATATATACAAGGTAACTTTTCTTCTTCGGTAGGGGACTCTGCTTGCACTCGCATCATAAACTGGGCAATGTTCTTCAATTTGAGCTTTATTTCGATAAAATATATTCAGAAGTTTCGGAGATATAGCCCTTAGTATATAGTAGTTAGAAGCAATGCACAACAATATAATATATATGAAAAATGATATATGTTATATTGTTGAGATCTTGACTAACAACATATTTATACCAAAGAATACAGTTTTGAAGAAAATTGAAAAAAATAGTGTTTGAAGACATACATTTTCTACTTAGGATGAGTGTCACGTGGTCTCATCAATCCTGCAAGGGTTAAATGGCTTCATGTATAACAACAGGTACTAACTTCATTTTTTAAAATTTCTTGTTGTAATGTATAGATTTTATTTCCCCTTTATCATGTGTGCAACACTTAGATAGTATATTTGGTAGTTGTGTGGAAAAAAATATACAGGGTGATGCAGAATTCCAACACATAATAGTATGAAGTTTATATTTGTTCATCAAGAAATGAAGAAAATGCACCAATTAGCGTGTGCGCTGTATGTAGTTCTGAATGGCACATGTTCTTACTCCTCGGTTGTCATTGGTCAGCCATACTGTTATGAGGGAATGAGACTTATTATGGGATAAAATCTGTTATATTCTGTAAAAAGAGTTAAACAGTACCAAATGTTATATATACAAGGTAACTTTTCTTCTACGGTAGGGAACTCTGCTTTCACTCACGTCATAAACTGGGCAACGCTCGTCCATTTGAGCCTTATTTCGTTAAAATATGTTCAGAAGTTTCGGAGATATATCCCTTAGTATATAGTAGTTAGGAGCAATGCACAACAATATAATATATATGAAAAAATGATATATGTTATATTGTTGAGATGTTGCCTAACAACATATTTATACCAAAGTGTACAGTTTTGAAGAAAATTGAAGAAAATAGTGTTTGAAGACATACGTTTTCTACTTAGGATGAGTGTCACGTGGTCTCATCAATCCTGCAAGGGTTAAATGGCTTCATGTATAACAACAGGTACTAAGTTCATGTTTAAAACTTCTTGTTGTAATATATAGATTTTCTTTCCCCTTTATCAGGTGTGCAACAGTTAGATAGTATATTTGGTAGTTGTGTGGAAAAAAGTATACAGGGTGATGCAGAATTCCAACACTTAATAGTATAAAATTTATATTTGTTCATCAAGAAATGAAGAAAATGCACCAATTAGCGTGTGCGCTGTATGTAGTTCTGAATGGCACATGTTCTTTCTCCTCGGTTGTCATTCGTCAGCCATACTGTTATGAGGGAATGAGACTTATTATGGGATAAAATCTGTTATATTCTGTAAAAAGAGTTAAACAGTACCAAATGTTATATATACAAGGTAACTTTTCTTCTTCGGTAGGGGACTCTGCTTACACTCGCATCATAAACTGGGCAATGTTCTTCAATTTGAGCTTTATTTCGATAAAATATATTCAGAAGTTTCGGAGATATAGCCCTTAGTATATAGTAGTTAGAAGCAATGCACAACAATATAATATATATGAAATATGATATATGTTATATTGTTGAGATGTTGCCTAACAACATATTTATACCAAAGAATACAGTTTTGAAGAAAATTGAAGAAAATAGTGTTTGAAGACATACGTTTTCTACTTAGGATGAGTGTCACGTGGTCTCATCAATCCTGCAAGGGTTAAATGGCTTCATGTATAACAACAGGTACTAAGTTCATTTTTTAAAACTTCTTGTTGTAATGTATAGATTTTCTTTTTCCTTATCAGGTGTGCAACACTTAGGTAGTATTTTTGGTAGTTGTGTGGAAAAAATATACAGGGTGATGCAGAATTCCAACACTTAATAGTATAAAATTTATGTTTGTTCATCAAGAAATGAAGAAAATGCACCAATTAGCGTGTGCGCTGTATGTAGTTCTTAATGGCACATGTTCTTACTCCTTGGTTGTCATTGGTCAGCCATATTGTTATGAGGGATTGAGAATTATTATGGGATAAAATCTGTTATATTCTGTAAAAAGAGTTAAACAGTACCAAATATTATATATACAAGGTAACCTTTCTTCTACGGTAGGGAACTCTGCTTTCACTCACATCATAAACTGGGCAACGCTCGTCAATTTGAGCCTTATTTCGTTAAAATATGTTCAGAAGTTTCGGAGATATATCCCTTAGTATATAGTAGTTAGGAGCAATGCACAACAATATAATATATATGAAAAAATGAAATATGTTATATTGTTGAGATGTTGCCTAACAACATATTTATACCAAAGTGTACAGTTTTGAAGAAAATTGAAGAAAATAGTGTTTGAAGACATACGTTTTCTACTTAGGATGAGTGTCACGTGGTCTCATCAATCCTGCAAGGGTTAAATGGCTTCATGTATAACAACAGGTACTAAGTTCATGTTTAAAACTTCTTGTTGTAATATATAGATTTTCTTTCCCCTTTATCAGGTGTGCAACAGTTAGATAGTATATTTGGTAGTTGTGTGGAAAAAAATATACAGGGTGATGAAGAATTCAAACCCTTAAAAATATGAAATTATTGTTTGTTCATCAAAAAATAAAGAAAATGCACCGATTAGCGTGTGCGCTGTATGAAGTTCTGAATGGCACATGTTCTTACTTCTCGGATGTCATTGGTCAGCCATATTGTTATGAGGGAATGAGATTTATTATGGGATAAAATCTCTTATATTCTGTAAAAAGAGTTAAACAGTACCAAATGTTATATATACAAGGTAACTTTTCTTCTACGGTAGGGAACTCTGCTTTCACTCACATCATAAACTGGGCAACGCTCGTCAATTTGAGCTTTATTTCGTTAAAATATGTTCAGAAGTTTCGGAGATATAGCCCTTAGTATATAGTAGTTAGAAGCAATGCACAACAATATAATATATATGAAAAATGATATATGTTATATTGTTGAGATGTTGCCTAACAACATATTTATACCAAAGAATACAGTTTTGAAGAAAATTGAAGAAAATAGTGTTTGAAGACATACGTTTTCTACCTAGGATGAGTGTCACGTGGTCTCATCAATCCTGCAAGGGTTAAATGGCTTCATGTATAACAACAGGTACTAAGTTCATGTTTAAAACTTCTTGTTGTAAAATATAGATTTTCTTTCCCCTTTATCAGGTGTGCAACAGTTAGATAGTATATTTGGTAGTTGTGTGGAAAAAAGTATACAGGGTGATGCAGAATTCCAACACATAATAATATTAAATTATTGTTTGCTCATCAAAAAATAAAGATAATGCACCAATTAGCGTGTGCGCTGTATGTAGTTCTGAATGGCACATGTTCTTACTCCTCGGTTGTCATTGGTCAGCCATATTGTTATGAGAAAATGAGACTTATTATGGGATAAAATTTGTTATTATCTGTAAAAAGAGTTAAACAGTACCAAATGTTATATATACAAGGTAACTTTTCTTCTACGGTAGGGAACTCTGCTTTCACTCACATCATAAACTGAGCAACGCTCGTCAATTTGAGCCTTATTTCGTTAAAATATGTTCAGAAGTTTCGGAGATATATCCCTTAGTATATAGTACTTAGGAGCAATGCACAACAATATAATATATATGAAAAAATGATATATGTTATATTGTTGAGATGTTGCCTAACAACATATTTATACCAAAGTGTACAGTTTTGAAGAAAATTGAAGAAAATAGTGTTTGAAGACATACGTTTTCTACTTAGGATGAGTGTCACGTGGTCTCATCAATCCTGCAAGGGTTAAATGGCTTCATGTATAACAACAGGTACTAAGTTCATGTTTAAAACTTCTTGTTGTAATATATAGATTTTCTTTCCCCTTTATCAGGTGTGCAACAGTTAGATAGTATATTTGGTAGTTGTGTGGAAAAAAGTATACAGGGTGATGCAGAATTCCAACACTTAAAAGTATAAAATTTATATTTGTTCATCAAGAAATGAAGAAAATGCACCAATTAGCGTGTGCGCTGTATGTAGTTCTGAATGGCACATGTTCTTTCTCCTCGGTTGTCATTCGTCAGCCATACTGTTATGAGGGAATGAGACTTATTATGGGATAAAATCTGTTATATTCTGTAAAAAGAGTTAAACAGTACCAAATGTTATATATACAAGGTAACTTTTCTTCTTCGGTAGGGGACTCTGCTTGCACTCGCATCATAAACTGGGCAATGTTCTTCAATTTGAGCTTTATTTCGATAAAATATATTCAGAAGTTTCGGAGATATAGCCCTTAGTATATAGTAGTTAGAAGCAATGCACAACAATATAATATATATGAAAAATGATATATGTTATATTGTTGAGATCTTGACTAACAACATATTTATACCAAAGAATACAGTTTTGAAGAAAATTGAAAAAAATAGTGTTTGAAGACATACATTTTCTACTTAGGATGAGTGTCACGTGGTCTCATCAATCCTGCAAGGGTTAAATGGCTTCATGTATAACAACAGGTACTAACTTCATTTTTTAAAATTTCTTGTTGTAATGTATAGATTTTATTTCCCCTTTATCATGTGTGCAACACTTAGATAGTATATTTGGTAGTTGTGTGGAAAAAAATATACAGGGTGATGCAGAATTCCAACACATAATAGTATGAAGTTTATATTTGTTCATCAAGAAATGAAGAAAATGCACCAATTAGCGTGTGCGCTGTATGTAGTTCTGAATGGCACATGTTCTTACTCCTCGGTTGTCATTGGTCAGCCATACTGTTATGAGGGAATGAGACTTATTATGGGATAAAATCTGTTATATTCTGTAAAAAGAGTTAAACAGTACCAAATGTTATATATACAAGGTAACTTTTCTTCTACGGTAGGGAACTCTGCTTTCACTCACGTCATAAACTGGGCAACGCTCGTCCATTTGAGCCTTATTTCGTTAAAATATGTTCAGAAGTTTCGGAGATATATCCCTTAGTATATAGTAGTTAGGAGCAATGCACAACAATATAATATATATGAAAAAATGATATATGTTATATTGTTGAGATGTTGCCTAACAACATATTTATACCAAAGAATACAGTTTTGAAGAAAATTGAAGAAAATAGTGTTTGAAGACATACGTTTTCTACCTAGGATGAGTGTCACGTGGTCTCATCAATCCTGCAAGGGTTAAATGGCTTCATGTATAACAACAGGTACTAAGTTCATGTTTAAAACTTCTTGTTGTAAAATATAGATTTTCTTTCCCCTTTATCAGGTGTGCAACAGTTAGATAGTATATTTGGTAGTTGTGTGGAAAAAAGTATACAGGGTGATGCAGAATTCCAACACATAATAATATTAAATTATTGTTTGCTCATCAAAAAATAAAGATAATGCACCAATTAGCGTGTGCGCTGTATGTAGTTCTGAATGGCACATGTTCTTACTCCTCGGTTGTCATTGGTCAGCCATATTGTTATGAGAAAATGAGACTTATTATGGGATAAAATTTGTTATTATCTGTAAAAAGAGTTAAACAGTACCAAATGTTATATATACAAGGTAACTTTTCTTCTACGGTAGGGAACTCTGCTTTCACTCACATCATAAACTGAGCAACGCTCGTCAATTTGAGCCTTATTTCGTTAAAATATGTTCAGAAGTTTCGGAGATATATCCCTTAGTATATAGTACTTAGGAGCAATGCACAACAATATAATATATATGAAAAAATGATATATGTTATATTGTTGAGATGTTGCCTAACAACATATTTATACCAAAGTGTACAGTTTTGAAGAAAATTGAAGAAAATAGTGTTTGAAGACATACGTTTTCTACTTAGGATGAGTGTCACGTGGTCTCATCAATCCTGCAAGGGTTAAATGGCTTCATGTATAACAACAGGTACTAAGTTCATGTTTAAAACTTCTTGTTGTAATATATAGATTTTCTTTCCCCTTTATCAGGTGTGCAACAGTTAGATAGTATATTTGGTAGTTGTGTGGAAAAAAGTATACAGGGTGATGCAGAATTCCAACACTTAAAAGTATAAAATTTATATTTGTTCATCAAGAAATGAAGAAAATGCACCAATTAGCGTGTGCGCTGTATGTAGTTCTGAATGGCACATGTTCTTTCTCCTCGGTTGTCATTCGTCAGCCATACTGTTATGAGGGAATGAGACTTATTATGGGATAAAATCTGTTATATTCTGTAAAAAGAGTTAAACAGTACCAAATGTTATATATACAAGGTAACTTTTCTTCTTCGGTAGGGGACTCTGCTTGCACTCGCATCATAAACTGGGCAATGTTCTTCAATTTGAGCTTTATTTCGATAAAATATATTCAGAAGTTTCGGAGATATAGCCCTTAGTATATAGTAGTTAGAAGCAATGCACAACAATATAATATATATGAAAAATGATATATGTTATATTGTTGAGATCTTGACTAACAACATATTTATACCAAAGAATACAGTTTTGAAGAAAATTGAAAAAAATAGTGTTTGAAGACATACATTTTCTACTTAGGATGAGTGTCACGTGGTCTCATCAATCCTGCAAGGGTTAAATGGCTTCATGTATAACAACAGGTACTAACTTCATTTTTTAAAATTTCTTGTTGTAATGTATAGATTTTATTTCCCCTTTATCATGTGTGCAACACTTAGATAGTATATTTGGTAGTTGTGTGGAAAAAAATATACAGGGTGATGCAGAATTCCAACACATAATAGTATGAAGTTTATATTTGTTCATCAAGAAATGAAGAAAATGCACCAATTAGCGTGTGCGCTGTATGTAGTTCTGAATGGCACATGTTCTTACTCCTCGGTTGTCATTGGTCAGCCATACTGTTATGAGGGAATGAGACTTATTATGGGATAAAATCTGTTATATTCTGTAAAAAGAGTTAAACAGTACCAAATGTTATATATACAAGGTAACTTTTCTTCTACGGTAGGGAACTCTGCTTTCACTCACGTCATAAACTGGGCAACGCTCGTCCATTTGAGCCTTATTTCGTTAAAATATGTTCAGAAGTTTCGGAGATATATCCCTTAGTATATAGTAGTTAGGAGCAATGCACAACAATATAATATATATGAAAAAATGATATATGTTATATTGTTGAGATGTTGCCTAACAACATATTTATACCAAAGTGTACAGTTTTGAAGAAAATTGAAGAAAATAGTGTTTGAAGACATACGTTTTCTACTTAGGATGAGTGTCACGTGGTCTCATCAATCCTGCAAGGGTTAAATGGCTTCATGTATAACAACAGGTACTAAGTTCATGTTTAAAACTTCTTGTTGTAATATATAGATTTTCTTTCCCCTTTATCAGGTGTGCAACAGTTAGATAGTATATTTGGTAGTTGTGTGGAAAAAAGTATACAGGGTGATGCAGAATTCCAACACTTAATAGTATAAAATTTATATTTGTTCATCAAGAAATGAAGAAAATGCACCAATTAGCGTGTGCGCTGTATGTAGTTCTGAATGGCACATGTTCTTTCTCCTCGGTTGTCATTCGTCAGCCATACTGTTATGAGGGAATGAGACTTATTATGGGATAAAATCTGTTATATTCTGTAAAAAGAGTTAAACAGTACCAAATGTTATATATACAAGGTAACTTTTCTTCTTCGGTAGGGGACTCTGCTTACACTCGCATCATAAACTGGGCAATGTTCTTCAATTTGAGCTTTATTTCGATAAAATATATTCAGAAGTTTCGGAGATATAGCCCTTAGTATATAGTAGTTAGAAGCAATGCACAACAATATAATATATATGAAATATGATATATGTTATATTGTTGAGATGTTGCCTAACAACATATTTATACCAAAGAATACAGTTTTGAAGAAAATTGAAGAAAATAGTGTTTGAAGACATACGTTTTCTACTTAGGATGAGTGTCACGTGGTCTCATCAATCCTGCAAGGGTTAAATGGCTTCATGTATAACAACAGGTACTAAGTTCATTTTTTAAAACTTCTTGTTGTAATGTATAGATTTTCTTTTTCCTTATCAGGTGTGCAACACTTAGGTAGTATTTTTGGTAGTTGTGTGGAAAAAATATACAGGGTGATGCAGAATTCCAACACTTAATAGTATAAAATTTATGTTTGTTCATCAAGAAATGAAGAAAATGCACCAATTAGCGTGTGCGCTGTATGTAGTTCTTAATGGCACATGTTCTTACTCCTTGGTTGTCATTGGTCAGCCATATTGTTATGAGGGATTGAGAATTATTATGGGATAAAATCTGTTATATTCTGTAAAAAGAGTTAAACAGTACCAAATATTATATATACAAGGTAACCTTTCTTCTACGGTAGGGAACTCTGCTTTCACTCACATCATAAACTGGGCAACGCTCGTCAATTTGAGCCTTATTTCGTTAAAATATGTTCAGAAGTTTCGGAGATATATCCCTTAGTATATAGTAGTTAGGAGCAATGCACAACAATATAATATATATGAAAAAATGAAATATGTTATATTGTTGAGATGTTGCCTAACAACATATTTATACCAAAGTGTACAGTTTTGAAGAAAATTGAAGAAAATAGTGTTTGAAGACATACGTTTTCTACTTAGGATGAGTGTCACGTGGTCTCATCAATCCTGCAAGGGTTAAATGGCTTCATGTATAACAACAGGTACTAAGTTCATGTTTAAAACTTCTTGTTGTAATATATAGATTTTCTTTCCCCTTTATCAGGTGTGCAACAGTTAGATAGTATATTTGGTAGTTGTGTGGAAAAAAATATACAGGGTGATGAAGAATTCAAACCCTTAAAAATATGAAATTATTGTTTGTTCATCAAAAAATAAAGAAAATGCACCGATTAGCGTGTGCGCTGTATGAAGTTCTGAATGGCACATGTTCTTACTTCTCGGATGTCATTGGTCAGCCATATTGTTATGAGGGAATGAGATTTATTATGGGATAAAATCTCTTATATTCTGTAAAAAGAGTTAAACAGTACCAAATGTTATATATACAAGGTAACTTTTCTTCTACGGTAGGGAACTCTGCTTTCACTCACATCATAAACTGGGCAACGCTCGTCAATTTGAGCTTTATTTCGTTAAAATATGTTCAGAAGTTTCGGAGATATAGCCCTTAGTATATAGTAGTTAGAAGCAATGCACAACAATATAATATATATGAAAAATGATATATGTTATATTGTTGAGATGTTGCCTAACAACATATTTATACCAAAGAATACAGTTTTGAAGAAAATTGAAGAAAATAGTGTTTGAAGACATACGTTTTCTACCTAGGATGAGTGTCACGTGGTCTCATCAATCCTGCAAGGGTTAAATGGCTTCATGTATAACAACAGGTACTAAGTTCATGTTTAAAACTTCTTGTTGTAAAATATAGATTTTCTTTCCCCTTTATCAGGTGTGCAACAGTTAGATAGTATATTTGGTAGTTGTGTGGAAAAAAGTATACAGGGTGATGCAGAATTCCAACACATAATAATATTAAATTATTGTTTGCTCATCAAAAAATAAAGATAATGCACCAATTAGCGTGTGCGCTGTATGTAGTTCTGAATGGCACATGTTCTTACTCCTCGGTTGTCATTGGTCAGCCATATTGTTATGAGAAAATGAGACTTATTATGGGATAAAATTTGTTATTATCTGTAAAAAGAGTTAAACAGTACCAAATGTTATATATACAAGGTAACTTTTCTTCTACGGTAGGGAACTCTGCTTTCACTCACATCATAAACTGAGCAACGCTCGTCAATTTGAGCCTTATTTCGTTAAAATATGTTCAGAAGTTTCGGAGATATATCCCTTAGTATATAGTACTTAGGAGCAATGCACAACAATATAATATATATGAAAAAATGATATATGTTATATTGTTGAGATGTTGCCTAACAACATATTTATACCAAAGTGTACAGTTTTGAAGAAAATTGAAGAAAATAGTGTTTGAAGACATACGTTTTCTACTTAGGATGAGTGTCACGTGGTCTCATCAATCCTGCAAGGGTTAAATGGCTTCATGTATAACAACAGGTACTAAGTTCATGTTTAAAACTTCTTGTTGTAATATATAGATTTTCTTTCCCCTTTATCAGGTGTGCAACAGTTAGATAGTATATTTGGTAGTTGTGTGGAAAAAAGTATACAGGGTGATGCAGAATTCCAACACTTAAAAGTATAAAATTTATATTTGTTCATCAAGAAATGAAGAAAATGCACCAATTAGCGTGTGCGCTGTATGTAGTTCTGAATGGCACATGTTCTTTCTCCTCGGTTGTCATTCGTCAGCCATACTGTTATGAGGGAATGAGACTTATTATGGGATAAAATCTGTTATATTCTGTAAAAAGAGTTAAACAGTACCAAATGTTATATATACAAGGTAACTTTTCTTCTTCGGTAGGGGACTCTGCTTGCACTCGCATCATAAACTGGGCAATGTTCTTCAATTTGAGCTTTATTTCGATAAAATATATTCAGAAGTTTCGGAGATATAGCCCTTAGTATATAGTAGTTAGAAGCAATGCACAACAATATAATATATATGAAAAATGATATATGTTATATTGTTGAGATCTTGACTAACAACATATTTATACCAAAGAATACAGTTTTGAAGAAAATTGAAAAAAATAGTGTTTGAAGACATACATTTTCTACTTAGGATGAGTGTCACGTGGTCTCATCAATCCTGCAAGGGTTAAATGGCTTCATGTATAACAACAGGTACTAACTTCATTTTTTAAAATTTCTTGTTGTAATGTATAGATTTTATTTCCCCTTTATCATGTGTGCAACACTTAGATAGTATATTTGGTAGTTGTGTGGAAAAAAATATACAGGGTGATGCAGAATTCCAACACATAATAGTATGAAGTTTATATTTGTTCATCAAGAAATGAAGAAAATGCACCAATTAGCGTGTGCGCTGTATGTAGTTCTGAATGGCACATGTTCTTACTCCTCGGTTGTCATTGGTCAGCCATACTGTTATGAGGGAATGAGACTTATTATGGGATAAAATCTGTTATATTCTGTAAAAAGAGTTAAACAGTACCAAATGTTATATATACAAGGTAACTTTTCTTCTACGGTAGGGAACTCTGCTTTCACTCACGTCATAAACTGGGCAACGCTCGTCCATTTGAGCCTTATTTCGTTAAAATATGTTCAGAAGTTTCGGAGATATATCCCTTAGTATATAGTAGTTAGGAGCAATGCACAACAATATAATATATATGAAAAAATGATATATGTTATATTGTTGAGATGTTGCCTAACAACATATTTATACCAAAGTGTACAGTTTTGAAGAAAATTGAAGAAAATAGTGTTTGAAGACATACGTTTTCTACTTAGGATGAGTGTCACGTGGTCTCATCAATCCTGCAAGGGTTAAATGGCTTCATGTATAACAACAGGTACTAAGTTCATGTTTAAAACTTCTTGTTGTAATATATAGATTTTCTTTCCCCTTTATCAGGTGTGCAACAGTTAGATAGTATATTTGGTAGTTGTGTGGAAAAAAGTATACAGGGTGATGCAGAATTCCAACACTTAATAGTATAAAATTTATATTTGTTCATCAAGAAATGAAGAAAATGCACCAATTAGCGTGTGCGCTGTATGTAGTTCTGAATGGCACATGTTCTTTCTCCTCGGTTGTCATTCGTCAGCCATACTGTTATGAGGGAATGAGACTTATTATGGGATAAAATCTGTTATATTCTGTAAAAAGAGTTAAACAGTACCAAATGTTATATATACAAGGTAACTTTTCTTCTTCGGTAGGGGACTCTGCTTACACTCGCATCATAAACTGGGCAATGTTCTTCAATTTGAGCTTTATTTCGATAAAATATATTCAGAAGTTTCGGAGATATAGCCCTTAGTATATAGTAGTTAGAAGCAATGCACAACAATATAATATATATGAAATATGATATATGTTATATTGTTGAGATGTTGCCTAACAACATATTTATACCAAAGAATACAGTTTTGAAGAAAATTGAAGAAAATAGTGTTTGAAGACATACGTTTTCTACTTAGGATGAGTGTCACGTGGTCTCATCAATCCTGCAAGGGTTAAATGGCTTCATGTATAACAACAGGTACTAAGTTCATTTTTTAAAACTTCTTGTTGTAATGTATAGATTTTCTTTTTCCTTATCAGGTGTGCAACACTTAGGTAGTATTTTTGGTAGTTGTGTGGAAAAAATATACAGGGTGATGCAGAATTCCAACACTTAATAGTATAAAATTTATGTTTGTTCATCAAGAAATGAAGAAAATGCACCAATTAGCGTGTGCGCTGTATGTAGTTCTTAATGGCACATGTTCTTACTCCTTGGTTGTCATTGGTCAGCCATATTGTTATGAGGGATTGAGAATTATTATGGGATAAAATCTGTTATATTCTGTAAAAAGAGTTAAACAGTACCAAATATTATATATACAAGGTAACCTTTCTTCTACGGTAGGGAACTCTGCTTTCACTCACATCATAAACTGGGCAACGCTCGTCAATTTGAGCTTTATTTCGTTAAAATATGTTCAGAAGTTTCGGAGATATAGCAATTAGTATATAGTAGTTAGAAGCAATGCACAACAATATAATATATATGAAAAATGATATATGTTATATTGTTGAGATGTTGCCTAACAACATATTTATACCAAAGAATACAGTTTTGAAGAAAATTGAAGAAAATAGTGTTTGAAGACATACATTTTCTACTTAGGATGAGTGTCACGTGGTCTCATCAATCCTGCAAGGGTTAAATGGCTTCATGTATAACAACAGGTACTAACTTCATTTTTTAAAATTTCTTGTTGTAATGTATAGATTTTATTTCCCCTTTATCATGTGTGCAACACTTAGATAGTATATTTGGTAGTTGTGTGGAAAAAAGTATACAGGGTGATGCAGAATTCCAACACTTAATAGTATAAAATTTATATTTGTTCATCAAGAAATGAAGAAAATGCACCAATTAGCGTGTGCGCTGTATGTAGTTCTTAATGGCACATGTTCTTACTCCTTGGTTGTCATTGGTCAGCCATATTGTTATGAGGGATTGAGACATATTATGGGATAAAATCTGTTATATTCTGTAAAAAGAGTTAAACACTACCAAATATTATATATACAAGGTAACCTTTCTTCTACGGTAGGGAACTCTGCTTTCACTCACATCATAAACTGGGCAACGCTCGTCAATTTGAGCTTTATTTCGATAAAATATATTCAGAAGTTTCGGAGATATAGCCCTTAGAATATAGTAGTTAGAAGCAATGCACAACAACATAATATATATGAAAAATGATATATGTTATATTGTTGAGATGTTGCCTAACAACATATTTATACCAAAGAATACAGTTTTGAAGAAAATTGAAGAAAATAGTGTTTGAAGACATACATTTTCTACTTAGGATGAGTGTCACGTGGTCTCATCAATCCTGCAAGGGTTAAATGGCTTCATGTATAACAACAGGTACTAACTTCATTTTTTAAAATTTCTTGTTGTAATGTATAGATTTTATTTCCCCTTTATCATGTGTGCAACACTTAGATAGTATATTTGGTAGTTGTGTGGAAAAAAATATACAGGGTGATGCAGAATTCCAACACATAATAGTATAAAATTTATATTTGTTCATCAAGAAATGAAGAAAATGCACCAATTAGCGTGTGCGCTGTATGTAGTTCTGAATGGCACATGTTCTTACTCCTCGGTTGTCATTGGTCAGCCATACTGTTATGAGGGAATGAGACTTATTATGGGATAAAATCTGTTATATTCTGTAAAAAGAGTTAAACAGTACCAAATGTTATATATACAAGGTAACTTTTCTTCTACGGTAGGGAACTCTGCTTTCACTCACATCATAAACTGGGCAACGCTCGTCAATTTGAGCCTTATTTCGTTAAAATATGTTCAGAAGTTTCGGAGATATATCCCTTAGTATATAGTAGTTAGGAGCAATGCACAACAATATAATATATATGAAAAAATGATATATGTTATATTGTTGAGATGTTGCCTAACAACATATTTATACCAAAGTGTACAGTTTTGAAGAAAATTGAAGAAAATAGTGTTTGAAGACATACGTTTTCTACTTAGGATGAGTGTCACGTGGTCTCATCAATCCTGCAAGGGTTAAATGGCTTCATGTATAACAACAGGTACTAAGTTCATTTTTTAAAACTTCTTGTTGTAATGTATAGATTTTCTTTTTCTTTATCAGGTGTGCAACACTTAGGTAGTATTTTTGGTAGTTGTGTGGAAAAAAATATACAGGGTGATGCAGAATTCCAACACTTAATAGTATAAAATTTATGTTTGTTCATCAAGAAATGAAGAAAATGCACCAATTAGCGTGTGCGGTGTATGTAGTTCTTAATGGCACATGTTCTTACTCCTTGGTTGTCATTGGTCAGCCATACTGTTATGAGTGAATGAGACTTATTATGGGATAAAATCTGTTATATTCTGTAAAAAGAGTTAAACAGTACCAAATATTATATATACAAGGTAACCTTTCTTCTACTGTAGGGAACTCTGCTTTCACTCACATCATAAACTGGGCAACGCTCGTCAATTTGAGCTTTATTTCGTTAAAATATGTTCAGAAGTTTCGGAGATATAGCCCTTAGTATATAGTAGTTAGAAGCAATGCACAACAATATAATATATATGAAAAATGATATATGTTATATTGTTGAGATGTTGCCTAACAACATATTTATACCAAAGAATACAGTTTCGAAGAAAATTGAAGAAAATAGTGTTTGAAGACATACATTTTCTACTTAGGATGAGTGTCACGTGGTCTCATCAATCCTGCAAGGGTTAAATGGCTTCATGTATAACAACAGGTACTAACTTCATTTTTTAAAATTTCTTGTTGTAATGTATAGATTTTATTTCCCCTTTATCATGTGTGCAACACTTAGATAGTATATTTGGTAGTTGTGTGTAAAAAAAATATACAGGGTGATGCAGAATTCCAACCCTTAATAATATTAAATTATTGTTTGCTCATCAAAAAATAAAGAAAATGCACCAAATAGCGTGTGCGCTGTATGAAGTTCTGAATGGCACATGTTCTTACTCCTCGGTTGTCATTGGTCAGCCATATTGTTATGAGGGAATGAGACTTATTATGGGATAAAATCTCTTATATTCTGTAAAAAGAGTTAAACAGTACTTAATGTTATATATACAAGGTAACTTTTCTTCTACGGTAGGGAACTCTGCTTTCACTCACATCATAAACTGGGCAACGCTCGTCAATTTGAGCTTTATTTCGTTAAAATATGTTCAGAAGTTTCGGAGATATAGCCCTTAGTATATAGTAGTTAGGAGCAATGCACAACAATATAATATATATGAAAAAATGATATATGTTATATTGTTGAGATGTTGCCTAACAACATATTTATACCAAAGTGTACAGTTTTGAAGAAAATTGAAGAAAATAGTGTTTGAAGACATACGTTTTCTACTTAGGATGAGTGTCACGTGGTCTCATCAATCCTGCAAGGGTTAAATGGCTTCATGTATAACAACAGGTACTAAGTTCATTCTTTAAAACTTCTTGTTGCAATGTATAGATTTTCTTTTTCTTTATCAGGTGTGCAACACTTAGGTAGTATTTTTGGTAGTTGTGTGGAAAAAAATATACAGGGTGATGCAGAATTCCAACACTTAATAGTATAAAATTTATGTTTGTTCATCAAGAAATGAAGAAAATGCACCAATTAGCGTGTGCGCTGTATGTAGTTCTTAATGGCACATGTTCTTACTCCTTGGTTGTCATTGGTCAGCCATATTGTTATGAGGGATTGAGACTTATTATGGGATAAAATCTGTTATATTCTGTAAAAAGAGTTAAACAGTACCAAATATTATATATACAAGGTAACCTTTCTTCTACGGTAGGGAACTCTGCTTTCACTCACATCATAAACTGGGCAACGCTCGTCAATTTGAGCTTTATTTCGTTAAAATATGTTCAAAAGTTTCGGAGATATAGCAATTAGTATATAGTAGTTAGAAGCAATGCACAACAATATAATATATATGAAAAATGATATATGTTATATTGTTGAGATGTTGCCTAACAACATATTTATACCAAAGAATACAGTTTTGAAGAAAATTGAAGAAAATAGTGTTTGAAGACATACATTTTCTACTTAGGATGAGTGTCACGTGGTCTCATCAATCCTGCAAGGGTTAAATGGCTTCATGTATAACAACAGGTATTAACTTCATTTTTTAAAATTTCTTGTTGTAATGTATAGATTTTATTTCCCCTTTATCATGTGTGCAACACTTAGATAGTATATTTGGTAGTTGTGTGGAAAAAAGTATACAGGGTGATGCAGAATTCCAACACTTAATAGTATAAAATTTATATTTGTTCATCAAGAAATGAAGAAAATGCACCAATTAGCGTGTGCGCTGTATGTAGTTCTTAATGGCACATGTTCTTACTCCTTGGTTGTCATTGGTCAGCCATATTGTTATGAGGGATTGAGACTTATTATGGGATAAAATCTGTTATATTCTGTAAAAAGAGTTAAACAGTACCAAATGTTATATATACAAGGTAACTTTTCTTCTTCGGTAGGGGACTCTGTTTGCACTCGCATCATAAACTGGGCAATGTTCTTCAATTTGAGCTTTATTTCGATAAAATATGTTCAGAAGTTTCGGAGATATAGCCCTTAGTATATAGTAGTTAGAAGCAATGCACAACAATATAATATATATGAAAAATGACATATGTTTATTGTTGAGATATTGCCTAACAACATATTTATACCAAAGAATACAGTTTTGAAGAAAATTGAAGAAAATAGTGTTTGAAGACATACATTTTCTACTTAGGATGATTGTCACGTGGTCTCATCAATCCTGCAAGGGTTAAATGGCTTCATGTATAACAACAGGTACTAACTTCATTTTTTAAAATTTCTTGTTATAATGTATAGATTTTATTTCCCCTTTATCATGTGTGCAACACTTAGATAGTATATTTGGTAGTTGTGTGTAAAAAAAATATACAGGGTGATGCAGAATTCCAACACATAATAATATTAAATTATTGTTTGCTCATCAAAAAATAAAGATAATGCACCAATTAGCGTGTGCGCTGTATGTAGTTCTGAATGGCACATGTTCTTACTCCTCGGTTGTCATTGGTCAGCCATATTGTTATGAGGGAATGAGACTTATTATGGGATAAAATTTGTTATTATCTGTAAAAAGAGTTAAACAGTACCAAATGTTATATATACAAGGTAACTTTTCTTCTACGGTAGGGAACTCTGCTTTCACTCACATCATAAACTGAGCAACGCTCGTCAATTTGAGCCTTATTTCGTTAAAATATGTTCAGAAGTTTCAGAGATATATCCCTTAGTATATAGTAGTAAGGAGCAATGCACAACAATATAATATATATGAAAAAATGATATATGTTATATTGTTGAGATGTTGCCTAACAACATATTTATACCAAAGTGTACAGTTTTGAAGAAAATTGAAGAAAATAGTGTTTGAAGACATACGTTTTCTACTTAGGATGAGTGTCACGTGGTCTCACCAATCCTGCAAGGGTTAAATGGCTTCATGTATAACAACAGGTACTAAGTTCATGTTTAAAACTTCTTGTTGTAATATATAGATTTTCTTTCCCCTTTATCAGGTGTGCAACAGTTAGATAGTATATTTGGTAGTTGTGTGGAAAAAAATATACAGGGTGATGAAGAATTCAAACCCTTAAAAATATGAAATTATTGTTTGTTCATCAAAAAATAAAGAAAATGCACCGATTAGCGTGTGCGCTGTATGAAGTTCTGAATGGCACATGTTCTTACTTCTCGGATGTCATTGGTCAGCCATATTGTTATGAGGGAATGAGATTTATTATGGGATAAAATCTCTTATATTCTGTAAAAAGAGTTAAACAGTACCAAATGTTATATATACAAGGTAACTTTTCTTCTACGGTAGGGAACTCTGCTTTCACTCACATCATAAACTGGGCAACGCTCGTCAATTTGAGCTTTATTTCGTTAAAATATGTTCAGAAGTTTCGGAGATATAGCCCTTAGTATATAGTAGTTAGAAGCAATGCACAACAATATAATATATATGAAAAATGATATATGTTATATTGTTGAGATGTTGCCTAACAACATATTTATACCAAAGAATACAGTTTTGAAGAAAATTGAAGAAAATAGTGTTTGAAGACATACATTTTCTACTTAGGATGAGTGTCACGTGGTCTCATCAATCCTGCAAGGGTTAAATGGCTTCATGTATAACAACAGGTACTAACTTCATTTTTTAAAATTTCTTGTTGTAATGTATAGATTTTATTTCCCCTTTATCATGTGTGCAACACTTAGATAGTATATTTGGTAGTTGTGTGGAAAAAAATATACAGGGTGATGCAGAATTCCAACACATAATAGTATAAAATTTATATTTGTTCATCAAGAAATGAAGAAAATGCACCAATTAGCGTGTGCGCTGTATGTAGTTCTGAATGGCACATGTTCTTACTCCTCGGTTGTCATTGGTCAGCCATACTGTTATGAGGGAATGAGACTTATTATGGGATAAAATCTGTTATATTGTGTGAAAAGAGTTAAACAGTACTGTAGTGTATTCTACTTTAATATTTCTAAAAAAAAAATGTTTTCTTATTCTGGTGTTCTATTGGTTAATTGTTCTGGTACTATTGTATAGAACATGACGTCATGTCTGGCTCCGTGATTTGAATTCCTTCTGCCGTTTGTCAGATTGACTTCAAATCGGGTGCGTATTGGTTGGATTTTTTTTAAGTGTAAAATTGTGCCTTGCAATTCCATGGACAGCGAGGGAAAGGATCGAAGACGGAAGTGTTCAGTTATTTAGTTCTGTAGTTTGTGAATTTTTTTTTATTATAGTTTTTTTTCCTCCAGTGTTTTCTTTTTTTTTAATATATGATATTTTGTGTTTGTGAAACTTCCTGCCATCGTTCGTTCCCGAGTTGACCATTGGAAGTTGCCCTTTTTTCATATACAGGTAAAAGTAGTGTTAACTTAATGTATAATTAAATTCAATTATTTTTGCTAATTTGATATTAATCTACTGTTGCTACCGTGTTACATATATAGAGAGAGGTTAATTGAAATTGAAATTTGAGAATATATACTATATATTTAAATCTTGTTCTATAAGAGCTTCACTTATATATATATTTGTTGTTTACTTTTTCTATATGATCTCGTTAATAAATTGTTCATTGGTATACCTTTTAATTGAGGATAATGTTTTGATTTGGGAAAGCCTCTGGTTTCTACTATATCTGCCTAAGGGGGGTATCCAATCTAATAGCGTGCCGTTATGTATGTGTTGTATATGCTGCTGCTATGATGCGAGGAAATATTGCTTATTATTAAATTATCTAACTAGTGGTACGGTTCCTTCCTTGACTTCCGGTGGGGCATGTATGATATACTACAAATAAATGGTTTGAAGTCAATCTCACCAATTCGAGGCTTTTACATGTTGAATTAGTTTGTTAATGACCTTGCTGTTCGTATTATATATTAAACATGGCCGAAGGTGTAGATAAAGATAAGGTAGCCTCAGATACTATATCCGGATTTGATGATGGTGTAAAAACGCCGCCTCTAAATATAGATAAAATTGATAGGTTATTTTTTGGAATTGAAAGATTGGGAGAAATGTTAGAAGACATAGCTGGAAAGGTGGGTCCGATGTCTTCTAGTGTACCTGTTAATAAAGATAATACGGGATCTGATAAGTCAACTGGTGCTATTCCTAAACGTACTAGTAAAGTATCTGGTAATAGATGCCATAGTGATTATACAAAGGACATAGGTGATGACGCTTATCTCCGTACCAATTCTTCCCGTTTGGAGGATAATACTGCTTTGACGGTGTTAAATAGATTTGTGGAAAATCTTCCAATTTGTGATGGTAATGACCCTGACAAGTTGTTCAATTTTATATGTAAAATTGACGATTTTTTAAGTGGTAATGAATTTCCAATTCGTTGTGTGGTATACGCTTTACAAACAAAAACTAGAAATCCATTACTACAGTGTCTTAAGGATAGTGTTAAAGCAACGAGGAACTGGGGAGATTTATGTAAATATGTGATGACTGAGTTGCTTTCTGACGTGGCTATACAGCAACTTACCACGAGATATTTTTATAAACCTCAGGGCGAAAGTGAAGGGGTCTTACAATATTCACGTAGACTTGATCAAGTATCACGTATTTTGGATATTCAAATCTGTGATGAAACGTACATCTTAACGGTGGCTAGTGGTTGTAGACCGGATGTTAGATCGCATGTATTTTATAGTGAGCATCCTCAAACGCGTGATGAACTTATGAACTCTTTAAAGGCTTACTCACAGTTAGAACTTTTTACGAAGCAGCATCAAACAACTGTTGGTGGACCATCATTCGATATAAATCGTAAAAGCAGTGACTTTAGATCGCGTAGTGTAGTTCATCCTCATGTACGAAACAGATCGGGTAATTTCCACAAAGGACAGGTGTCTAATTTTCAAAAGGATTCTGATACTCAGCAGATTCGAACCTCGGACTGTGGTGTACGAACCTTACCTCCATTAGTTGGGAAAGGTGGTATATTTATTGAAGTCGATTTGTATGATAAAAAATACTTTGCATGTTTGGACAGTGCTTCAAGTGTTAATTTTATAAGTAACGAAGTGTTACAGTATTTACTACAACGGGATTCGAACCTAAAAATACATGTTAAGAACTTTGTGGGACGTACTGTTACAAACTATCGTTTAGTGCTACACAAATATTGTTTGCTCCCGTTGAGAATTAATAAGCAAGAGTTAACTGTTTGTGCGTATATAAACGAACATTGTCCCAGTGGCCAACATATTACTTTAGGAATGCCCTTTATTGAGCAGACTGCCTTTAAATTGGATGTTAAAGAACGAAGTATATTCTTTCCTGATCACAATTTCAACATTACGTATGTTTTCAAACCTCCTTTTTGTGGACAATATTCTGGCCCTTTTCCTTTTGGTTGCAGGAAGACGGGTCCTTATTCTACATCATATTTGATGGGTTATCTTACAAGGAACCGCACATCCTGCGACAAACCAAATGTTCAAAATCAGCTGGGCAGCGAAGATAAGAGCTTTTTTCATGGTCAAGGTCATAACACCTGTTGCATTCCTGATACAATGAGCGAGTTCTCACTAGACCAGGTGCCACGTAATACAGCCCTGCCTCCCGGTCAACAACCTGTTGGAGATAAGGAAGCAGTACTACAGCAAGGTAAAGAGTGTGTTACTAAATATAAACAAAACTTTGCTTTATCTGAAGAACCTGTTATTTTTAAAAACGCTTGTTCTGCTTTAAATCAATATAATGAATATAATTCTTTTTTAAATTCTTGGTCTTTAACGTCACAAGCTACTAATAAAGATTTTTTTCAAAATAAAAAAGTAATAAAATATGAAAATGAGTTAAAAGTTAAATCACCTGTTGAATGTAATGTTGTACAGGGTGTTTCAGAAGTACCTTCGAACAGCAATGAGGTATTAGCGATTGATAATAGAGTTATGCATAATTTAAATAACAAATCATCTGTTAACCAACTAGATAATACAACTAGAAAATTAATTGTGGAAAACATTGATAATGAACTTATTAATGAAGATCGTACCTTACCTTTATTTGTACAGGATATTATAAATGATTATACTGATGTGATTACATCAAATATCGGCAGAATTAAAGATTTTAAGTACAAGTTTCGGGTTAAGGAGGATACTGTGTTTCGTGAAAAACAATACCCTATGTCTAGTAAACAAAAGCAAGAAATGCGTGTAATTTTAAAAGAACTTTTGGATAACGGGGTTATCGTGGAGAGTACTAGTGAGTATCGTTCCCCTTGCTTTATTGTTAAAAATAGTGCAGGTAGAGGACGGCTAGTTCTAAACTTTGGTAAATTATCTAAGCTTGTGGAAGCCGATAATATAGTCACCCCTAACATGGAAGAATCTATTGCTACACTGGCTAATGCTCGTATTATGTCGAGATTCGATTGTAAAAGGGGATTTTTTCAGATAGTATTGGATGAATCCTGTCAGAAATATACGGGCTTTTCTTTTGACAATAAAAGTTATCATTTTCAGGTACATCCTATGGGACTCTGTACTGGGACGGCGGCTTTAGCGCGCGCTATTGATACTGTATTAGGTGATTTGAAGGAACAAGGTGTCGAAGTATATGCTGATGATGTTGTACTCTATTCTGATACAATTGAACAACATAAAACATTACTTAAGACGTTGCTTGATCGACTTCGATCACGAGGTCTTACAATTTCACCAGAAAAATGTTCCTTCTTTCAAACGGAGATAGATTATTTGGGATTTCGTGTAGGAGGAGGAACTATGCAAATGATTCCGGATCGACTTGAAGCGATACGAAATTTACCTGCTCCTCGTAATAGGAAGGGTGTCAAATCTCTTGTTGGATTTTTGTCTTTCTATAGTCGATTTATTAGTAATTTTGCTGAGATTATGCGTCCCATAACCGACTTAAAATCACCTAAAATTCCCTTTGTTTGGGGTAAAGAACAATCTGAGGCATTAGCTCGTATTAAGGACGCTTTTGAAGAGCAGGTTATCTTGAAGATTCCGGATATGAGTAAAAGGTTTTTTATAGAAGCAGATTCTAGTTTGCGAGGGTTCGGGAGTGTGATCCTACAGAAGGATTCCAGCGGTTTCTATCAACCTGTTGCGTTCTATAGCAGAAAACTGAAACCTTCGGACTATAATCGTCCTATCTTTGCCTTGGAGTTGGCTAGCTTGTACAATACTATTACTCGTTTTCAGCACTATCTTGTTTCAAGATTTACAATATTAACTGATAACCATGCTTTAGCTTGCGTGTTGCGTAACCCTAAAAAATTTACACGATATAGTACTATGATTCATAGATTGTTAGAATTTAAATTCGATATCTTACATGTACCTAGCAACAAGATGATTAACGCAGATTTTTTGAGTCGAATATATGATTCAAGTTTGTATGACCTTATAGATGAACCTATAGATGAGGAGGTATACCAACGTGAATTTTTGGCTTCAAGCCTGTTGAATACTCCTTTGGCATTTTATAATGTAAAAGAAGAGCAAATAAAGGATCCGGATATCTCTGATATTTATAAGAAGACTGAAGCTGCAGGAAATGTCTGGAAAGAATATCGTTTGTCACGTGGTTTATTATATAAAAGAACAAAAGCACGGTATAATCCTTACAAGGTTCTATTGCCTAAGTCTTTACGACCTTTGGTATTGGAATATTATCACTCTGGAACTTTGGTGGGAACACATACGGGAAATTTTAAAACACTTAGTAAAATTAAACGTTATTTTACGTGGCCTTCTTTGATTCGTGATGTGCATCAGTACGTGCGCTCATGTCATGAATGTCAGATCTCGAAACCACGTTTTGAAAAGCCCCAAGGTCTTTTGTCTTCTAAATATGTAACACAACCCCAGGGACATTTATACTGTGATTTGGCCGGTCCCTTAATCCCAAGCAATGGCTATAGGTACATAATGTTACTTGTGGATAACGCCTCCCGTTTTTTGCACTTAGTTCCATTACGTAATGCGACCAGTAGAATTATTATTAAAGCAATGAAGGAGATATTTTGTCGTTTTGGTCATTGTTTTGCTTTATCTACGGATCGGGCTAGTTATTTTTGTAGTGAGGAGTTTCGTCGTTTTCTCTTTGGACTAGGGATCAAACATATACGTAGTTCAGCTTACTTTGCGTCTGGAAACGCAGCTGAAAAATATGTTCAAACGGTAAAGAATGCATTAAGATGTTATTGCTCTGAGAATCAGACGGTATGGAGCAATTTCCTATATCCGATCCAATTTTCTCTTAACGTTTCTGAACATTGTGAATTAAAGGCATCACCATTTGAGCTTTATTTGGGACGTGAAGCTCTAGATCCTTTATTAGTTAAATGGTCTGTAAAGGATTCCGACCTGAACTTACATAATTCAGTAGAGGTATGGTCCGATGCCTTAAAAAATATGCATAGAGCTTGGGAAGATAGAAAGCATCTTTTCCTGCAGCGTAATCATCCAGTTACTTTCCAGGTGGGCCAATTAGTTCTTTGGAAATCTCACTTTAAGTCGTCCATAACAAATAAAGTTAGTAAATCTTTGTCGCCTCTGTGGCTTGGTCCTTACCGCATCGACTCCTTTGCTGGTCCGAATACTATAATTCTTTTAGACGAAAGTAAAAACCGAAAATTTTCTTCACATGTTAGCCAATTAAAAAAGTATGAAATGCGTGAAACTCCTGAACCCGAATTGTAAATTTTGATGTAATATTTGTGAGGTTCTTACACTTATTTCTTTTTCAGGTGTAAGGGAGCTGTTTGATTTGTAAAAAAAAAAAAAAATGTTTGTTCCAATTTGTAAAGACTGGCCAGTCTACACTTCTATTTGAGATATATATATCATTCTGCGCTTTATGGATATGAATCTCATCGTCTATGGATATTTAAGGTTTATTCAAGCCTATGTTATGATTACATTCTATAATATGGTATAATTCTATAGCATGGTAGTACTCTACTCTGGTTTTGTGTTTTACCAAAACTAAATTATATTTAATGATATGCTTGAATATATTTGGTCAATTTGGCTTTATATTATTTGGTGGTCCCTTTCATTATTTATGGTTTGTTGTTTTGTCTTTTCATACTTCATATTCATCTATCACCCTTACTAACAAATCGTTTTCATTTCCATAAGTGTTTCATATTTCTGGTAATTCAAAAAATGTTTTTTCCATTTTTTGAATTCCGGGGGGACCCACCATGTAGTGTATTCTACTTTAATATTTCTAAAAAAAAAATGTTTTCTTATTCTGGTGTTCTATTGGTTAATTGTTCTGGTACTATTGTATAGAACATGACGTCATGTCTGGCTCCGTGATTTGAATTCCTTCTGCCGTTTGTCAGATTGACTTCAAATCGGGTGCGTATTGGTTGGATTTTTTTTAAGTGTAAAATTGTGCCTTGCAATTCCATGGACAGCGAGGGAAAGGATCGAAGACGGAAGTGTTCAGTTATTTAGTTCTGTAGTTTGTGAATTTTTTTTTATTATAGTTTTTTTTTCCTCCAGTGTTTTCTTTTTTTTTAATATATGATATTTTGTGTTTGTGAAACTTCCTGCCATCGTTCGTTCCCGAGTTGACCATTGGAAGTTGCCCTTTTTTCATATACAGGTAAAAGTAGTGTTAACTTAATGTATAATTAAATTCAATTATTTTTGCTAATTTGATATTAATCTACTGTTGCTACCGTGTTACATATATAGAGAGAGGTTAATTGAAATTGAAATTTGAGAATATATACTATATATTTAAATCTTGTTCTATAAGAGCTTCACTTATATATATATTTGTTGTTTACTTTTTCTATATGATCTCGTTAATAAATTGTTCATTGGTATACCTTTTAATTGAGGATAATGTTTTGATTTGGGAAAGCCTCTGGTTTCTACTATATCTGCCTAAGGGGGGTATCCAATCTAATAACGTGCCGTTATGTATGTGTTGTATATGCTGCTGCTATGATGCGAGGAAATATTGCTTATTATTAAATTATCTAACTAGTGGTACGGTTCCTTCCTTGACTTCCGGTGGGGCATGTATGATATACTACAGTACCAAATGTTATATATACAAGGTAACTTTTCTTCTACGGTAGGGAACTCTGCTTTCACTCACATCATAAACTGGGCAACGCTCGTCAATTTGAGCCTTATTTCGTTAAAATATGTTCAGAAGTTTCGGAGATATATCCCTTAGTATATAGTAGTTAGGAGCAATGCACAACAATATAATATATATGAAAAAATGATATATGTTATATTGTTGAGATGTTGCCTAACAACATATTTATACCAAAGTGTACAGTTTTGAAGAAAATTGAAGAAAATAGTGTTTGAAGACATACGTTTTCTACTTAGGATGAGTGTCACGTGGTCTCATCAATCCTGCAAGGGTTAAATGGCTTCATGTATAACAACAGGTACTAAGTTCATGTTTAAAACTTCTTGTTGTAATATATAGATTTTCTTTCCCCTTTATCAGGTGTGCAACACTTAGATAATATATTTGGTAGTTGTGTGGAAAAAAGTATACAGGGTGATGCAGAATTCCAACACTTAATAGTATAAAATTTATATTTGTTCATCAAGAAATGAAGAAAATGCACCAATTAGCGTGTGCGCTGTATGTAGTTCTGAATGGCACATGTTCTTTCTCCTCGGTTGTCATTCGTCAGCCATACTGTTATGAGGGAATGAGACTTATTATGGGATAAAATCTGTTATATTCTGTAAAAAGAGTTAAACAGTACCAAATGTTATATATACAAGGTAACTTTTCTTGTTCGGTAGGGGACTCTGCTTGCACTCGCATCATAAACTGGGCAATGTTCTTCAATTTGAGCTTTATTTCGATAAAATATATTCAGAAGTTTCGGAGATATAGCCCTTAGTATATAGTAGTTAGAAGCAATGCACAACAATATAATATATATGAAAAATGATATATGTTATATTGTTGAGATGTTGCCTAACAACATATTTATACCAAAGAATACAGTTTTGAAGAAAATTGAAGAAAATAGTGTTTGAAGACATACATTTTCTACTTAGGATGAGTGTCACGTGGTCTCATCAATCCTGCAAGGGTTAAATGGCTTCATGTATAACAACAGGTACTAACTTCATTTTTTAAAATTTCTTGTTGTAATGTATAGATTTTATTTCCCCTTTATCATGTGTGCAACACTTAGATAGTATATTTGGTAGTTGTGTGTAAAAAAAATATACAGGGTGATGCAGAATTCCAATCCTTAATAATATTAAATTATTGTTTGCTCATCAAAAAATAAAGAAAATGCACCAAATAGCGTGTGCGCTGTATGAAGTTCTGAATGGCACATGTTCTTACTCCTCGGTTGTCATTGGTCAGCCATATTGTTATGAGGGAATGAGACTTATTATGGGATAAAATCTCTTATATTCTGTAAAAAGAGTTAAACAGTACTTAATGTTATATATACAAGGTAACTTTTCTTCTACGGTAGGGAACTCTGCTTTCACTCACATCATAAACTGGGCAACGCTCGTCAATTTGAGCTTTATTTCGTTAAAATATGTTCAGAAGTTTCGGAGATATAGCCCTTAGTATATAGTAGTTAGGAGCAATGCACAACAATATAATATATATGAAAAAATGATATATGTTATATTGTTGAGATGTTGCCTAACAACATATTTATACTAAAGAATACAGTTTTGAAGAAAATTGAAGAAAATAGTGTTTGAAGACATACGTTTTCTACTTAGGATGAGTGTCACGTGGTCTCATCAATCCTGCAAGGGTTAAATGGCTTCATGTATAACAACAGGTACTAACTTCATTTTTTAAAATTTCTTGTTGTAATGTATAGATTTTATTTCCCCTTTATCATGTGTGCAACACTTAGATAGTATATTTGGTAGTTGTGTGGAAAAAAGTATACAGGGTGATGCAGAATTCCAACACTTAATAGTATAAAATTTATATTTGTTCATCAAGAAATGAAGAAAATGCACCAATTAGCGTGTGCGCTGTATGTAGTTCTTAATGGCACATGTTCTTACTCCTTGGTTGTCATTGGTCAGCCATATTGTTATGAGGGATTGAGACTTATTATGGGATAAAATCTGTTATATTCTGTAAAAAGAGTTAAACAGTACCAAATATTATATATACAAGGTAACCTTTCTTCTACGGTAGGGAACTCTGCTTTCACTCACATCATAAACTGGGCAACGCTCGTCAATTTGAGCTTTATTTCGTTAAAATATGTTCAGAAGTTTCGGAGATATATCCCTTAGTATATAGTAGTTAGAAGCAATGCACAACAATATAATATATATGAAAAATGATATATGTTATATTGTTGAGATGTTGCCTAACAACATATTTATACCAAACAATACAGTTTGAAGAAAATTGAAGAAAATAGTGTTTGAAGACATACATTTTCTACTTAGGATGAGTGTCACGTGGTCTCATCAATCCTGCAAGGGTTAAATGGCTTCATGTATAACAACAGGTACTAAGTTCATTTTTTAAAACTTCTTGTTGTAATGTATAGATTTTCTTTTTCTTTATCAGGTGTGCAACACTTAGATAGTATATTTGGTAGTTGTGTGGAAAAAAATATACAGGGTGATGCAGAATTCCAACACTTAATAGTATAAAATTTATATTTGTTCATCAAGAAATGAAGAAAATGCACCAATTAGCGTGTGCGCTGTATGTAGTTCTGAATGGCACATGTTCTTTCTCCTCGGTTGTCATTGGTCAGCCATACTGTTATGAGGGAATGAGACTTATTATGGGATAAAATCTGTTATATTCTGTAAAAAGAGTTAAACAGTACCAAATGTTATATATACAAGGTAACTTTTCTTCTTCGGTAGGGGACTCTGTTTGCACTCGCATCATAAACTGGGCAATGTTCTTCAATTTGAGCTTTATTTCGATAAAATATGTTCAGAAGTCTCGGAGATATAGCCCTTAGTATATAGTAGTTAGAAGCAATGCACAACAATATAATATATATGAAAAATGACATATGTTTATTGTTGAGATATTGCCTAACAACATATTTATACCAAAGAATACAGTTTTGAAGAAAATTGAAGAAAATAGTGTTTGAAGACATACATTTTCTACTTAGGATGATTGTCACGTGGTCTCATCAATCCTGCAAGGGTTAAATGGCTTCATGTATAACAACAGGTACTAACTTCATTTTTTAAAATTTCTTGTTATAATGTATAGATTTTATTTCCCCTTTATCATGTGTGCAACACTTAGATAGTATATTTGGTAGTTGTGTGTAAAAAAAATATACTGGGTGATGCAGAATTCCAACACATAATAATATTAAATTATTGTTTGCTCATCAAAAAATAAAGATAATGCACCAATTAGCGTGTGCGCTGTATGTAGTTCTGAATGGCACATGTTCTTACTCCTCGGTTGTCATTGGTCAGCCATATTGTTATGAGGGGAATGAGACTTATTATGGGATAAAATTTGTTATTATCTGTAAAAAGAGTTAAACAGTACCAAATGTTATATATACAAGGTAACTTTTCTTCTACGGTAGGGAACTCTGCTTTCACTCACATCATAAACTGAGCAACGCTCGTCAATTTGAGCCTTGTTTCGTTAAAATATGTTCAGAAGTTTCGGAGATATAGCCCTTAGTATATAGTAGTAAGGAGCAATGCACAACAATATAATATATATGAAAAAATGATATATGTTATATTGTTGAGATGTTGCCTAACAACATATTTATACCAAAGTGTACAGTTTTGAAGAAAATTGAAGAAAATAGTGTTTGAAGACATACGTTTTCTACTTAGGATGAGTGTCACGTGGTCTCATCAATCCTGCAAGGGTTAAATGGCTTCATGTATAACAACAGGTACTAAGTTCATGTTTAAAACTTCTTGTTGTAATATATAGATTTTCTTTCCCCTTTATCAGGTGTGCAACAGTTAGATAGTATATTTGGTAGTTGTGTGGAAAAAAGTATACAGGGTGATGCAGAATTCCAACACTTAATAGTATAAAATTTATATTTGTTCATCAAGAAATGAAGAAAATGCACCAATTAGCGTGTGCGCTGTATGTAGTTCTGAATGGCACATGTTCTTTCTCCTCGGTTGTCATTCGTCAGCCATACTGTTATGAGGGAATGAGACTTATTATGGGATAAAATCTGTTATATTCTGTAAAAAGAGTTAAACAGTACCAAATGTTATATATACAAGGTAACTTTTCTTCTTCGGTAGGGGACCTTGCTTGCACTCGCATCATAAACTGGGCAATGTTCTTCAATTTGAGCTTTATTTCGATAAAATATATTCAGAAGTTTCGGAGATATAGCCCTTAGTATATAGTAGTTAGAAGCAATGCACAACAATATAATATATATGAAAAATGATATATGTTATATTGTTGAGATGTTGCCTAACAACATATTTATACCAAAGAATACAGTTTTGAAGAAAATTGAAGAAAATAGTGTTTGAAGACATACATTTTCTACTTAGGATAGTGTCACGTGGTCTCATCAATCCTGCAAGGGTTAAATGGCTTCATGTATAACAACAGGTACTAACTTCATTTTTTAAAATTTCTTGTTGTAATGTATAGATTTTATTTCCCCTTTATCATGTGTGCAACACTTAGATAGTATATTTGGTAGTTGTGTGGAAAAAAATATACAGGGTGATGCAGAATTCCAACACATAATAGTATAAAATTTATATTTGTTCATCAAGAAATGAAGAAAATGCACCAATTAGCGTGTGCGCTGTATGTAGTTCTGAATAGCACATGTTCTTACTCCTCGGTTGTCATTGGTCAGCCATACTGTTATGAGGGAATGAGACTTATTATGGGATAAAATCTGTTATATTCTGTGAAAAGAGTTAAACAGTACCAAATGTTATATATACAAGGTAACTTTTCTTCTACGGTAGGGAACTCTGCTTTCACTCACATCATAAACTGGGCAACGCTCGTCAATTTGAGCCTATTTTCGTTAAAATATGTTCAGAAGTTTCGGAGATATATCCCTTAGTATATAGTAGTTAGGAGCAATGCACAACAATATAATATATATGAAAAAATGATATATGTTATATTGTTGAGATGTTGCCTAACAACATATTTATACCAAAGTGTACAGTTTTGAAGAAAATTGAAGAAAATAGTGTTTGAAGACATACGTTTTCTACTTAGGATGAGTGTCACGTGGTCTCATCAATCCTGCAAGGGTTAAATGGCTTCATGTATAACAACAGGTACTAAGTTCATGTTTAAAACTTCTTGTTGTAATATATAGATTTTCTTTCCCCTTTATCAGGTGTGCAACAGTTAGATAGTATATTTGGTAGTTGTGTGGAAAAAAGTATACAGGGTGATGCAGAATTCCAACACTTAATAGTATAAAATTTATATTTGTTCATCAAGAAATGAAGAAAATGCACCAATTAGCGTGTGCGCTGTATGTAGTTCTGAATGGCACATGTTCTTTCTCCTCGGTTGTCATTCGTCAGCCATACTGTTATGAGGGAATGAGACTTATTATGGGATAAAATCTGTTATATTCTGTAAAAAGAGTTAAACAGTACCAAATGTTATATATACAAGGTAACTTTTCTTGTTCGGTAGGGGACTCTGCTTGCACTCGCATCATAAACTGGGCAATGTTCTTCAATTTGAGCTTTATTTCGATAAAATATATTCAGAAGTTTCGGAGATATAGCCCTTAGTATATAGTAGTTAGAAGCAATGCACAACAATATAATATATATGAAAAATGATATATGTTATATTGTTGAGATGTTGCCTAACAACATATTTATACCAAAGAATACAGTTTTGAAGAAAATTGAAGAAAATAGTGTTTGAAGACATACATTTTCTACTTAGGATGAGTGTCACGTGGTCTGATCAATCCTGCAAGGGTTAAATGGCTTCATGTATAACAACAGGTACTAACTTCATTTTTTAAAATTTCTTGTTGTAATGTATAGATTTTATTTCCCCTTTATCATGTGTGCAACACTTAGATAGTATATTTGGTAGTTGTGTGTAAAAAAAATATACAGGGTGATGCAGAATTCCAATCCTTAATAATATTAAATTATTGTTTGCTCATCAAAAAATAAAGAAAATGCACCAAATAGCGTGTGCGCTGTATGAAGTTCTGAATGGCACATGTTCTTACTCCTCGGTTGTCATTGGTCAGCCATATTGTTATGAGGGAATGAGACTTATTATGGGATAAAATCTGTTATATTCTGTAAAAAGAGTTAAACAGTACCAAATGTTATATATACAAGGTAACTTTTCTTGTTCGGTAGGGGACTCTGCTTGCACTCGCATCATAAACTGGGCAACGCTCGTCAATTTGAGCTTTATTTCGTTAAAATATGTTCAGAAGTTTCGGAGATATAGCCCTTAGTATATAGTAGTTAGGAGCAATGCACAACAATATAATATATATGAAAAAATGATATATGTTATATTGTTGAGATGTTGCCTAACAACATATTTATACCAAAGAATACAGTTTTGAAGAAAATTGAAGAAAATAGTGTTTGAAGACATACGTTTTCTACTTAGGATGAGTGTCACGTGGTCTCATCAATCCTGCAAGGGTTAAATGGCTTCATGTATAACAACAGGTACTAAGTTCATTTTTTAAAACTTCTTGTTGTAATGTATAGATTTTCTTTCCCCTTTATCAGGTGTGCAACAGTTAGATAGTATTTTTGGTAGTTGTGTGGAAAAAAATATACAGGGTGATGCAGAATTCCAACACTTAATAGTATAAAATTTATGTTTGTTCATCAAGAAATGAAGAAAATGCACCAATTAGCGTGTGCGCTGTATGTAGTTCTTAATGGCACATGTTCTTACTCCTCGGTTGTCATTGGTCAGCCATATTGTTATGAGGGAATGAGACTTATTATGGGATAAAATCTCTTATATTCTGTAAAAAGAGTTAAACAGTACTTAATGTTATATATACAAGGTAACTTTTCTTCTACGGTAGGGAACTCTGCTTTCACTCACATCATAAACTGGGAAACGCTCGTCAATTTGAGCTTTATTTCGTTAAAATATGTTCAGAAGTTTCGGAGATATATCCCTTAGTATATAGTAGTTAGAAGCAATGCACAACAATATAATATATATGAAAAATGATATATGTTATATTGTTGAGATGTTGCCTAACAACATATTTATACCAAACAATACAGTTTGAAGAAAATTGAAGAAAATAGTGTTTGAAGACATACATTTTCTACTTAGGATGAGTGTCACGTGGTCTCATCAATCCTGCAAGGGTTAAATGGCTTCATGTATAACAACAGGTACTAACTTCATTTTTTAAAATTTCTTGTTGTAATGTATAGATTTTATTTCCCCTTTATCATGTGTGCAACACTTAGATAGTATATTTGGTAGTTGTGTGGAAAAAAATATACAGGGTGATGCAGAATTCCAACACTTAATAGTATAAAATTTATATTTGTTCATCAAGAAATGAAGAAAATGCACCAAATAGCGTGTGCGCTGTATGTAGTTCTGAATGGCACATGTTCTTTCTCCTCGGTTGTCATTGGTCAGCCATACTGTTATGAGGGAATGAGACTTATTATGGGATAAAATCTGTTATATTCTGTAAAAAGAGTTAAACAGTACCAAATGTTATATATACAAGGTAACTTTTCTTCTTCGGTAGGGGACTCTGTTTGCACTCGCATCATAAACTGGGCAATGTTCTTCAATTTGAGCTTTATTTCGATAAAATATGTTCAGAAGTTTCGGAGATATAGCCCTTAGTATATAGTAGTTAGAAGCAATGCACAACAATATAATATATATGAAAAATGACATATGTTTATTGTTGAGATATTGCCTAACAACATATTTATACCAAAGAATACAGTTTTGAAGAAAATTGAAGAAAATAGTGTTTGAAGACATACATTTTCTACTTAGGATGATTGTCACGTGGTCTCATCAATCCTGCAAGGGTTAAATGGCTTCATGTATAACAACAGGTACTAACTTCATTTTTTAAAATTTCTTGTTATAATGTATAGATTTTATTTCCCCTTTATCATGTGTGCAACACTTAGATAGTATATTTGGTAGTTGTGTGTAAAAAAATATACAGGGTGATGCAGAATTCCAACACATAATAATATTAAATTATTGTTTGCTCATCAAAAAATAAAGATAATGCACCAATTAGCGTGTGCGCTGTATGTAGTTCTGAATGGCACATGTTCTTACTCCTCGGTTGTCATTGGTCAGCCATATTGTTATGAGGGAATGAGACTTATTATGGGATAAAATTTGTTATTATCTGTAAAAAGAGTTAAACAGTACCAAATGTTATATATACAAGGTAACTTTTCTTCTACGGTAGGGAACTCTGCTTTCACTCACATCATAAACTGAGCAACGCTCGTCAATTTGAGCCTTATTTCGTTAAAATATGTTCAGAAGTTTCGGAGATATAGCCCTTAGTATATAGTAGTAAGGAGCAATGCACAACAATATAATATATATGAAAAAATGATATATGTTATATTGTTGAGATGTTGCCTAACAACATATTTATACCAAAGTGTACAGTTTTGAAGAAAATTGAAGAAAATAGTGTTTGAAGACATACGTTTTCTACTTAGGATGAGTGTCACGTGGTCTCATCAATCCTGCAAGGGTTAAATGGCTTCATGTATAACAACAGGTACTAAGTTCATGTTTAAAACTTCTTGTTGTAATATATAGATTTTCTTTCCCCTTTATCAGGTGTGCAACAGTTAGATAGTATATTTGGTAGTTGTGTGGAAAAAAGTATACAGGGTGATGCAGAATTCCAACACTTAATAGTATAAAATTTATATTTGTTCATCAAGAAATGAAGAAAATGCACCAATTAGCGTGTGCGCTGTATGTAGTTCTGAATGGCACATGTTCTTTCTCCTCGGTTGTCATTCGTCAGCCATACTGTTATGAGGGAATGAGACTTATTATGGGATAAAATCTGTTATATTCTGTAAAAAGAGTTAAACAGTACCAAATGTTATATATACAAGGTAACTTTTCTTCTTCGGTAGGGGACTCTGCTTGCACTCGCATCATAAACTGGGCAATGTTCTTCAATTTGAGCTTTATTTCGATAAAATATATTCAGAAGTTTCGGAGATATAGCCCTTAGTATATAGTAGTTAGAAGCAATGCACAACAATATAATATATATGAAAAATGATATATGTTATATTGTTGAGATGTTGCCTAACAACATATTTATACCAAACAATACAGTTTGAAGAAAATTGAAGAAAATAGTGTTTGAAGACATACATTTTCTACTTAGGATGAGTGTCACGTGGTCTCATCAATCCTGCAAGGGTTAAATGGCTTCATGTATAACAACAGGTACTAACTTCATTTTTTAAAATTTCTTGTTGTAATGTATAGATTTTATTTCCCCTTTATCATGTGTGCAACACTTAGATAGTATATTTGGTAGTTGTGTGGAAAAAAATATACAGGGTGATGCAGAATTCCAACACTTAATAGTATAAAATTTATATTTGTTCATCAAGAAATGAAGAAAATGCACCAAATAGCGTGTGCGCTGTATGTAGTTCTGAATGGCACATGTTCTTTCTCCTCGGTTGTCATTGGTCAGCCATACTGTTATGAGGGAATGAGACTTATTATGGGATAAAATCTGTTATATTCTGTAAAAAGAGTTAAACAGTACCAAATGTTATATATACAAGGTAACTTTTCTTCTTCGGTAGGGGACTCTGTTTGCACTCGCATCATAAACTGGGCAATGTTCTTCAATTTGAGCTTTATTTCGATAAAATATGTTCAGAAGTTTCGGAGATATAGCCCTTAGTATATAGTAGTTAGAAGCAATGCACAACAATATAATATATATGAAAAATGACATATGTTTATTGTTGAGATATTGCCTAACAACATATTTATACCAAAGAATACAGTTTTGAAGAAAATTGAAGAAAATAGTGTTTGAAGACATACATTTTCTACTTAGGATGATTGTCACGTGGTCTCATCAATCCTGCAAGGGTTAAATGGCTTCATGTATAACAACAGGTACTAACTTCATTTTTTAAAATTTCTTGTTATAATGTATAGATTTTATTTCCCCTTTATCATGTGTGCAACACTTAGATAGTATATTTGGTAGTTGTGTGTAAAAAAAATATACAGGGTGATGCAGAATTCCAACACATAATAATATTAAATTATTGTTTGCTCATCAAAAAATAAAGATAATGCACCAATTAGCGTGTGCGCTGTATGTAGTTCTGAATGGCACATGTTCTTACTCCTCGGTTGTCATTGGTCAGCCATATTGTTATGAGGGAATGAGACTTATTATGGGATAAAATTTGTTATTATCTGTAAAAAGAGTTAAACAGTACCAAATGTTATATATACAAGGTAACTTTTCTTCTACGGTAGGGAACTCTGCTTTCACTCACATCATAAACTGAGCAACGCTCGTCAATTTGAGCCTTATTTCGTTAAAATATGTTCAGAAGTTTCGGAGATATAGCCCTTAGTATATAGTAGTAAGGAGCAATGCACAACAATATAATATATATGAAAAAATGATATATGTTATATTGTTGAGATGTTGCCTAACAACATATTTATACCAAAGTGTACAGTTTTGAAGAAAATTGAAGAAAATAGTGTTTGAAGACATACGTTTTCTACTTAGGATGAGTGTCACGTGGTCTCATCAATCCTGCAAGGGTTAAATGGCTTCATGTATAACAACAGGTACTAAGTTCATGTTTAAAACTTCTTGTTGTAATATATAGATTTTCTTTCCCCTTTATCAGGTGTGCAACAGTTAGATAGTATATTTGGTAGTTGTGTGGAAAAAAGTATACAGGGTGATGCAGAATTCCAACACTTAATAGTATAAAATTTATATTTGTTCATCAAGAAATGAAGAAAATGCACCAATTAGCGTGTGCGCTGTATGTAGTTCTGAATGGCACATGTTCTTTCTCCTCGGTTGTCATTCGTCAGCCATACTGTTATGAGGGAATGAGACTTATTATGGGATAAAATCTGTTATATTCTGTAAAAAGAGTTAAACAGTACCAAATATTATATATACAAGGTAACTTTTCTTCTTCGGTAGGGGACTCTGCTTGCACTCGCATCATAAACTGGGCAATGTTCTTCAATTTGAGCTTTATTTCGATAAAATATATTCAGAAGTTTCGGAGATATAGCCCTTAGTATATAGTAGTTAGAAGCAATGCACAACAATATAATATATATGAAAAATGATATATGTTATATTGTTGAGATGTTGCCTAACAACATATTTATACCAAAGAATACAGTTTTGAAGAAAATTGAAGAAAATAGTGTTTGAAGACATACATTTTCTACTTAGGATGAGTGTCACGTGGTCTCATCAATCCTGCAAGGGTTAAATGGCTTCATGTATAACAACAGGTACTAACTTCATTTTTTAAAATTTCTTGTTGTAATGTATAGATTTTATTTCCCCTTTATCATGTGTGCAACACTTAGATAGTATATTTGGTAGTTGTGTGGAAAAAAATATACAGGGTGATGCAGAATTCCAACACATAATAGTATAAAATTTATATTTGTTCATCAAGAAATGAAGAAAATGCACCAATTAGCGTGTGCGCTGTATGTAGTTCTGAATGGCACATGTTCTTACTCCTCGGTTGTCATTGGTCAGCCATACTGTTATGAGGGAATGAGACTTATTATGGGATAAAATCTTTTATATTCTGTAAAAAGAGTTAAACAGTACCAAATGTTATATATACAAGGTAACTTTTCTTCTACGGTAGGGAACTCTGCTTTCACTCACATCATAAACTGGGCAACGCTCGTCAATTTGAGCCTTATTTCGTTAAAATATGTTCAGAAGTTTCGGAGATATATCCCTTAGTATATAGTAGTTAGGAGCAATGCACAACAATATAATATATATGAAAAAATGATATATGTTATATTGTTGAGATGTTGCCTAACAACATATTTATACCAAAGTGTACAGTTTTGAAGAAAATTGAAGAAAATAGTGTTTGAAGACATACGTTTTCTACTTAGGATGAGTGTCACGTGGTCTCATCAATCCTGCAAGGGTTAAATGGCTTCATGTATAACAACAGGTACTAAGTTCATGTTTAAAACTTCTTGTTGTAATATATAGATTTTCTTTCCCCTTTATCAGGTGTGCAACACTTAGATAGTATATTTGGTAGTTGTGTGGAAAAAAGTATACAGGGTGATGCAGAATTCCAACACTTAATAGTATAAAATTTATATTTGTTCATCAAGAAATGAAGAAAATGCACCAATTAGCGTGTGCGCTGTATGTAGTTCTGAATGGCACATGTTCTTTCTCTTCGGTTGTCATTGGTCAGCCATACTGTTATGAGGGAATGAGACTTATTATGGGATAAAATCTGTTATATTCTGTAAAAAGAGTTAAACAGTACCAAATGTTATATATACAAGGTAACCTTTCTTGTTCGGTAGGGGACTCTGCTTGCACTCGCATCATAAACTGGGCAATGTTCTTCAATTTGAGCTTTATTTCGATAAAATATATTCCGAAGTTTCGGAGATATAGCCCTTAGTATATAGTAGTTAGAAGCAATGCACAACAATATAATATATATGAAAAATGATATATGTTATATTGTTGAGATGTTGCCTAACAACATATTTATACCAAAGAATACAGTTTTGAAGAAAATTGAAGAAAATAGTGTTTGAAGACATACATTTTCTACTTAGGATGAGTGTCACGTGGTCTCATCAATCCTGCAAGGGTTAAATGGCTTCATGTATAACAACAGGTACTAACTTCATTTTTTAAAATTTCTTGTTGTAATGTATAGATTTTATTTCCCCTTTATCATGTGTGCAACACTTAGATAGTATATTTGGTAGTTGTGTGTAAAAAAAAATATACAGGGTGATGCAGAATTCCAACCCTTAATAATATTAAATTATTGTTTGCTCATCAAAAAATAAAGAAAATGCACCAAATAGCGTGTGCGCTGTATGAAGTTCTGAATGGCACATGTTCTTACTCCTCGGTTGTCATTGGTCAGCCATATTGTTATGAGGGAATGAGACTTATTATGGGATAAAATCTCTTATATTCTGTAAAAAGAGTTAAACAGTACTTAATGTTATATATACAAGGTAACTTTTCTTCTACGGTAGGGAACTCTGCTTTCACTCACATCATAAACTGGGCAACGCTCGTCAATTTGAGCTTTATTTCGTTAAAATATGTTCAGAAGTTTCGGAGATATAGCCCTTAGTATATAGTAGTTAGGAGCAATGCACAACAATATAATATATATGAAAAAATGATATATGTTATATTGTTGAGATGTTGCCTAACAACATATTTATACCAAAGTGTACAGTTTTGAAGAAAATTGAAGAAAATAGTGTTTGAAGACATACGTTTTCTACTTAGGATGAGTGTCACGTGGTCTCATCAATCCTGAAAGGGTTAAATGGCTTCATGTATAACAACAGGTACTAAGTTCATTTTTTAAAACTTCTTGTTGTAATGTATAGATTTTCTTTTTCTTTATCAGGTGTGCAACACTTAGGTAGTATTTTTGGTAGTTGTGTGGAAAAAAATATACAGGGTGATGCAGAATTCCAACACTTAATAGTATAAAATTTATGTTTGTTCATCAAGAAATGAAGAAAATGCACCAATTAGCGTGTGCGGTGTATGTAGTTCTTAATGGCACATGTTCTTACTCCTTGGTTGTCATTGGTCAGCCATACTGTTATGAGTGAATGAGACTTATTATGGGATAAAATCTGTTATATTCTGTAAAAAGAGTTAAACAGTACCAAATATTATATATACAAGGTAACCTTTCTTCTACGGTAGGGAACTCTGCTTTCACTCACATCATAAACTGGGCAACGCTCGTCAATTTGAGCTTTATTTCGTTAAAATATGTTCAGAAGTTTCGGAGATATAGCAATTAGTATATAGTAGTTAGAAGCAATGCACAACAATATAATATATATGAAAAATGATATATGTTATATTGTTGAGATGTTGCCTAACAACATATTTATACCAAAGAATACAGTTTGAAGAAAATTGAAGAAAATAGTGTTTGAAGACATACATTTTCTACTTAGGATGAGTGTCACGTGGTCTCATCAATGCTGCAAGGGTTAAATGGCTTCATGTATAACAACAGGTACTAACTTCATTTTTTAAAATTTCTTGTTGTAATGTATAGATTTTATTTCCCCTTTATCATGTGTGCAACACTTAGATAGTATATTTGGTAGTTGTGTGTAAAGAAAATATACAGGGTGATGCAGAATTCCAACACATAATAATATTAAATTATTGTTTGCTCATCAAAAAATAAAGATAGTGCACCAATTAGCGTGTGCGCTGTATGTAGTTCTGAATGGCACATGTTCTTACTCCTCGGTTGTCATTGGTCAGCCATATTGTTATGAGGGAATGAGACTTATTATGGGATAAAATGTGTTATGATCTGTAAAAAGAGTTAAACAGTACCAAATGTTATATATACAAGGTAACTTTTCTTCTACGGTAGGGAACTCTGCTTTCACTCACATCATAAACTGAGCAACGCTCGTCAATTTGAGCCTTATTTCGTTAAAATATGTTCAGAAGTTTCGGAGATATATCCCTTAGTATATAGTAGTTAGGAGCAATGCACAACAATATAATATATATGAAAAAATGATATATGTTATATTGTTGAGATGTTGCCTAACAACATATTTATACCAAAGTGTACAGTTTTGAAGAAAATTGAAGAAAATAGTGTTTGAAGACATACGTTTTCTACTTAGGATGAGTGTCACGTGGTCTCATCAATCCTGTAAGGGTTAAATGGCTTCATGTATAACAACAGGTACTAAGTTCATGTTTAAAACTTCTTGTTGTAATATATAGATTTTCTTTCCCCTTTATCAGGTGTGCAACACTTAGATAGTATATTTGGTAGTTGTGTGGAAAAAAGTATACAGGGTGATGCAGAATTCCAACACTTAATAGTATAAAATTTATATTTGTTCATCAAGAAATGAAGAAAATGCACCAATTAGCGTGTGCGCTGTATGTAGTTCTGAATGGCACATGTTCTTTCTCTTCGGTTGTCATTGGTCAGCCATACTGTTATGAGGGAATGAGACTTATTATGGGATAAAATCTGTTATATTCTGTAAAAAGAGTTAAACAGTACCAAATGTTACATATACAAGGTAACCTTTCTTGTTCGGTAGGGGACTCTGCTTGCACTCGCATCATAAACTGGGCAATGTTCTTCAATTTGAGCTTTATTTCGATAAAATATATTCAGAAGTTTCGGAGATATAGCCCTTAGTATATAGTAGTTAGAAGCAATGCACAACAATATAATATATATGAAAAATGATATATGTTATATTGTTGAGATGTTGCCTAACAACATATTTATACCAAAGAATACAGTTTTGAAGAAAATTGAAGAAAATAGTGTTTGAAGACATACATTTTCTACTTAGGATGAGTGTCACGTGGTCTCATCAATCCTGCAAGGGTTAAATGGCTTCATGTATAACAACAGGTACTAACTTCATTTTTTAAAATTTCTTGTTGTAATGTATAGATTTTATTTCCCCTTTATCATGTGTGCAACACTTAGATAGTATATTTGGTAGTTGTGTGTAAAAAAAGTATACAGGGTGATGCAGAATTCCAACCCTTAATAATATTAAATTATTGTTTGCTCATCAAAAAATAAAGAAAATGCACCAAATAGCGTGTGCGCTGTATGAAGTTCTGAATGGCACATGTTCTTACTCCTCGGTTGTCATTGGTCAGCCATATTGTTATGAGGGAATGAGACTTATTATGGGATAAAATCTCTTATATTCTGTAAAAAGAGTTAAACAGTACTTAATGTTATATATACAAGGTAACTTTTCTTCTACGGTAGGGAACTCTGCTTTCACTCACATCATAAACTGGGCAACGCTCGTCAATTTGAGCTTTATTTCGTTAAAATATGTTCAGAAGTTTCGGAGATATAGCCCTTAGTATATAGTAGTTAGGAGCAATGCACAACAATATAATATATATGAAAAAATGATATATGTTATATTGTTGAGATGTTGCCTAACAACATATTTATACCAAAGTGTACAGTTTTGAAGAAAATTGAAGAAAATAGTGTTTGAAGACATACGTTTTCTACTTAGGATGAGTGTCACGTGGTCTCATCAATCCTGAAAGGGTTAAATGGCTTCATGTATAACAACAGGTACTAAGTTCATTTTTTAAAACTTCTTGTTGTAATGTATAGATTTTCTTTTTCTTTATCAGGTGTGCAACACTTAGGTAGTATTTTTGGTAGTTGTGTGGAAAAAAATATACAGGGTGATGCAGAATTCCAACACTTAATAGTATAAAATTTATGTTTGTTCATCAAGAAATGAAGAAAATGCACCAATTAGCGTGTGCGGTGTATGTAGTTCTTAATGGCACATGTTCTTACTCCTTGGTTGTCATTGGTCAGCCATACTGTTATGAGTGAATGAGACTTATTATGGGATAAAATCTGTTATATTCTGTAAAAAGAGTTAAACAGTACCAAATATTATATATACAAGGTAACCTTTCTTCTACGGTAGGGAACTCTGCTTTCACTCACATCATAAACTGGGCAACGCTCGTCAATTTGAGCTTTATTTCGTTAAAATATGTTCAGAAGTTTCGGAGATATAGCAATTAGTATATAGTAGTTAGAAGCAATGCACAACAATATAATATATATGAAAAATGATATATGTTATATTGTTGAGATGTTGCCTAACAACATATTTATACCAAAGAATACAGTTTGAAGAAAATTGAAGAAAATAGTGTTTGAAGACATACATTTTCTACTTAGGATGAGTGTCACGTGGTCTCATCAATGCTGCAAGGGTTAAATGGCTTCATGTATAACAACAGGTACTAACTTCATTTTTTAAAATTTCTTGTTGTAATGTATAGATTTTATTTCCCCTTTATCATGTGTGCAACACTTAGATAGTATATTTGGTAGTTGTGTGTAAAGAAAATATACAGGGTGATGCAGAATTCCAACACATAATAATATTAAATTATTGTTTGCTCATCAAAAAATAAAGATAGTGCACCAATTAGCGTGTGCGCTGTATGTAGTTCTGAATGGCACATGTTCTTACTCCTCGGTTGTCATTGGTCAGCCATATTGTTATGAGGGAATGAGACTTATTATGGGATAAAATGTGTTATGATCTGTAAAAAGAGTTAAACAGTACCAAATGTTATATATACAAGGTAACTTTTCTTCTACGGTAGGGAACTCTGCTTTCACTCACATCATAAACTGAGCAACGCTCGTCAATTTGAGCCTTATTTCGTTAAAATATGTTCAGAAGTTTCGGAGATATATCCCTTAGTATATAGTAGTTAGGAGCAATGCACAACAATATAATATATATGAAAAAATGATATATGTTATATTGTTGAGATGTTGCCTAACAACATATTTATACCAAAGTGTACAGTTTTGAAGAAAATTGAAGAAAATAGTGTTTGAAGACATACGTTTTCTACTTAGGATGAGTGTCACGTGGTCTCATCAATCCTGTAAGGGTTAAATGGCTTCATGTATAACAACAGGTACTAAGTTCATGTTTAAAACTTCTTGTTGTAATATATAGATTTTCTTTCCCCTTTATCAGGTGTGCAACACTTAGATAGTATATTTGGTAGTTGTGTGGAAAAAAGTATACAGGGTGATGCAGAATTCCAACACTTAATAGTATAAAATTTATATTTGTTCATCAAGAAATGAAGAAAATGCACCAATTAGCGTGTGCGCTGTATGTAGTTCTGAATGGCACATGTTCTTTCTCTTCGGTTGTCATTGGTCAGCCATACTGTTATGAGGGAATGAGACTTATTATGGGATAAAATCTGTTATATTCTGTAAAAAGAGTTAAACAGTACCAAATGTTATATATACAAGGTAACCTTTCTTGTTCGGTAGGGGACTCTGCTTGCACTCGCATCATAAACTGGGCAATGTTCTTCAATTTGAGCTTTATTTCGATAAAATATATTCAGAAGTTTCGGAGATATAGCCCTTAGTATATAGTAGTTAGAAGCAATGCACAACAATATAATATATATGAAAAATGATATATGTTATATTGTTGAGATGTTGCCTAACAACATATTTATACCAAAGAATACAGTTTTGAAGAAAATTGAAGAAAATAGTGTTTGAAGACATACATTTTCTACTTAGGATGAGTGTCACGTGGTCTCATCAATCCTGCAAGGGTTAAATGGCTTCATGTATAACAACAGGTACTAACTTCATTTTTTAAAATTTCTTGTTGTAATGTATAGATTTTATTTCCCCTTTATCATGTGTGCAACACTTAGATAGTATATTTGGTAGTTGTGTGTAAAAAAAGTATACAGGGTGATGCAGAATTCCAACCCTTAATAATATTAAATTATTGTTTGCTCATCAAAAAATAAAGAAAATGCACCAAATAGCGTGTGCGCTGTATGAAGTTCTGAATGGCACATGTTCTTACTCCTCGGTTGTCATTGGTCAGCCATATTGTTATGAGGGAATGAGACTTATTATGGGATAAAATCTCTTATATTCTGTAAAAAGAGTTAAACAGTACTTAATGTTATATATACAAGGTAACTTTTCTTCTACGGTAGGGAACTCTGCTTTCACTCACATCATAAACTGGGCAACGCTCGTCAATTTGAGCTTTATTTCGTTAAAATATGTTCAGAAGTTTCGGAGATATAGCCCTTAGTATATAGTAGTTAGGAGCAATGCACAACAATATAATATATATGAAAAAATGATATATGTTATATTGTTGAGATGTTGCCTAACAACATATTTATACCAAAGTGTACAGTTTTGAAGAAAATTGAAGAAAATAGTGTTTGAAGACATACGTTTTCTACTTAGGATGAGTGTCACGTGGTCTCATCAATCCTGAAAGGGTTAAATGGCTTCATGTATAACAACAGGTACTAAGTTCATTTTTTAAAACTTCTTGTTGTAATGTATAGATTTTCTTTTTCTTTATCAGGTGTGCAACACTTAGGTAGTATTTTTGGTAGTTGTGTGGAAAAAAATATACAGGGTGATGCAGAATTCCAACACTTAATAGTATAAAATTTATGTTTGTTCATCAAGAAATGAAGAAAATGCACCAATTAGCGTGTGCGGTGTATGTAGTTCTTAATGGCACATGTTCTTACTCCTTGGTTGTCATTGGTCAGCCATACTGTTATGAGTGAATGAGACTTATTATGGGATAAAATCTGTTATATTCTGTAAAAAGAGTTAAACAGTACCAAATATTATATATACAAGGTAACCTTTCTTCTACGGTAGGGAACTCTGCTTTCACTCACATCATAAACTGGGCAACGCTCGTCAATTTGAGCTTTATTTCGTTAAAATATGTTCAGAAGTTTCGGAGATATAGCAATTAGTATATAGTAGTTAGAAGCAATGCACAACAATATAATATATATGAAAAATGATATATGTTATATTGTTGAGATGTTGCCTAACAACATATTTATACCAAAGAATACAGTTTGAAGAAAATTGAAGAAAATAGTGTTTGAAGACATACATTTTCTACTTAGGATGAGTGTCACGTGGTCTCATCAATCCTGCAAGGGTTAAATGGCTTCATGTATAACAACAGGTACTAACTTCATTTTTTAAAATTTCTTGTTGTAATGTATAGATTTTATTTCCCCTTTATCATGTGTGCAACACTTAGAGAGTATATTTGGTAGTTGTGTGTAAAGAAAATATACAGGGTGATGCAGAATTCCAACACATAATAATATTAAATTATTGTTTGCTCATCAAAAAATAAAGATAATGCACCAATTAGCGTGTGCGCTGTATGTAGTTCTGAATGGCACATGTTCTTACTCCTCGGTTGTCATTGGTCAGCCATATTGTTATGAGGGAATGAGACTTATTATGGGATAAAATGTGTTATGATCTGTAAAAAGAGTTAAACAGTACCAAATGTTATATATACAAGGTAACTTTTCTTCTACGGTAGGGAACTCTGCTTTCACTCACATCATAAACTGAGCAACGCTCGTCAATTTGAGCCTTATTTCGTTAAAATATGTTCAGAAGTTTCGGAGATATATCCCTTAGTATATAGTAGTTAGGAGCAATGCACAACAATATAATATATATGAAAAAATGATATATGTTATATTGTTGAGATGTTGCCTAACAACATATTTATACCAAAGTGTACAGTTTTGAAGAAAATTGAAGAAAATAGTGTTTGAAGACATACGTTTTCTACTTAGGATGAGTGTCACGTGGTCTCATCAATCCTGTAAGGGTTAAATGGCTTCATGTATAACAACAGGTACTAAGTTCATGTTTAAAACTTCTTGTTGTAATATATAGATTTTCTTTCCCCTTTATCAGGTGTGCAACACTTAGATAGTATATTTGGTAGTTGTGTGGAAAAAAGTATACAGGGTGATGCAGAATTCCAACACTTAATAGTATAAAATTTATATTTGTTCATCAAGAAATGAAGAAAATGCACCAATTAGCGTGTGCGCTGTATGTAGTTCTGAATGGCACATGTTCTTTCTCTTCGGTTGTCATTGGTCAGCCATACTGTTATGAGGGAATGAGACTTATTATGGGATAAAATCTGTTATATTCTGTAAAAAGAGTTAAACAGTACCAAATGTTATATATACAAGGTAACCTTTCTTGTTCGGTAGGGGACTCTGCTTGCACTCGCATCATAAACTGGGCAATGTTCTTCAATTTGAGCTTTATTTCGATAAAATATATTCAGAAGTTTCGGAGATATAGCCCTTAGTATATAGTAGTTAGAAGCAATGCACAACAATATAATATATATGAAAAATGATATATGTTATATTGTTGAGATGTTGCCTAACAACATATTTATACCAAAGAATACAGTTTTGAAGAAAATTGAAGAAAATAGTGTTTGAAGACATACATTTTCTACTTAGGATGAGTGTCACGTGGTCTCATCAATCCTGCAAGGGTTAAATGGCTTCATGTATAACAACAGGTACTAACTTCATTTTTTAAAATTTCTTGTTGTAATGTATAGATTTTATTTCCCCTTTATCATGTGTGCAACACTTAGATAGTATATTTGGTAGTTGTGTGTAAAAAAAATATACAGGGTGATGCAGAATTCCAACCCTTAATAATATTAAATTATTGTTTGCTCATCAAAAAATAAAGAAAATGCACCAAATAGCGTGTGCGCTGTATGAAGTTCTGAATGGCACATGTTCTTACTCCTCGGTTGTCATTGGTCAGCCATATTGTTATGAGGGAATGAGACTTATTATGGGATAAAATCTCTTATATTCTGTAAAAAGAGTTAAACAGTACTTAATGTTATATATACAAGGTAACTTTTCTTCTACGGTAGGGAACTCTGCTTTCACTCACATCATAAACTGGGCAACGCTCGTCAATTTGAGCTTTATTTCGTTAAAATATGTTCAGAAGTTTCGGAGATATAGCCCTTAGTATATAGTAGTTAGGAGCAATGCACAACAATATAATATATATGAAAAAATGATATATGTTATATTGTTGAGATGTTGCCTAACAACATATTTATACCAAAGTGTACAGTTTTGAAGAAAATTGAAGAAAATAGTGTTTGAAGACATACGTTTTCTACTTAGGATGAGTGTCACGTGGTCTCATCAATCCTGAAAGGGTTAAATGGCTTCATGTATAACAACAGGTACTAAGTTCATTTTTTAAAACTTCTTGTTGTAATGTATAGATTTTCTTTTTCTTTATCAGGTGTGCAACACTTAGGTAGTATTTTTGGTAGTTGTGTGGAAAAAAATATACAGGGTGATGCAGAATTCCAACACTTAATAGTATAAAATTTATGTTTGTTCATCAAGAAATGAAGAAAATGCACCAATTAGCGTGTGCGGTGTATGTAGTTCTTAATGGCACATGTTCTTACTCCTTGGTTGTCATTGGTCAGCCATACTGTTATGAGTGAATGAGACTTATTATGGGATAAAATCTGTTATATTCTGTAAAAAGAGTTAAACAGTACCAAATATTATATATACAAGGTAACCTTTCTTCTACGGTAGGGAACTCTGCTTTCACTCACATCATAAACTGGGCAACGCTCGTCAATTTGAGCTTTATTTCGTTAAAATATGTTCAGAAGTTTCGGAGATATAGCAATTAGTATATAGTAGTTAGAAGCAATGCACAACAATATAATATATATGAAAAATGATATATGTTATATTGTTGAGATGTTGCCTAACAACATATTTATACCAAAGAATACAGTTTGAAGAAAATTGAAGAAAATAGTGTTTGAAGACATACATTTTCTACTTAGGATGAGTGTCACGTGGTCTCATCAATCCTGCAAGGGTTAAATGGCTTCATGTATAACAACAGGTACTAACTTCATTTTTTAAAATTTCTTGTTGTAATGTATAGATTTTATTTCCCCTTTATCATGTGTGCAACACTTAGAGAGTATATTTGGTAGTTGTGTGTAAAGAAAATATACAGGGTGATGCAGAATTCCAACACATAATAATATTAAATTATTGTTTGCTCATCAAAAAATAAAGATAATGCACCAATTAGCGTGTGCGCTGTATGTAGTTCTGAATGGCACATGTTCTTACTCCTCGGTTGTCATTGGTCAGCCATATTGTTATGAGGGAATGAGACTTATTATGGGATAAAATGTGTTATGATCTGTAAAAAGAGTTAAACAGTACCAAATGTTATATATACAAGGTAACTTTTCTTCTACGGTAGGGAACTCTGCTTTCACTCACATCATAAACTGAGCAACGCTCGTCAATTTGAGCCTTATTTCGTTAAAATATGTTCAGAAGTTTCGGAGATATATCCCTTAGTATATAGTAGTTAGGAGCAATGCACAACAATATAATATATATGAAAAAATGATATATGTTATATTGTTGAGATGTTGCCTAACAACATATTTATACCAAAGTGTACAGTTTTGAAGAAAATTGAAGAAAATAGTGTTTGAAGACATACGTTTTCTACTTAGGATGAGTGTCACGTGGTCTCATCAATCCTGTAAGGGTTAAATGGCTTCATGTATAACAACAGGTACTAAGTTCATGTTTAAAACTTCTTGTTGTAATATATAGATTTTCTTTCCCCTTTATCAGGTGTGCAACACTTAGATAGTATATTTGGTAGTTGTGTGGAAAAAAGTATACAGGGTGATGCAGAATTCCAACACTTAATAGTATAAAATTTATATTTGTTCATCAAGAAATGAAGTAAATGCACCAATTAGCGTGTGCGCTGTATGTAGTTCTGAATGGCACATGTTCTTTCTCTTCGGTTGTCATTGGTCAGCCATACTGTTATGAGGGAATGAGACTTATTATGGGATAAAATCTGTTATATTCTGTAAAAAGAGTTAAACAGTACCAAATGTTATATATACAAGGTAACCTTTCTTGTTCGGTAGGGGACTCTGCTTGCACTCGCATCATAAACTGGGCAATGTTCTTCAATTTGAGCTTTATTTCGATAAAATATATTCAGAAGTTTCGGAGATATAGCCCTTAGTATATAGTAGTTAGAAGCAATGCACAACAATATAATATATATGAAAAATGATATATGTTATATTGTTGAGATGTTGCCTAACAACATATTTATACCAAAGAATACAGTTTTGAAGAAAATTGAAGAAAATAGTGTTTGAAGACATACATTTTCTACTTAGGATGAGTGTCACGTGGTCTCATCAATCCTGCAAGGGTTAAATGGCTTCATGTATAACAACAGGTACTAACTTCATTTTTTAAAATTTCTTGTTGTAATGTATAGATTTTATTTCCCCTTTATCATGTGTGCAACACTTAGATAGTATATTTGGTAGTTGTGTGTAAAAAAAATATACAGGGTGATGCAGAATTCCAACCCTTAATAATATTAAATTATTGTTTGCTCATCAAAAAATAAAGAAAATGCACCAAATAGCGTGTGCGCTGTATGAAGTTCTGAATGGCACATGTTCTTACTCCTCGGTTGTCATTGGTCAGCCATATTGTTATGAGGGAATGAGACTTATTATGGGATAAAATCTCTTATATTCTGTAAAAAGAGTTAAACAGTACTTAATGTTATATATACAAGGTAACTTTTCTTCTACGGTAGGGAACTCTGCTTTCACTCACATCATAAACTGGGCAACGCTCGTCAATTTGAGCTTTATTTCGTTAAAATATGTTCAGAAGTTTCGGAGATATAGCCCTTAGTATATAGTAGTTAGGAGCAATGCACAACAATATAATATATATGAAAAAATGATATATGTTATATTGTTGAGATGTTGCCTAACAACATATTTATACCAAAGTGTACAGTTTTGAAGAAAATTGAAGAAAATAGTGTTTGAAGACATACGTTTTCTACTTAGGATGAGTGTCACGTGGTCTCATCAATCCTGAAAGGGTTAAATGTCTTCATGTATAACAACAGGTACTAAGTTCATTTTTTAAAACTTCTTGTTGTAATGTATAGATTTTCTTTTTCTTTATCAGGTGTGCAACACTTAGGTAGTATTTTTGGTAGTTGTGTGGAAAAAAATATACAGGGTGATGCAGAATTCCAACACTTAATAGTATAAAATTTATGTTTGTTCATCAAGAAATGAAGAAAATGCACCAATTAGCGTGTGCGGTGTATGTAGTTCTTAATGGCACATGTTCTTACTCCTTGGTTGTCATTGGTCAGCCATACTGTTATGAGTGAATGAGACTTATTATGGGATAAAATCTGTTATATTCTGTAAAAAGAGTTAAACAGTACCAAATATTATATATACAAGGTAACCTTTCTTCTACGGTAGGGAACTCTGCTTTCACTCACATCATAAACTGGGCAACGCTCGTCAATTTGAGCTTTATTTCGTTAAAATATGTTCAGAAGTTTCGGAGATATAGCAATTAGTATATAGTAGTTAGAAGCAATGCACAACAATATAATATATATGAAAAATGATATATGTTATATTGTTGAGATGTTGCCTAACAACATATTTATACCAAAGAATACAGTTTGAAGAAAATTGAAGAAAATAGTGTTTGAAGACATACATTTTCTACTTAGGATGAGTGTCACGTGGTCTCATCAATCCTGCAAGGGTTAAATGGCTTCATGTATAACAACAGGTACTAACTTCATTTTTTAAAATTTCTTGTTGTAATGTATAGATTTTATTTCCCCTTTATCATGTGTGCAACACTTAGATAGTATATTTGGTAGTTGTGTGTAAAGAAAATATACAGGGTGATGCAGAATTCCAACACATAATAATATTAAATTATTGTTTGCTCATCAAAAAATAAAGATAGTGCACCAATTAGCGTGTGCGCTGTATGTAGTTCTGAATGGCACATGTTCTTACTCCTCGGTTGTCATTGGTCAGCCATATTGTTATGAGGGAATGAGACTTATTATGGGATAAAATGTGTTATGATCTGTAAAAAGAGTTAAACAGTACCAAATGTTATATATACAAGGTAACTTTTCTTCTACGGTAGGGAACTCTGCTTTCACTCACATCATAAACTGAGCAACGCTCGTCAATTTGAGCCTTATTTCGTTAAAATATGTTCAGAAGTTTCGGAGATATATCCCTTAGTATATAGTAGTTAGGAGCAATGCACAACAATATAATATATATGAAAAAATGATATATGTTATATTGTTGAGATGTTGCCTAACAACATATTTATACCAAAGTGTACAGTTTTGAAGAAAATTGAAGAAAATAGTGTTTGAAGACATACGTTTTCTACTTAGGATGAGTGTCACGTGGTCTCATCAATCCTGTAAGGGTTAAATGGCTTCATGTATAACAACAGGTACTAAGTTCATGTTTAAAACTTCTTGTTGTAATATATAGATTTTCTTTCCCCTTTATCAGGTGTGCAACACTTAGATAGTATATTTGGTAGTTGTGTGGAAAAAAGTATACAGGGTGATGCAGAATTCCAACACTTAATAGTATAAAATTTATATTTGTTCATCAAGAAATGAAGAAAATGCACCAATTAGCGTGTGCGCTGTATGTAGTTCTGAATGGCACATGTTCTTTCTCTTCGGTTGTCATTGGTCAGCCATACTGTTATGAGGGAATGAGACTTATTATGGGATAAAATCTCTTATATTCTGTAAAAAGAGTTAAACAGTACTTAATGTTATATATACAAGGTAACTTTTCTTCTACGGTAGGGAACTCTGCTTTCACTCACATCATAAACTGGGCAACGCTCGTCAATTTGAGCTTTATTTCGTTAAAATATGTTCAGAAGTTTCGGAGATATAGCCCTTAGTATATAGTAGTTAGGAGCAATGCACAACAATATAATATATATGAAAAAATGATATATGTTATATTGTTGAGATGTTGCCTAACAACATATTTATACCAAAGTGTACAGTTTTGAAGAAAATTGAAGAAAATAGTGTTTGAAGACATACGTTTTCTACTTAGGATGAGTGTCACGTGGTCTCATCAATCCTGAAAGGGTTAAATGTCTTCATGTATAACAACAGGTACTAAGTTCATTTTTTAAAACTTCTTGTTGTAATGTATAGATTTTCTTTTTCTTTATCAGGTGTGCAACACTTAGGTAGTATTTTTGGTAGTTGTGTGGAAAAAAATATACAGGGTGATGCAGAATTCCAACACTTAATAGTATAAAATTTATGTTTGTTCATCAAGAAATGAAGAAAATGCACCAATTAGCGTGTGCGGTGTATGTAGTTCTTAATGGCACATGTTCTTACTCCTTGGTTGTCATTGGTCAGCCATACTGTTATGAGTGAATGAGACTTATTATGGGATAAAATCTGTTATATTCTGTAAAAAGAGTTAAACAGTACCAAATATTATATATACAAGGTAACCTTTCTTCTACGGTAGGGAACTCTGCTTTCACTCACATCATAAACTGGGCAACGCTCGTCAATTTGAGCTTTATTTCGTTAAAATATGTTCAGAAGTTTCGGAGATATAGCAATTAGTATATAGTAGTTAGAAGCAATGCACAACAATATAATATATATGAAAAATGATATATGTTATATTGTTGAGATGTTGCCTAACAACATATTTATACCAAAGAATACAGTTTGAAGAAAATTGAAGAAAATAGTGTTTGAAGACATACATTTTCTACTTAGGATGAGTGTCACGTGGTCTCATCAATCCTGCAAGGGTTAAATGGCTTCATGTATAACAACAGGTACTAACTTCATTTTTTAAAATTTCTTGTTGTAATGTATAGATTTTATTTCCCCTTTATCATGTGTGCAACACTTAGATAGTATATTTGGTAGTTGTGTGTAAAGAAAATATACAGGGTGATGCAGAATTCCAACACATAATAATATTAAATTATTGTTTGCTCATCAAAAAATAAAGATAGTGCACCAATTAGCGTGTGCGCTGTATGTAGTTCTGAATGGCACATGTTCTTACTCCTCGGTTGTCATTGGTCAGCCATATTGTTATGAGGGAATGAGACTTATTATGGGATAAAATGTGTTATGATCTGTAAAAAGAGTTAAACAGTACCAAATGTTATATATACAAGGTAACTTTTCTTCTACGGTAGGGAACTCTGCTTTCACTCACATCATAAACTGAGCAACGCTCGTCAATTTGAGCCTTATTTCGTTAAAATATGTTCAGAAGTTTCGGAGATATATCCCTTAGTATATAGTAGTTAGGAGCAATGCACAACAATATAATATATATGAAAAAATGATATATGTTATATTGTTGAGATGTTGCCTAACAACATATTTATACCAAAGTGTACAGTTTTGAAGAAAATTGAAGAAAATAGTGTTTGAAGACATACGTTTTCTACTTAGGATGAGTGTCACGTGGTCTCATCAATCCTGTTAGGGTCAAATGGCTTCATGTATAACAACAGGTACTAAGTTCATGTTTAAAACTTCTTGTTGTAATATATAGATTTTCTTTCCCCTTTATCAGGTGTGCAACACTTAGATAGTATATTTGGTAGTTGTGTGGAAAAAAGTATACAAGGTGATGCAGAATTCCAACACTTAATAGTATAAAATTTATATTTGTTCATCAAGAAATGAAGAAAATGCACCAATTAGCGTGTGCGCTGTATGTAGTTCTGAATGGCACATGTTCTTTCTCTTCGGTTGTCATTGGTCAGCCATACTGTTATGAGGGAATCAGACTTATTATGGGATAAAATCTCTTATATTCTGTAAAAAGAGTTAAACAGTACTTAATGTTATATATACAAGGTAACTTTTCTTCTACGGTAGGGAACTCTGCTTTCACTCACATCATAAACTGGGCAACGCTCGTCAATTTGAGCTTTATTTCGTTAAAATATGTTCAGAAGTTTCGGAGATATAGCCCTTAGTATATAGTAGTTAGGAGCAATGCACAACAATATAATATATATGAAAAAATGATATATGTTATATTGTTGAGATGTTGCCTAACAACATATTTATACCAAAGTGTACAGTTTTGAAGAAAATTGAAGAAAATAGTGTTTGAAGACATACGTTTTCTACTTAGGATGAGTGTCACGTGGTCTCATCAATCCTGAAAGGGTTAAATGGCTTCATGTATAACAACAGGTACTAAGTTCATTTTTTAAAACTTCTTGTTGTAATGTATAGATTTTCTTTTTCTTTATCAGGTGTGCAACACTTAGGTAGTATTTTTGGTAGTTGTGTGGAAAAAAATATACAGGGTGATGCAGAATTCCAACACTTAATAGTATAAAATTTATGTTTGTTCATCAAGAAATGAAGAAAATGCACCAATTAGCGTGTGCGGTGTATGTAGTTCTTAATGGCACATGTTCTTACTCCTTGGTTGTCATTGGTCAGCCATACTGTTATGAGTGAATGAGACTTATTATGGGATAAAATCTGTTATATTCTGTAAAAAGAGTTAAACAGTACCAAATATTATATATACAAGGTAACCTTTCTTCTACGGTAGGGAACTCTGCTTTCACTCACATCATAAACTGGGCAACGCTCGTCAATTTGAGCTTTATTTCGTTAAAATATGTTCAGAAGTTTCGGAGATATAGCAATTAGTATATAGTAGTTAGAAGCAATGCACAACAATATAATATATATGAAAAATGATATATGTTATATTGTTGAGATGTTGCCTAACAACATATTTATACCAAAGAATACAGTTTGAAGAAAATTGAAGAAAATAGTGTTTGAAGACATACATTTTCTACTTAGGATGAGTGTCACGTGGTCTCATCAATCCTGCAAGGGTTAAATGGCTTCATGTATAACAACAGGTACTAACTTCATTTTTTAAAATTTCTTGTTGTAATGTATAGATTTTATTTCCCCTTTATCATGTGTGCAACACTTAGATAGTATATTTGGTAGTTGTGTGTAAAGAAAATATACAGGGTGATGCAGAATTCCAACACATAATAATATTAAATTATTGTTTGCTCATCAAAAAATAAAGATAGTGCACCAATTAGCGTGTGCGCTGTATGTAGTTCTGAATGGCACATGTTCTTACTCCTCGGTTGTCATTGGTCAGCCATATTGTTATGAGGGAATGAGACTTATTATGGGATAAAATGTGTTATGATCTGTAAAAAGAGTTAAACAGTACCAAATGTTATATATACAAGGTAACTTTTCTTCTACGGTAGGGAACTCTGCTTTCACTCACATCATAAACTGAGCAACGCTCGTCAATTTGAGCCTTATTTCGTTAAAATATGTTCAGAAGTTTCGGAGATATATCCCTTAGTATATAGTAGTTAGGAGCAATGCACAACAATATAATATATATGAAAAAATGATATATGTTATATTGTTGAGATGTTGCCTAACAACATATTTATACCAAAGTGTACAGTTTTGAAGAAAATTGAAGAAAATAGTGTTTGAAGACATACGTTTTCTACTTAGGATGAGTGTCACGTGGTCTCATCAATCCTGTAAGGGTTAAATGGCTTCATGTATAACAACAGGTACTAAGTTCATGTTTAAAACTTCTTGATGTAATATATAGATTTTCTTTCCCCTTTATCAGGTGTGCAACACTTAGATAGTATATTTGGTAGTTGTGTGGAAAAAAGTATACAGGGTGATGCAGAATTCCAACACTTAATAGTATAAAATTTATATTTGTTCATCAAGAAATGAAGAAAATGCACCAATTAGCGTGTGCGCTGTATGTAGTTCTGAATGGCACATGTTCTTTCTCTTCGGTTGTCATTGGTCAGCCATACTGTTATGAGGGAATGAGACTTATTATGGGATAAAATCTCTTATATTCTGTAAAAAGAGTTAAACAGTACTTAATGTTATATATACAAGGTAACTTTTCTTCTACGGTAGGGAACTCTGCTTTCACTCACATCATAAACTGGGCAACGCTCGTCAATTTGAGCTTTATTTCGTTAAAATATGTTCAGAAGTTTCGGAGATATAGCCCTTAGTATATAGTAGTTAGGAGCAATGCACAACAATATAATATATATGAAAAAATGATATATGTTATATTGTTGAGATGTTGCCTAACAACATATTTATACCAAAGTGTACAGTTTTGAAGAAAATTGAAGAAAATAGTGTTTGAAGACATACGTTTTCTACTTAGGATGAGTGTCACGTGGTCTCATCAATCCTGAAAGGGTTAAATGTCTTCATGTATAACAACAGGTACTAAGTTCATTTTTTAAAACTTCTTGTTGTAATGTATAGATTTTCTTTTTCTTTATCAGGTGTGCAACACTTAGGTAGTATTTTTGGTAGTTGTGTGGAAAAAAATATACAGGGTGATGCAGAATTCCAACACTTAATAGTATAAAATTTATGTTTGTTCATCAAGAAATGAAGAAAATGCACCAATTAGCGTGTGCGGTGTATGTAGTTCTTAATGGCACATGTTCTTACTCCTTGGTTGTCATTGGTCAGCCATACTGTTATGAGTGAATGAGACTTATTATGGGATAAAATCTGTTATATTCTGTAAAAAGAGTTAAACAGTACCAAATATTATATATACAAGGTAACCTTTCTTCTACGGTAGGGAACTCTGCTTTCACTCACATCATAAACTGGGCAACGCTCGTCAATTTGAGCTTTATTTCGTTAAAATATGTTCAGAAGTTTCGGAGATATAGCAATTAGTATATAGTAGTTAGAAGCAATGCACAACAATATAATATATATGAAAAATGATATATGTTATATTGTTGAGATGTTGCCTAACAACATATTTATACCAAAGAATACAGTTTGAAGAAAATTGAAGAAAATAGTGTTTGAAGACATACATTTTCTACTTAGGATGAGTGTCACGTGGTCTCATCAATCCTGCAAGGGTTAAATGGCTTCATGTATAACAACAGGTACTAACTTCATTTTTTAAAATTTCTTGTTGTAATGTATAGATTTTATTTCCCCTTTATCATGTGTGCAACACTTAGATAGTATATTTGGTAGTTGTGTGTAAAGAAAATATACAGGGTGATGCAGAATTCCAACACATAATAATATTAAATTATTGTTTGCTCATCAAAAAATAAAGATAGTGCACCAATTAGCGTGTGCGCTGTATGTAGTTCTGAATGGCACATGTTCTTACTCCTCGGTTGTCATTGGTCAGCCATATTGTTATGAGGGAATGAGACTTATTATGGGATAAAATGTGTTATGATCTGTAAAAAGAGTTAAACAGTACCAAATGTTATATATACAAGGTAACTTTTCTTCTACGGTAGGGAACTCTGCTTTCACTCACATCATAAACTGAGCAACGCTCGTCAATTTGAGCCTTATTTCGTTAAAATATGTTCAGAAGTTTCGGAGATATATCCCTTAGTATATAGTAGTTAGGAGCAATGCACAACAATATAATATATATGAAAAAATGATATATGTTATATTGTTGAGATGTTGCCTAACAACATATTTATACCAAAGTGTACAGTTTTGAAGAAAATTGAAGAAAATAGTGTTTGAAGACATACGTTTTCTACTTAGGATGAGTGTCACGTGGTCTCATCAATCCTGTTAGGGTCAAATGGCTTCATGTATAACAACAGGTACTAAGTTCATGTTTAAAACTTCTTGTTGTAATATATAGATTTTCTTTCCCCTTTATCAGGTGTGCAACACTTAGATAGTATATTTGGTAGTTGTGTGGAAAAAAGTATACAAGGTGATGCAGAATTCCAACACTTAATAGTATAAAATTTATATTTGTTCATCAAGAAATGAAGAAAATGCACCAATTAGCGTGTGCGCTGTATGTAGTTCTGAATGGCACATGTTCTTTCTCTTCGGTTGTCATTGGTCAGCCATACTGTTATGAGGGAATCAGACTTATTATGGGATAAAATCTCTTATATTCTGTAAAAAGAGTTAAACAGTACTTAATGTTATATATACAAGGTAACTTTTCTTCTACGGTAGGGAACTCTGCTTTCACTCACATCATAAACTGGGCAACGCTCGTCAATTTGAGCTTTATTTCGTTAAAATATGTTCAGAAGTTTCGGAGATATAGCCCTTAGTATATAGTAGTTAGGAGCAATGCACAACAATATAATATATATGAAAAAATGATATATGTTATATTGTTGAGATGTTGCCTAACAACATATTTATACCAAAGTGTACAGTTTTGAAGAAAATTGAAGAAAATAGTGTTTGAAGACATACGTTTTCTACTTAGGATGAGTGTCACGTGGTCTCATCAATCCTGAAAGGGTTAAATGGCTTCATGTATAACAACAGGTACTAAGTTCATTTTTTAAAACTTCTTGTTGTAATGTATAGATTTTCTTTTTCTTTATCAGGTGTGCAACACTTAGGTAGTATTTTTGGTAGTTGTGTGGAAAAAAATATACAGGGTGATGCAGAATTCCAACACTTAATAGTATAAAATTTATGTTTGTTCATCAAGAAATGAAGAAAATGCACCAATTAGCGTGTGCGGTGTATGTAGTTCTTAATGGCACATGTTCTTACTCCTTGGTTGTCATTGGTCAGCCATATTGTTATGAGGGAATGAGACTTATTATGGGATAAAATGTGTTATGATCTGTAAAAAGAGTTAAACAGTACCAAATGTTATATATACAAGGTAACTTTTCTTCTACGGTAGGGAACTCTGCTTCCACTCACATCATAAACTGAGCAACGCTCGTCAATTTGAGCCTTATTTCGTTAAAATATGTTCAGAAGTTTCGGAGATATATCCCTTAGTATATAGTAGTTAGGAGCAATGCACAACAATATAATATATATGAAAAAATGATATATGTTATATTGTTGAGATGTTGCCTAACAACATATTTATACCAAAGAATACAGTTTGAAGAAAATTGAAGAAAATAGTGTTTGAAGACATACATTTTCTACTTAGGATGAGTGTCACGTGGTCTCATCAATCCTGCAAGGGTTAAATGGCTTCATGTATAACAACAGGTACTAACTTCATTTTTTAAAATTTCTTGTTGTAATGTATAGATTTTATTTCCCCTTTATCATGTGTGCAACACTTAGATAGTATATTTGGTAGTTGTGTGTAAAGAAAATATACAGGGTGATGCAGAATTCCAACACATAATAATATTAAATTATTGTTTGCTCATCAAAAAATAAAGATAGTGCACCAATTAGCGTGTGCGCTGTATGTAGTTCTGAATGGCACATGTTCTTACTCCTCGGTTGTCATTGGTCAGCCATATTGTTATGAGGGAATGAGACTTATTATGGGATAAAATGTGTTATGATCTGTAAAAAGAGTTAAACAGTACCAAATGTTATATATACAAGGTAACTTTTCTTCTACGGTAGGGAACTCTGCTTTCACTCACATCATAAACTGAGCAACGCTCGTCAATTTGAGCCTTATTTCGTTAAAATATGTTCAGAAGTTTCGGAGATATATCCCTTAGTATATAGTAGTTAGGAGCAATGCACAACAATATAATATATATGAAAAAATGATATATGTTATATTGTTGAGATGTTGCCTAACAACATATTTATACCAAAGTGTACAGTTTTGAAGAAAATTGAAGAAAATAGTGTTTGAAGACATACGTTTTCTACTTAGGATGAGTGTCACGTGGTCTCATCAATCCTGTAAGGGTTAAATGGCTTCATGTATAACAACAGGTACTAAGTTCATGTTTAAAACTTCTTGTTGTAATATATAGATTTTCTTTCCCCTTTATCAGGTGTGCAACACTTAGATAGTATATTTGGTAGTTGTGTGGAAAAAAGTATACAGGGTAATGCAGAATTCCAACACTTAATAGTATAAAATTTATATTTGTTCATCAAGAAATGAAGAAAATGCACCAATTAGCGTGTGCGCTGTATGTAGTTCTGAATGGCACATGTTCTTTCTCTTCGGTTGTCATTGGTCAGCCATACTGTTATGAGGGAATGAGATTTATTATGGGATAAAATCTGTTATATTCTGTAAAAAGAGTTAAACAGTACCAAATGTTATATATACAAGGTAACCTTTCTTGTTCGGTAGGGGACTCTGCTTGCACTCGCATCATAAACTGGGCAATGTTCTTCAATTTGAGCTTTATTTCGATAAAATATATTCAGAAGTTTCGGAGATATAGCCCTTAGTATATAGTAGTTAGAAGCAATGCACAACAATATAATATATATGAAAAATGATATATGTTATATTGTTGAGATGTTGCCTAACAACATATTTATACCAAAGAATACAGTTTTGAAGAAAATTGAAGAAAATAGTGTTTGAAGACATACATTTTCTACTTAGGATGAGTGTCACGTGGTCTCATCAATCCTGCAAGGGTTAAATGGCTTCATGTATAACAACAGGTACTAACTTCATTTTTTAAAATTTCTTGTTGTAATGTATAGATTTTATTTCCCCTTTATCATGTGTGCAACACTTAGATAGTATATTTGGTAGTTGTGTGTAAAAAAAATATACAGGGTGATGCAGAATTCCAACCCTTAATAATATTAAATTATTGTTTGCTCATCAAAAAATAAAGAAATTGCACCAAATAGCGTGTGCGCTGTATGAAGTTCTGAATGGCACATGTTCTTACTCCTCGGTTGTCATTGGTCAGCCATATTGTTATGAGGGAATGAGACTTATTATGGGATAAAATCTCTTATATTCTGTAAAAAGAGTTAAACAGTACTTAATGTTATATATACAAGGTAACTTTTCTTCTACGGTAGGGAACTCTGCTTTCACTCACATCATAAACTGGGCAACGCTCGTCAATTTGAGCTTTATTTCGTTAAAATATGTTCAGAAGTTTCGGAGATATAGCCCTTAGTATATTGTAGTTAGGAGCAATGCACAACAATATAATATATATGAAAAAATGATATATGTTATATTGTTGAGATGTTGCCTAACAACATATTTATACCAAAGTGTACAGTTTTGAAGAAAATTGAAGAAAATAGTGTTTGAAGACATACGTTTTCTACTTAGGATGAGTGTCACGTGGTCTCATCAATCCTGAAAGGGTTAAATGGCTTCATGTATAACAACAGGTACTAAGTTCATTTTTTAAAACTTCTTGTTGTAATGTATAGATTTTCTTTTTCTTTATCAGGTGTGCAACACTTAGGTAGTATTTTTGGTAGTTGTGTGGAAAAAAATATACAGGGTGATGCAGAATTCCAACACTTAATAGTATAAAATTTATGTTTGTTCATCAAGAAATGAAGAAAATGCACCAATTAGCGTGTGCGGTGTATGTAGTTCTTAATGGCACATGTTCTTACTCCTTGGTTGTCATTGGTCAGCCATACTGTTATGAGTGAATGAGACTTATTATGGGATAAAATCTGTTATATTCTGTAAAAAGAGTTAAACAGTACCAAATATTATATATACAAGGTAACCTTTCTTCTACGGTAGGGAACTCTGCTTTCACTCACATCATAAACTGGGCAACGCTCGTCAATTTGAGCTTTATTTCGTTAAAATATGTTCAGAAGTTTCGGAGATATAGCAATTAGTATATAGTAGTTAGAAGCAATGCACAACAATATAATATATATGAAAAATGATATATGTTATATTGTTGAGATGTTGCCTAACAACATATTTATACCAAAGAATACAGTTTTGAAGAAAATTGAAGAAAATAGTGTTTGAAGACATACATTTTCTACTTAGGATGAGTGTAACGTGGTCTCATCAATCCTGCAAGGGTTAAATGGCTTCATGTATAACAACAGGTACTAACTTCATTTTTTAAAATTTCTTGTTGTAATGTATAGATTTTATTTCCCCTTTATCATGTGTGCAACACTTAGATAGTACATTTGGTAGTTGTGTGTAAAGAAAATATACAGGGTGATGCAGAATTCCAACACATAATAATATTAAATTATTGTTTGCTCATCAAAAAATAAAGATAATGCACCAATTAGCGTGTGCGCTGTATGTAGTTCTGAATGGCACATGTTCTTACTCCTCGGTTGTCATTGGTCAGCCATATTGTTATGAGGGAATGAGACTTATTATGGGATAAAATGTGTTATGATCTGTAAAAAGAGTTAAACAGTACCAAATGTTATATATACAAGGTAACTTTTCTTCTACGGTAGGGAACTCTGCTTTCACTCACATCATAAACTGAGCAACGCTCGTCAATTTGAGCCTTATTTCGTTAAAATATGTTCAGAAGTTTCGGAGATATATCCCTTAGTATATAGTAGTTAGGAGCAATGCACAACAATATAATATATATGAAAAAATGATATATGTTATATTGTTGAGATGTTGCCTAACAACATATTTATACCAAAGTGTACAGTTTTGAAGAAAATTGAAGAAAATAGTGTTTGAAGACATACGTTTTCTACTTAGGATGAGTGTCACGTGGTCTCATCAATCCTGCAAGGGTTAAATGGCTTCATGTATAACAAAAGGTACTAAGTTCATGTTTAAAACTTCTTGTTGTAATATATAGATTTTCTTTCCCCTTTATCAGGTGTGCAACACTTAGATAGTATATTTGGTAGTTGTGTGGAAAAAAGTATACAGGGTGATGCAGAATTCCAACACTTAATAGTATAAAATTTATATTTGTTCATCAAGAAATGAAGAAAATGCACCAATTAGCGTGTGCGCTGTATGTAGTTCTGAATGGCACATGTTCTTTCTCCTCGGTTGTCATTGGTCAGCCATACTGTTATGAGGGAATGAGACTTATTATGGGATAAAATCTGTTATATTCTGTAAAAAGAGTTAAACAGTACCAAATGTTATATATACAAGGTAACTTTTCTTGTTCGGTAGGGGACTCTGCTTGCACTCGCATCATAAACTGGGCAATGTTCTTCAATTTGAGCTTTATTTCGTTAAAATATGTTCAGAAGTTTCGGAGATATATCCCTTAGTATATAGTAGTTAGGAGCAATGCACAACAATATAATATATATGAAAAAATGATATATGTTATATTGTTGAGATGTTGCCTAACAACATATTTATACCAAAGTGTACAGTTTTGAAGAAAATTGAAGAAAATAGTGTTTGAAGACATACGTTTTCTACTTAGGATGAGTGTCACGTGGTCTCATCAATCCTGCAAGGGTTAAATGGCTTCATGTATAACAACAGGTACTAAGTTCATTTTTTAAAACTTCTTGTTGTAATGTATAGATTTTCTTTTTCTTTATCAGGTGTGCAACACTTAGGTAGTATATTTGGTAGTTGTGTGTAAAAAAAATATACAGGGTGATGCAGAATTCCAACCCTTAATAATATTAAATTATTGTTTGCTCATCAAAAAATAAAGAAAATGCACCAAATAGCGTGTGCGCTGTATGAAGTTCTGAATGGCACATGTTCTTACTCCTCGGTTGTCATTGGTCAGCCATATTGTTATGAGGGAATGAGACTTATTATGGGATAAAATCTCTTATATTCTGTAAAAAGAGTTAAACAGTACTTAATGTTATATATACAAGGTAACTTTTCTTCTACGGTAGGGAACTCTGCTTTCACTCACATCATAAACTGGGCAACGCTCGTCAATTTGAGCTTTATTTCGTTAAAATATGTTCAGAAGTTTCGGAGATATAGCCCTTAGTATATAGTAGTTAGGAGCAATGCACAACAATATAATATATATGAAAAAATGATATATGTTATATTGTTGAGATGTTGCCTAACAACATATTTATACCAAAGTGTACAGTTTTGAAGAAAATTGAAGAAAATAGTGTTTGAAGACATACGTTTTCTACTTAGGATGAGTGTCACGTGGTCTCATCAATCCTGAAAGGGTTAAATGGCTTCATGTATAACAACAGGTACTAAGTTCATTTTTTAAAACTTCTTGTTGTAATGTATAGATTTTCTTTTTCTTTATCAGGTGTGCAACACTTAGGTAGTATTTTTGGTAGTTGTGTGGAAAAAAATATACAGAGTGATGCAGAATTCCAACACTTAATAGTATAAAATTTATGTTTGTTCATCAAGAAATGAAGAAAATGCACCAATTAGCGTGTGCGTTGTATGTAGTTCTTAATGGCACATGTTCTTACTCCTTGGTTGTCATTGGTCAGCCATACTGTTATGAGTGAATGAGACTTATTATGGGATAAAATCTGTTATATTCTGTAAAAAGAGTTAAACAGTACCAAATATTATATATACAAGGTAACCTTTCTTCTACGGTAGGGAACTCTGCTTTCACTCACATCATAAGCTGGGCAACGCTCGTCAATTTGAGCTTTATTTCGTTAAAATATGTTCAGAAGTTTCGGAGATATAGCCCTTAGTATATAGTAGTTAGGAGCAATGCACAACAATATAATATATATGAAAAAATGATATATGTTATATTGTTGAGATGTTGCCTAACAACATATTTATACCAAAGTGTACAGTTTTGAAGAAAATTGAAGAAAATAGTGTTTGAAGACATACGTTTTCTACTCAGGATGAGTGTCACGTGGTCTCATCAATCCTGCAAGGGTTAAATGGCTTCATGTATAACAACAGTACTAACTTCATTTTTTAAAATTTCTTGTTGTAATGTATAGATTTTATTTCCCCTTTATCATGTGTGCAACACTTAGATAGTATATTTGGTAGTTGTGTGGATAAAAATATACAGGGTGATGCAGAATTCCAACACTTAATAGTATAAAATTTATATTTGTTCATCAAGAAATGAAGAAAATGCACCAATTAGCGTGTGCGCTGTATGTAGTTCTGAATGGCACATGTTCTTTCTCCTCGGTGTCATTGGTCAGCCATACTGTTATGAGGGAATGAGACTTATTATGGGATAAAATCTGTTATATTCTGTAAAAAGAGTTAAACAGTACCAAATGTTATATATACAAGGTAACTTTTCTTCTTCGGTAGGGGACTCTATTTGCACTCGCATCATAAACTGGGCAATGTTCTTCAATTTGAGCTTTATTTCGATAAAATATGTTCAGAAGTTTCGGAGATATAGCCCTTAGTATATAGTAGTTAGAAGCAATGCACAACAATATAATATATATGAAAAATGACATATGTTTATTGTTGAGATATTGCCTAACAACATATTTATACCAAAGTGTACAGTTTTGAAGAAAATTGAAGAAAATAGTGTTTGAAGACATACATTTTCTACTTAGGATGATTGTCACGTGGTCTCATCAATCCTGCAAGGGTTAAATGGCTTCATGTATAACAACAGGTACTAACTTCATTTTTTAAAATTTCTTGTTATAATGTATAGATTTTATTTCCCCTTTATCATGTGTGCAACACTTAGATAGTATATTTGGTAGTTGTGTGTAAAAAAAATATACAGGGTGATGCAGAATTCCAACACATAATAATATTAAATTATTGTTTGCTCATCAAAAAATAAAGATAATGCACCAATTAGCGTGTGCGCTGTATGTAGTTCTGAATGGCACATGTTCTTACTCCTCGGTTGTCATTGGTCAGCCATATTGTTATGAGGGAATGAGACTTATTATGGGATAAAATTTGTTATTATCTGTAAAAACAGTTAAACAGTACCAAATATTATATATACAAGGTAACCTTTCTTCTACGGTAGGGAACTCTGCTTTCACTCACATCATAAACTGGGCAACGCTCGTCAATTTGAGCTTTATTTCGTTAAAATATGTTCAGAAGTTTCGGAGATATAGCAATTAGTATATAGTAGTTAGAAGCAATGCACAACAATATAATATATATGAAAAATGATATATGTTATATTGTTGAGATGTTGCCTAACAACATATTTATACCAAAGAATACAGTTTTGAAGAAAATTGAAGAAAATAGTGTTTGAAGACATACATTTTCTACTTAGGATGAGTGTAACGTGGTCTCATCAATCCTGCAAGGGTTAAATGGCTTCATGTATAACAACAGGTACTAACTTCATTTTTTAAAATTTCTTGTTGTAATGTATAGATTTTATTTCCCCTTTATCATGTGTGCAACACTTAGATAGTACATTTGGTAGTTGTGTGTAAAGAAAATATACAGGGTGATGCAGAATTCCAACACATAATAATATTAAATTATTGTTTGCTCATCAAAAAATAAAGATAATGCACCAATTAGCGTGTGCGCTGTATGTAGTTCTGAATGGCACATGTTCTTACTCCTCGGTTGTCATTGGTCAGCCATATTGTTATGAGGGAATGAGACTTATTATGGGATAAAATGTGTTATGATCTGTAAAAAGAGTTAAACAGTACCAAATGTTATATATACAAGGTAACTTTTCTTCTACGGTAGGGAACTCTGCTTTCACTCACATCATAAACTGAGCAACGCTCGTCAATTTGAGCCTTATTTCGTTAAAATATGTTCAGAAGTTTCGGAGATATATCCCTTAGTATATAGTAGTTAGGAGCAATGCACAACAATATAATATATATGAAAAAATGATATATGTTATATTGTTGAGATGTTGCCTAACAACATATTTATACCAAAGTGTACAGTTTTGAAGAAAATTGAAGAAAATAGTGTTTGAAGACATACGTTTTCTACTTAGGATGAGTGTCACGTGGTCTCATCAATCCTGCAAGGGTTAAATGGCTTCATGTATAACAAAAGGTACTAAGTTCATGTTTAAAACTTCTTGTTGTAATATATAGATTTTCTTTCCCCTTTATCAGGTGTGCAACACTTAGATAGTATATTTGGTAGTTGTGTGGAAAAAAGTATACAGGGTGATGCAGAATTCCAACACTTAATAGTATAAAATTTATATTTGTTCATCAAGAAATGAAGAAAATGCACCAATTAGCGTGTGCGCTGTATGTAGTTCTGAATGGCACATGTTCTTTCTCCTCGGTTGTCATTGGTCAGCCATACTGTTATGAGGGAATGAGACTTATTATGGGATAAAATCTGTTATATTCTGTAAAAAGAGTTAAACAGTACCAAATGTTATATATACAAGGTAACTTTTCTTGTTCGGTAGGGGACTCTGCTTGCACTCGCATCATAAACTGGGCAATGTTCTTCAATTTGAGCTTTATTTCGTTAAAATATGTTCAGAAGTTTCGGAGATATATCCCTTAGTATATAGTAGTTAGGAGCAATGCACAACAATATAATATATATGAAAAAATGATATATGTTATATTGTTGAGATGTTGCCTAACAACATATTTATACCAAAGTGTACAGTTTTGAAGAAAATTGAAGAAAATAGTGTTTGAAGACATACGTTTTCTACTTAGGATGAGTGTCACGTGGTCTCATCAATCCTGCAAGGGTTAAATGGCTTCATGTATAACAACAGGTACTAAGTTCATTTTTTAAAACTTCTTGTTGTAATGTATAGATTTTCTTTTTCTTTATCAGGTGTGCAACACTTAGGTAGTATATTTGGTAGTTGTGTGTAAAAAAAATATACAGGGTGATGCAGAATTCCAACCCTTAATAATATTAAATTATTGTTTGCTCATCAAAAAATAAAGAAAATGCACCAAATAGCGTGTGCGCTGTATGAAGTTCTGAATGGCACATGTTCTTACTCCTCGGTTGTCATTGGTCAGCCATATTGTTATGAGGGAATGAGACTTATTATGGGATAAAATCTCTTATATTCTGTAAAAAGAGTTAAACAGTACTTAATGTTATATATACAAGGTAACTTTTCTTCTACGGTAGGGAACTCTGCTTTCACTCACATCATAAACTGGGCAACGCTCGTCAATTTGAGCTTTATTTCGTTAAAATATGTTCAGAAGTTTCGGAGATATAGCCCTTAGTATATAGTAGTTAGGAGCAATGCACAACAATATAATATATATGAAAAAATGATATATGTTATATTGTTGAGATGTTGCCTAACAACATATTTATACCAAAGTGTACAGTTTTGAAGAAAATTGAAGAAAATAGTGTTTGAAGACATACGTTTTCTACTTAGGATGAGTGTCACGTGGTCTCATCAATCCTGAAAGGGTTAAATGGCTTCATGTATAACAACAGGTACTAAGTTCATTTTTTAAAACTTCTTGTTGTAATGTATAGATTTTCTTTTTCTTTATCAGGTGTGCAACACTTAGGTAGTATTTTTGGTAGTTGTGTGGAAAAAAATATACAGAGTGATGCAGAATTCCAACACTTAATAGTATAAAATTTATGTTTGTTCATCAAGAAATGAAGAAAATGCACCAATTAGCGTGTGCGTTGTATGTAGTTCTTAATGGCACATGTTCTTACTCCTTGGTTGTCATTGGTCAGCCATACTGTTATGAGTGAATGAGACTTATTATGGGATAAAATCTGTTATATTCTGTAAAAAGAGTTAAACAGTACCAAATATTATATATACAAGGTAACCTTTCTTCTACGGTAGGGAACTCTGCTTTCACTCACATCATAAGCTGGGCAACGCTCGTCAATTTGAGCTTTATTTCGTTAAAATATGTTCAGAAGTTTCGGAGATATATCCCTTAGTATATAGTAGTTAGGAGCAATGCACAACAATATAATATATATGAAAAAATGATATATGTTATATTGTTGAGATGTTGCCTAACAACATATTTATACCAAAGTGTACAGTTTTGAAGAAAATTGAAGAAAATAGTGTTTGAAGACATACGTTTTCTACTTAGGATGAGTGTCACGTGGTCTCATCAATCCTGCAAGGGTTAAATGGCTTCATGTATAACAAAAGGTACTAAGTTCATGTTTAAAACTTCTTGTTGTAATATATAGATTTTCTTTCCCCTTTATCAGGTGTGCAACACTTAGATAGTATATTTGGTAGTTGTGTGGAAAAAAGTATACAGGGTGATGCAGAATTCCAACACTTAATAGTATAAAATTTATATTTGTTCATCAAGAAATGAAGAAAATGCACCAATTAGCGTGTGCGCTGTATGTAGTTCTGAATGGCACATGTTCTTTCTCCTCGGTTGTCATTGGTCAGCCATACTGTTATGAGGGAATGAGACTTATTATGGGATAAAATCTGTTATATTCTGTAAAAAGAGTTAAACAGTACCAAATGTTATATATACAAGGTAACTTTTCTTGTTCGGTAGGGGACTCTGCTTGCACTCGCATCATAAACTGGGCAATGTTCTTCAATTTGAGCTTTATTTCGTTAAAATATGTTCAGAAGTTTCGGAGATATATCCCTTAGTATATAGTAGTTAGGAGCAATGCACAACAATATAATATATATGAAAAAATGATATATGTTATATTGTTGAGATGTTGCCTAACAACATATTTATACCAAAGTGTACAGTTTTGAAGAAAATTGAAGAAAATAGTGTTTGAAGACATACGTTTTCTACTTAGGATGAGTGTCACGTGGTCTCATCAATCCTGCAAGGGTTAAATGGCTTCATGTATAACAACAGGTACTAAGTTCATTTTTTAAAACTTCTTGTTGTAATGTATAGATTTTCTTTTTCTTTATCAGGTGTGCAACACTTAGGTAGTATATTTGGTAGTTGTGTGTAAAAAAAATATACAGGGTGATGCAGAATTCCAACCCTTAATAATATTAAATTATTGTTTGCTCATCAAAAAATAAAGAAAATGCACCAAATAGCGTGTGCGCTGTATGAAGTTCTGAATGGCACATGTTCTTACTCCTCGGTTGTCATTGGTCAGCCATATTGTTATGAGGGAATGAGACTTATTATGGGATAAAATCTCTTATATTCTGTAAAAAGAGTTAAACAGTACTTAATGTTATATATACAAGGTAACTTTTCTTCTACGGTAGGGAACTCTGCTTTCACTCACATCATAAACTGGGCAACGCTCGTCAATTTGAGCTTTATTTCGTTAAAATATGTTCAGAAGTTTCGGAGATATAGCCCTTAGTATATAGTAGTTAGGAGCAATGCACAACAATATAATATATATGAAAAAATGATATATGTTATATTGTTGAGATGTTGCCTAACAACATATTTATACCAAAGTGTACAGTTTTGAAGAAAATTGAAGAAAATAGTGTTTGAAGACATACGTTTTCTACTTAGGATGAGTGTCACGTGGTCTCATCAATCCTGAAAGGGTTAAATGGCTTCATGTATAACAACAGGTACTAAGTTCATTTTTTAAAACTTCTTGTTGTAATGTATAGATTTTCTTTTTCTTTATCAGGTGTGCAACACTTAGGTAGTATTTTTGGTAGTTGTGTGGAAAAAAATATACAGAGTGATGCAGAATTCCAACACTTAATAGTATAAAATTTATGTTTGTTCATCAAGAAATGAAGAAAATGCACCAATTAGCGTGTGCGTTGTATGTAGTTCTTAATGGCACATGTTCTTACTCCTTGGTTGTCATTGGTCAGCCATACTGTTATGAGTGAATGAGACTTATTATGGGATAAAATCTGTTATATTCTGTAAAAAGAGTTAAACAGTACCAAATATTATATATACAAGGTAACCTTTCTTCTACGGTAGGGAACTCTGCTTTCACTCACATCATAAGCTGGGCAACGCTCGTCAATTTGAGCTTTATTTCGTTAAAATATGTTCAGAAGTTTCGGAGATATAGCCCTTAGTATATAGTAGTTAGGAGCAATGCACAACAATATAATATATATGAAAAAATGATATATGTTATATTGTTGAGATGTTGCCTAACAACATATTTATACCAAAGTGTACAGTTTTGAAGAAAATTGAAGAAAATAGTGTTTGAAGACATACGTTTTCTACTCAGGATGAGTGTCACGTGGTCTCATCAATCCTGCAAGGGTTAAATGGCTTCATGTATAACAACAGTACTAACTTCATTTTTTAAAATTTCTTGTTGTAATGTATAGATTTTATTTCCCCTTTATCATGTGTGCAACACTTAGATAGTATATTTGGTAGTTGTGTGGATAAAAATATACAGGGTGATGCAGAATTCCAACACTTAATAGTATAAAATTTATATTTGTTCATCAAGAAATGAAGAAAATGCACCAATTAGCGTGTGCGCTGTATGTAGTTCTGAATGGCACATGTTCTTTCTCCTCGGTTGTCATTGGTCAGCCATACTGTTATGAGGGAATGAGACTTATTATGGGATAAAATCTGTTATATTCTGTAAAAAGAGTTAAACAGTACCAAATGTTATATATACAAGGTAACTTTTCTTCTTCGGTAGGGGACTCTATTTGCACTCGCATCATAAACTGGGCAATGTTCTTCAATTTGAGCTTTATTTCGATAAAATATGTTCAGAAGTTTCGGAGATATAGCCCTTAGTATATAGTAGTTAGAAGCAATGCACAACAATATAATATATATGAAAAATGACATATGTTTATTGTTGAGATATTGCCTAACAACATATTTATACCAAAGAATACAGTTTTGAAGAAAATTGAAGAAAATAGTGTTTGAAGACATACATTTTCTACTTAGGATGATTGTCACGTGGTCTCATCAATCCTGCAAGGGTTAAATGGCTTCATGTATAACAACAGGTACTAACTTCATTTTTTAAAATTTCTTGTTATAATGTATAGATTTTATTTCCCCTTTATCATGTGTGCAACACTTAGATAGTATATTTGGTAGTTGTGTGTAAAAAAAATATACAGGGTGATGCAGAATTCCAACACATAATAATATTAAATTATTGTTTGCTCATCAAAAAATAAAGATAATGCACCAATTAGCGTGTGCGCTGTATGTAGTTCTGAATGGCACATGTTCTTACTCCTCGGTTGTCATTGGTCAGCCATATTGTTATGAGGGAATGAGACTTATTATGGGATAAAATTTGTTATTATCTGTAAAAACAGTTAAACAGTACCAAATGTTATATATACAAGGTAACTTTTCTTCTACGGTAGGGAACTCTGCTTTCACTCACATCATAAACTGGGCAACGCTCGTCAATTTGAGCTTTATTTCGTTAAAATATGTTCAGAAGTTTCGGAGATATAGCCCTTAGTATATAGTAGTTAGGAGCAATGCACAACAATATAATATATATGAAAAAATGATATATGTTATATTGTTGAGATGTTGCCTAACAACATATTTATACCAAAGTGTACAGTTTTGAAGAAAATTGAAGAAAATAGTGTTTGAAGACATACGTTTTCTACTTAGGATGAGTGTCACGTGGTCTCATCAATCCTGCAAGGGTTAAATGGCTTCATGTATAACAACAGGTACTAAGTTCATTTTTTAAAACTTCTTGTTGTAATGTATAGATTTTCTTTTTCTTTATCAGGTGTGCAACACTTAGGTAGTATTTTTGGTAGTTGTGTGGAAAAAAATATACAGGGTGATGCAGAATTCCAACACTTAATAGTATAAAATTTATGTTTGTTCATCAAGAAATGAAGAAAATTCACCAATTAGCGTGTGTGTTGTATGTAGTTCTTAATGGCACATGTTCTTACTCCTTGGTTGTCATTGGTCAGCCATACTGTTATGAGTGAATGAGACTTATTATGGGATAAAATCTGTTATATTCTGTAAAAAGAGTTAAACAGTACCAAATGTTATATATACAAGGTAACTTTTCTTCTTCGGTAGGGGACTCTGCTTGCACTCGCATCATAAACTGGGCAATGTTCTTCAATTTGAGCTTTATTTCGATAAAATATATTCAGAAGTTTCGAAGATATAGCCCTTAGTATATAGTAGTTAGAAGCAATGCACAACAATATAATATATATGAAAAATGATATATGTTATATTGTTGAGATGTTGCCTAACAACATATTTATACCAAAGAATACAGTTTTGAAGAAAATTGAAGAAAATAGTGTTTGAAGACATACATTTTCTACTTAGGATGAGTGTCACGTGGTCTCATCAATCCTGCAAGGGTTAAATGGCTTCATGTATAACAACAGGTACTAACTTCATTTTTTAAAATTTCTTGTTGTAATGTATAGATTTTATTTCCCCTTTATCATGTGTGCAACACTTAGATAGTATATTTGGTAGTTGTGTGGAAAAAAATATACAGGGTGATGCAGAATTCCAACACATAATAGTATAAAATTTATATTTGTTCATCAAGAAATGAAGAAAATGCACCAATTAGCGTGTGCGCTGTATGTAGTTCTGAATGGCACATGTTCTTACTCCTCGGTTGTCATTGGTCAGCCATACTGTTATGAGGGAATGAGACTTATTATGGGATAAAATCTGTTATATTCTGTAAAAAGAGTTAAACAGTACCAAATGTTATATATACAAGGTAACTTTTCTTCTACGGTAGGGAACTCTGCTTTCACTCACATCATAAACTGGGCAACGCTCGTCAATTTGAGCCTTATTTCGTTAAAATATGTTCAGAAGTTTGGGAGATATATCCCTTAGTATATAGTAGTTAGGAGCAATGCACAACAATATAATATATATGAAAAAATGATATATGTTATATTGTTGAGATGTTGCCTAACAACATATTTATACCAAAGTGTACAGTTTTGAAGAAAATTGAAGAAAATAGTGTTTGAAGACATACGTTTTCTACTTAGGATGAGTGTCACGTGGTCTCATCAATCCTGCAAGGGTTAAATGGCTTCATATATAACAACAGGTACTAAGTTCATGTTTAAAACTTCTTGTTGTAATATATAGATTTTCTTTCCCCTTTATCAGGTGTGCAACACTTAGATAGTATATTTGGTAGTTGTGTGGAAAAAAGTATACAGGGTGATGCAGAATTCCAACACTTAATAGTATAAAATTTATATTTGTTCATCAAGAAATGAAGAAAATGCACCAATTAGCGTGTGCGCTGTATGTAGTTCTGAATGGCACATGTTCTTACTCCTCGGTTATCATTGGTCAGCCATACTGTTATGAGGGAATGAGACTTATTATGGGATAAAATCTGTTATATTCTGTAAAAAGAGTTAAACAGTACCAAATGTTATATATACAAGGTAACTTTTCTTCTACGGTAGGGAACTCTGCTTTCACTCACATCATAAACTGGGCAATGTTCTTCAATTTGAGCTTTATTTCGATAAAATATATACAGAAGTTTCGGAGATATAGCCCTTAGTATATAGTAGTTAGAAGCAATGCACAACAATATAATATATATGAAAAATGATATATGTTATATTGTTGAGATGTTGCCTAACAACATATTTATACCAAAGAATACAGTTTGAAGAAAATTGAAGAAAATAGTGTTTGAAGACATACATTTTCTACTTAGGATGAGTGTCACGTGGTCTCATCAATCCTGCAAGGGTTAAATGGCTTCATGTATAACAACAGGTACTAACTTCATTTTTTAAAATTTCTTGTTATAATGTATAGATTTTATTTCCCCTTTATCATGTGTGCAACACTTAGATAGTATATTTGGTAGTTGTGTGTAAAAAAAATATACAGGGTGATGCAGAATTCCAACCCTTAATAATATTAAATTATTGTTTGCTCATCAAAAAATAAAGAAAATGCACCAAATAGCGTGTGCGCTGTATGAAGTTCTGAATGGCACATGTTCTTACTCCTCGGTTGTCATTGGTCAGCCATATTGTTATGAGGGAATGAGACTTATTATGGGATAAAATCTCTTATATTCTGTATAAAGAGTTAAACAGTACCAAATGATATATATATACAAGGTAACTTTTCTTCTACGGTAGGGAACTCTGCTTTCACTCACATCATAAACTGGGCAACGCTCGTCAATTTGAGCTTTATTTCGTTAAAATATGTTCAGAAGTTTCGGAGATATAGCCCTTAGTATATAGTAGTTAGGAGCAATGCACAACAATATAATATATATGAAAAAATGATATATGTTATATTGTTGAGATGTTGCCTAACAACATATTTATACCAAAGTGTACAGTTTTGAAGAAAATTGAAGAAAATAGTGTTTGAAGACATACGTTTTCTACTTAGGATGAGTGTCACGTGGTCTCATCAATCCTGCAAGGGTTAAATGGCTTCATGTATAACAACAGGTACTAAGTTCATTTTTTAAAACTTCTTGTTGTAATGTATAGATTTTCTTTTTCTTTATCAGGTGTGCAACACTTAGGTAGTATTTTTGGTAGTTGTGTGGAAAAAAGTATACAGGGTGATGCAGAATTCCAACACTTAATAGTATAAAATTTATATTTGTTCATCAAGAAATGAAGAAAATGCACCAATTAGCGTGTGCGCTGTATGTAGTTCTGAATGGCACATGTTCTTTCTCCTCGGTTGTCATTCGTCAGCCATACTGTTATGAGGGAATGAGACTTATTATGGGATAAAATCTGTTATATTCTGTAAAAAGAGTTAAACAGTACCAAATGTTATATATACAAGGTAACTTTTCTTGTTCGGTAGGGGACTCTGCTTGCACTCGCATCATAAACTGGGCAATGTTCTTCAATTTGAGCTTTATTTCGATAAAATATATTCAGAAGTTTCGGAGATATAGCAATTAGTATATAGTAGTTAGAAGCAATGCACAACAATATAATATATATGAAAAATGATATATGTTATATTGTTGAGATGTTGCCTAACAACATATTTATACCAAAGAATACAGTTTGAAGAAAATTGAAGAAAATAGTGTTTGAAGACATACATTTTCTACTTAGGATGAGTGTCACGTGGTCTCATCAATCCTGCAAGGGTTAAATGGCTTCATGTATAACAACAGGTACTAACTTCATTTTTTAAAATTTCTTGTTGTAATGTATAGATTTTATTTCCCCTTTATCATGTGTGCAACACTTAGATAGTATATTTGGTAGTTGTGTGTAAAAAAAATATACAGGGTGATGCAGAATTCCAACCCTTAATAATATTAAATTATTGTTTGCTCATCAAAAAATAAAGAAAATGCACCAAATAGCGTGTGCGCTGTATGAAGTTCTGAATGGCACATGTTCTTACTCCTCGGTTGTCATTGGTCAGCCATATTGTTATGAGGGAATGATACTTATTATGGGATAAAATCTCTTATATTCTGTAAAAAGAGTTAAACAGTACCAAATGTTATATATACAAGGTAACTTTTCTTCTACGGTAGGGAACTCTGCTTTCACTCACATCATAAACTGAGCAACGCTCGTCAATTTGAGCCTTATTTCGTTAAAATATGTTCAGAAGTTTCGGAGATATATCCCTTAGTATATAGTAGTTAGGAGCAATGCACAACAATATAATATATATGAAAAAATGATATATGTTATATTGTTGAGATGTTGCCTAACAACATATTTATACCAAAGTGTACAGTTTTGAAGAAAATTGAAGAAAATAGTGTTTGAAGACATACGTTTTCTACTTAGGATGAGTGTCACGTGGTCTCATCAATCCTGTAAGGGTTAAATGGCTTCATGTATAACAACAGGTACTAAGTTCATGTTTAAAACTTCTTGTTGTAATATATAGATTTTCTTTCCCCTTTATCAGGTGTGCAACAGTTAGATAGTATATTTGGTAGTTGTGTGGAAAAAAGTATACAGGGTGATGCAGAATTCCAACACTTAATAGTATAAAATTTATATTTGTTCATCAAGAAATGAAGAAAATGCACCAATTAGCGTGTGCGCTGTATGTAGTTCTGAATGGCACATGTTCTTTCTCCTCGGTTGTCATTCGTCAACCATACTGTTATGAGGGAATGAGACTTATTATGGGATAAAATCTGTTATATTCTGTAAAAAGAGTTAAACAGTACCAAATGTTATATATACAAGGTAACTTTTCTTCTTCGGTAGGGGACTCTGCTTGCACTCGCATCATAAACTGGGCAATGTTCTTCAATTTGAGCTTTATTTCGATAAAATATATTCAGAAGTTTCGGAGATATAGCCCTTAGTATATAGTAGTTAGAAGCAATGCACAACAATATAATATATATGAAAAATGATATATGTTATATTGTTGAGATGTTGCCTAACAACATATTTATACCAAAGTGTACAGTTTTGAAGAAAATTGAAGAAAATAGTGTTTGAAGACATACGTTTTCTACTTAGGATGAGTGTCACGTGGTCTCATCAATCCTGCAAGGGTTAAATGGCTTCATGTATAACAACAGGTACTAAGTTCATGTTTAAAACTTCTTGTTGTAATATATAGATTTTCTTTCCCCTTTATCAGGTGTGCAACAGTTAGATAGTATATTTGGTAGTTGTGTGGAAAAAAGTATACAGGGTGATGCAGAATTCCAACACTTAATAGTATAAAATTTATATTTGTTCATCAAGAAATGAAGAAAATGCACCAATTAGCGTGTGCGCTGTATGTAGTTCTTAATGGCACATGTTCTTACTCCTTGGTTGTCATTGGTCAGCCATACTGTTATGAGTGAATGAGACTTATTATGGGATAAAATCTGTTATATTCTGTAAAAAGAGTTAAACAGTACCAAATATTATATATACAAGGTAACCTTTCTTCTACGGTAGGGAACTCTGCTTTCACTCACATCATAAACTGGGCAACGCTCGTCAATTTGAGCTTTATTTCGTTAAAATATGTTCAGAAGTTTCGGAGATATAGCAATTAGTATATAGTAGTTAGAAGCAATGCACAACAATATAATATATATGAAAAATGATATATGTTATATTGTTGAGATGTTGCCTAACAACATATTTATACCAAAGAATACAGTTTGAAGAAAATTGAAGAAAATAGTGTTTGAAGACATACATTTTCTACTTAGGATGAGTGTCACGTGGTCTCATCAATCCTGCAAGGGTTAAATGGCTTCATGTATAACAACAGGTACTAACTTCATTTTTTAAAATTTCTTGTTGTAATGTATAGATTTTATTTCCCCTTTATCATGTGTGCAACACTTAGATAGTATATTTGGTAGTTGTGTGGAAAAAAATATACAGGGTGATGCAGAATTCCAACACATAATAGTATAAAATTTATATTTGTTCATCAAGAAATGAAGAAAATGCACCAATTAGCGTGTGCGCTGTATGTAGTTCTGAATGGCACATGTTCTTACTCCTCGGTTGTCATTGGTCAGCCATACTGTTATGAGTGAATGAGACTTATTATGGGATAAAATCTGTTATATTCTGTAAAAAGAGTTAAACAGTACCAAATGTTATATATACAAGGTAACTTTTCTTCTTCGGTAGGGGACTCTGTTTGCACTCGCATCATAAACTGGGCAATGTTCTTCAATTTGAGCTTTATTTCGATAAAATATATTCAGAAGTTTCGGAGATATAGCCCTTAGTATATAGTAGTTAGAAGCAATGCACAACAATATAATATATATGAAAAATGACATATGTTTATTGTTGAGATATTGCCTAACAACATATTTATACCAAAGAATACAGTTTTGAAGAAAATTGAAGAAAATAGTGTTTGAAGACATACATTTTCTACTTAGGATGATTGTCACGTGGTCTCATCAATCCTGCAAGGGTTAAATGGCTTCATGTATAACAACTGGTACTAACTTCATTTTTTAAAATTTCTTGTTATAATCTATAGATTTTATTTCCCCTTTATCATGTGTGCAACACTTAGATAGTATATTTGGTAGTTGTGTGTAAAAAAAAATATACAGGGTGATGCAGAATTCCAACACTTAATAATATTAAATTATTGTTTGCTCATCAAAAAATAAAGATAATGCACCAATTAGCGTGTGCGCTGTATGTAGTTCTGAATGGCACATGTTCTTACTCCTCGGTTGTCATTGGTCAGCCATATTGTTATGAGGGAATGAGACTTATTATGGGATAAAATTTGTTATTATCTGTAAAAAGAGTTAAACAGTACCAAATGTTATATATACAAGGTAACTTTTCTTCTACGGTAGGGAACTCTGCTTTCACTCACATCATAAACTGAGCAACGCTCGTCAATTTGAGCATTATTTCGTTAAAATATGTTCAGAAGTTTCGGAGATATATCCCTTAGTATATAGTAGTTAGGAGCAATGCACAACAATATAATATATATGAAAAAATGATATATGTTATATTGTTGAGATGTTGCCTAACAACATATTTATACCAAAGTGTACAGTTTTGAAGAAAATTGAAGAAAATAGTGTTTGAAGACATACGTTTTCTACTTAGGATGAGTGTCACGTGGTCTCATCAATCCTGCAAGGGTTAAATGGCTTCATGTATAACAACAGGTACTAAGTTCATGTTTAAAACTTCTTGTTGTAATATATAGATTTTCTTTCCCCTTTGTCAGGTGTGCAACAGTTAGATAGTATATTTGGTAGTTGTGTGGAAAAAAGTATACAGGGTGATGCAGAATTCCAACACTTAATAGTATAAAATTTATATTTGTTCATCAAGAAATGAAGAAAATGCACCAATTAGCGTGTGCGCTGTATGTAGTTCTGAATGGCACATGTTCTTTCTCCTCGGTTGTCATTCGTCAGCCATACTGTTATGAGGGAATGAGACTTATTATGGGATAAAATCTGTTATTATCTGTAAAAAGAGTTAAACAGTACCAAATGTTATATATACAAGGTAACTTTTCTTCTACGGTAGGGAACTCTGCTTTCACTCACATCATAAACTGAGCAACGCTCGTCAATTTGAGCATTATTTCGTTAAAATATATTCAGAAGTTTCGGAGATATAGCCCTTAGTATATAGTAGTTAGAAGCAATGCACAACAATATAATATATATGAAAAATGATATATGTTATATTGTTGAGATGTTGCCTAACAACATATTTATACCAAAGAATACAGTTTTGAAGAAAATTGAAGAAAATAGTGTTTGAAGACATACATTTTCTACTTAGGATGAGTGTCACGTGGTCTCATCAATCCTGCAAGGGTTAAATGGCTTCATGTATAACAACAGGTACTAACTTCATTTTTTAAAATTTCTTGTTGTAATGTATAGATTTTATTTCCCCTTTATCATGTGTGCAACACTTAGATAGTATATTTGGTAGTTGTGTGGAAAAAAATATACAGGGTGATGCAGAATTCCAACACATAATAGTATAAAATTTATATTTGTTCATCAAGAAATGAAGAAAATGCACCAATTAGCGTGTGCGCTGTATGTAGTTCTGAATGGCACATGTTCTTACTCCTCGGTTGTCATTGGTCAGCCATACTGTTATGAGGGAATGAGACTTATTATGGGATAAAATCTGTTATATTCTGCAAAAAGAGTTAAACAGTACCAAATGTTATATATACAAGGTAACTTTTCTTCTACGGTAGGGAACTCTGCTTTCACTCACATCATAAACTGGGCAACGCTCGTCAATTTGAGCCTTATTTCGTTAAAATATGTTCAGAAGTTTGGGAGATATATCCCTTAGTATATAGTAGTTAGGAGCAATGCACAACAATATAATATATATGAAAAAATGATATATGTTATATTGTTGAGATGTTGCCTAACAACATATTTATACCAAAGTGTACAGTTTTGAAGAAAATTGAAGAAAATAGTGTTTGAAGACATACGTTTTCTACTTAGGATGAGTGTCACGTGGTCTCATCAATCCTGCAAGGGTTAAATGGCTTCATGTATAACAACAGGTACTAAGTTCATGTTTAAAACTTCTTGTTGTAATATATAGATTTTCTTTCCCCTTTATCAGGTGTGCAACACTTAGATAGTATATTTGGTAGTTGTGTGGAAAAAAGTATACAGGGTGATGCAGAATTCCAACACTTAATAGTATAAAATTTATATTTGTTCATCAAGAAATGAAGAAAATGCACCAATTAGCGTGTGCGCTGTATGTAGTTCTGAATGGCACATGTTCTTTCTCCTCGGTTGTCATTGGTCAGCCATACTGTTATGAGGGAATGAGACTTATTATGGGATAAAATCTGTTATATTCTGTAAAAAGAGTTAAACAGTACCAAATGTTATATATACAAGGTAACTTTTCATCTTCGGTAGGGGACTCTGTTTGCACTCGCATCATAAACTGGGCAATGTTCTTCAATTTGAGCTTTATTTCGATAAAATATATTCAGAAGTTTCGGAGATATAGCCCTTAGTATATAGTAGTTAGAAGCAATGCACAACAATATAATATATATGAAAAATGACATATGTTTATTGTTGAGATATTGCCTAACAACATATTTATACCAAAGAATACAGTTTTGAAGAAAATTGAAGAAAATAGTGTTTGAAGACATACATTTTCTACTTAGGATGATTGTCACGTGGTCTCATCAATCCTGCAAGGGTTAAATGGCTTCATGTATAACAACAGGTACTAACTTCATTTTTTAAAATTTCTTGTTATAATCTATAGATTTTATTTCCCCTTTATCATGTGTGCAACACTTAGATAGTATATTTGGTAGTTGTGTGAAAAAAAAATATACAGGGTGATGCTGAATTCCAACACATAATAATATTAAATTATTGTTTGCTCATCAAAAAATAAAGATAATGCACCAATTAGCGTGTGCGCTGTATGTAGTTCTGAATGGCACATGTTCTTACTCCTCGGTTGTCATTGGTCAGCCATATTGTTATGAGGGAATGAGACTTATTATGGGATAAAATTTGTTATTATCTGTAAAAAGAGTTAAACAGTACCAAATGTTATATATACAAGGTAACTTTTCTTCTACGGTAGGGAACTCTGCTTTCACTCACATCATAAACTGAGCAACGCTCGTCAATTTGAGCCTTATTTCGTTAAAATATGTTCAGAAGTTTCGGAGATATATCCCTTAGTATATAGTAGTTAGGAGCAATGCACAACAATATAATATATATGAAAAAATGATATATGTTATATTGTTGAGATGTTGCCTAACAACATATTTATACCAAAGTGTACAGTTTTGAAGAAAATTGAAGAAAATAGTGTTTGAAGACATACGTTTTCTACTTAGGATGAGTGTCACGTGGTCTCATCAATCCTGCAAGGGTTAAATGGCTTCATGTATAACAACAGGTACTAAGTTCATGTTTAAAACTTCTTGTTGTAATATATAGATTTTCTTTCCCCTTTGTCAGGTGTGCAACAGTTAGATAGTATATTTGGTAGTTGTGTGGAAAAAAGTATACAGGGTGATGCAGAATTCCAACACTTAATAGTATAAAATTTATATTTGTTCATCAAGAAATGAAGAAAATGCACCAATTAGCGTGTGCGCTGTATGTAGTTCTGAATGGCACATGTTCTTTCTCCTCGGTTGTCATTCGTCAGCCATACTGTTATGATTGAATGAGACTTATTATGGGATAAAATCTGTTATATTCTGCAAAAAGAGTTAAACAGTACCAAATGTTATATATACAAGGTAACTTTTCTTCTTCGGTAGGGGACTCTGCTTGCACTCGCATCATAAACTGGGCAATGTTCTTCAATTTGAGCTTTATTTCGATAAAATATATTCAGAAGTTTCGGAGATATAGCCCTTAGTATATAGTAGTTAGAAGCAATGCACAACAATATAATATATATGAAAAATGATATATGTTATATTGTTGAGATGTTGCCTAACAACATATTTATACCAAAGAATACAGTTTTGAAGAAAATTGAAGAAAATAGTGTTTGAAGACATACATTTTCTACTTAGGATGAGTGTCACGTGGTCTCATCAATCCTGCAAGGGTTAAATGGCTTCATGTATAACAACAGGTACTAACTTCATTTTTTAAAATTTCTTGTTGTAATGTATAGATTTTATTTCCCCTTTATCATGTGTGCAACACTTAGATAGTATATTTGGTAGTTGTGTGTAAAAAAATATACAGGGTGATGCAGAATTCCAACCCTTAATAATATTAAATTATTGTTTGCTCATCAAAAAATAAAGAAAATGCACCAAATAGCGTGTGCGCTGTATGAAGTTCTGAATGGCACATGTTCTTACTCCTCGGTTGTCATTGGTCAGCCATATTGTTATGAGGGAATGAGACTTATTATGGGATAAAATCTCTTATATTCTGTATAAAGAGTTAAACAGTACCAAATGATATATATATACAAGGTAACTTTTCTTCTACGGTAGGGAACTCTGCTTTCACTCACATCATAAACTGGGCAACGCTCGTCAATTTGAGCTTTATTTCGTTAAAATATGTTCAGAAGTTTCGGAGATATAGCCCTTAGTATATAGTAGTTAGGAGCAATGCACAACAATATAATATATATGAAAAAATGATATATGTTATATTGTTGAGATGTTGCCTAACAACATATTTATACCAAAGTGTACAGTTTTGAAGAAAATTGAAGAAAATAGTGTTTGAAGACATACGTTTTCTACTTAGGATGAGTGTCACGTGGTCTCATCAATCCTGCAAGGGTTAAATGGCTTCATGTATAACAACAGGTACTAAGTTCATTTTTTAAAACTTCTTGTTGTAATGTATAGATTTTCTTTTTCTTTATCAGGTGTGCAACACTTAGGTAGTATTTTTGGTAGTTGTGTGGAAAAAAGTATACAGGGTGATGCAGAATTCCAACACTTAATAGTATAAAATTTATATTTGTTCATCAAGAAATGAAGAAAATGCACCAATTAGCGTGTGCGCTGTATGTAGTTCTGAATGGCACATGTTCTTTCTCCTCGGTTGTCATTCGTCAGCCATACTGTTATGAGGGAATGAGACTTATTATGGGATAAAATCTGTTATATTCTGTAAAAAGAGTTAAACAGTACCAAATGTTATATATACAAGGTAACTTTTCTTGTTCGGTAGGGGACTCTGCTTGCACTCGCATCATAAACTGGGCAATGTTCTTCAATTTGAGCTTCATTTCGATAAAATATATTCAGAAGTTTCGGAGATATAGCAATTAGTATATAGTAGTTAGAAGCAATGCACAACAATATAATATATATGAAAAATGATATATGTTATATTGTTGAGATGTTGCCTAACAACATATTTATACCAAAGAATACAGTTTGAAGAAAATTGAAGAAAATAGTGTTTGAAGACATACATTTTCTACTTAGGATGAGTGTCACGTGGTCTCATCAATCCTGCAAGGGTTAAATGGCTTCATGTATAACAACAGGTACTAACTTCATTTTTTAAAATTTCTTGTTGTAATGTATAGATTTTATTTCCCCTTTATCATGTGTGCAACACTTAGATAGTATATTTGGTAGTTGTGTGTAAAAAAAATATACAGGGTGATGCAGAATTCCAACCCTTAATAATATTAAATTATTGTTTGCTCATCAAAAAATAAAGAAAATGCACCAAATAGCGTGTGCGCTGTATGAAGTTCTGAATGGCACATGTTCTTACTCCTCGGTTGTCATTGGTCAGCCATATTGTTATGAGGGAATGAGACTTATTATGGGATAAAATCTCTTATATTCTGTAAAAAGAGTTAAACAGTACTTAATGTTATATATACAAGGTAACTTTTCTTCTACGGTAGGGAACTCTGCTTTCACTCACATCATAAACTGAGCAACGCTCGTCAATTTGAGCCTTATTTCGTTAAAATATGTTCAGAAGTTTCGGAGATATATCCCTTAGTATATAGTAGTTAGGAGCAATGCACAGCAATATAATATATATGAAAAAATGATATATGTTATATTGTTGAGATGTTGCCTAACAACATATTTATACCAAAGTGTACAGTTTTGAAGAAAATTGAAGAAAATAGTGTTTGAAGACATACGTTTTCTACTTAGGATGAGTGTCACGTGGTCTCATCAATCCTGCAAGGGTTAAATGGCTTCATGTATAACAACAGGTACTAAGTTCATGTTTAAAACTTCTTGTTGTAATATATAGATTTTCTTTCCCCTTTATCAGGTGTGCAACAGTTAGATAGTATATTTGGTAGTTGTGTGGAAAAAAGTATACAGGGTGATGCAGAATTCCAACACTTAATAGTATAAAATTTATATTTGTTCATCAAGAAATGAAGAAAATGCACCAATTAGCGTGTGCGCTGTATGTAGTTCTTAATGGCACATGTTCTTACTCCTTGGTTGTCATTGGTCAGCCATACTGTTATGAGTGAATGAGACTTATTATGGGATAAAATCTGTTATATTCTGTAAAAAGAGTTAAACAGTACCAAATATTATATATACAAGGTAACCTTTCTTCTGCGGTAGGGAACTCTGCTTTCACTCACATCATAAACTGGGCAACGCTCGTCAATTTGAGCTTTATTTCGTTAAAATATGTTCAGAAGTTTCGGAGATATAGCAATTAGTATATAGTAGTTAGAAGCAATGCACAACAATATAATATATATGAAAAATGATATATGTTATATTGTTGAGATGTTGCCTAACAACATATTTATACCAAAGAATACAGTTTGAAGAAAATTGAAGAAAATAGTGTTTGAAGACATACATTTTCTACTTAGGATGAGTGTCACGTGGTCTCATCAATCCTGCAAGGGTTAAATGGCTTCATGTGTAACAACAGGTACTAACTTCATTTTTTAAAATTTCTTGTTGTAATGTATAGATTTTATTTCCCCTTTATCATGTGTGCAACACTTAGATAGTATATTTGGTAGTTGTGTGGAAAAAAATATACAGGGTGATGCAGAATTCCAACACATAATAGTATAAAATTTATATTTGTTCATCAAGAAATGAAGAAAATGCACCAATTAGCGTGTGCGCTGTATGTAGTTCTGAATGGCACATGTTCTTACTCCTCGGTTGTCATTGGTCAGCCATACTGTTATGAGTGAATGAGACTTATTATGGGATAAAATCTGTTATATTCTGTAAAAAGAGTTAAACAGTACCAAATGTTATATATACAAGGTAACTTTTCTTCTTCGGTAGGGGACTCTGTTTGCACTCGCATCATAAACTGGGCAATGTTCTTCAATTTGAGCTTTATTTCGATAAAATATATTCAGAAGTTTCGGAGATATAGCCCTTAGTATATAGTAGTTAGAAGCAATGCACAACAATATAATATATATGAAAAATGACATATGTTTATTGTTGAGATATTGCCTAACAACATATTTATACCAAAGAATACAGTTTTGAAGAAAATTGAAGAAAATAGTGTTTGAAGACATACATTTTCTACTTAGGATGATTGTCACGTGGTCTCATCAATCCTGCAAGGGTTAAATGGCTTCATGTATAACAACAGGTACTAACTTCATTTTTTAAAATTTCTTGTTATAATCTATAGATTTTATTTCCCCTTTATCATGTGTGCAACACTTAGATAGTATATTTGGTAGTTGTGTGTAAAAAAAAATATACAGGGTGATGCAGAATTCCAACACATAATAATATTAAATTATTGTTTGCTCATCAAAAAATAAAGATAATGCACCAATTAGCGTGTGCGCTGTATGTAGTTCTGAATGGCACATGTTCTTACTCCTCGGTTGTCATTGGTCAGCCATATTGTTATGAGGGAATGAGACTTATTATGGGATAAAATTTGTTATTATCTGTAAAAAGAGTTAAACAGTACCAAATGTTATATATACAAGGTAACTTTTCTTCTACGGTAGGGAACTCTGCTTTCACTCACATCATAAACTGAGCAACGCTCGTCAATTTGAGCATTATTTCGTTAAAATATGTTCAGAAGTTTCGGAGATATATCCCTTAGTATATAGTAGTTAGGAGCAATGCACAACAATATAATATATATGAAAAAATGATATATGTTATATTGTTGAGATGTTGCCTAACAACATATTTATACCAAAGTGTACAGTTTTGAAGAAAATTGAAGAAAATAGTGTTTGAAGACATACGTTTTCTACTTAGGATGAGTGTCACGTGGTCTCATCAATCCTGCAAGGGTTAAATGGCTTCATGTATAACAACAGGTACTAAGTTCATGTTTAAAACTTCTTGTTGTAATATATAGATTTTCTTTCCCCTTTGTCAGGTGTGCAACAGTTAGATAGTATATTTGGTAGTTGTGTGGAAAAAAGTATACAGGGTGATGCAGAATTCCAACACTTAATAGTATAAAATTTATATTTGTTCATCAAGAAATGAAGAAAATGCACCAATTAGCGTGTGCGCTGTATGTAGTTCTGAATGGCACATGTTCTTTCTCCTCGGTTGTCATTCGTCAGCCATACTGTTATGAGGGAATGAGACTTATTATGGGATAAAATCTGTTATATTCTGTAAAAAGAGTTAAACAGTACCAAATGTTATATATACAAGGTAACTTTTCTTCTTCGGTAGGGGACTCTGCTTGCACTCGCATCATAAACTGGGCAATGTTCTTCAATTTGAGCTTTATTTCGATAAAATATATTCAGAAGTTTCGGAGATATAGCCCTTAGTATATAGTAGTTAGAAGCAATGCACAACAATATAATATATATGAAAAATGATATATGTTATATTGTTGAGATGTTGCCTAACAACATATTTATACCAAAGAATACAGTTTTGAAGAAAATTGAAGAAAATAGTGTTTGAAGACATACATTTTCTACTTAGGATGAGTGTCACGTGGTCTCATCAATCCTGCAAGGGTTAAATGGCTTCATGTATAACAACAGGTACTAACTTCATTTTTTAAAATTTCTTGTTGTAATGTATAGATTTTATTTCCCCTTTATCATGTGTGCACCACTTAGATAGTATATTTGGTAGTTGTGTGTAAAAAAAATATACAGGGTGATGCAGAATTCCAACCCTTAATAATATTAAATTATTGTTTGCTCATCAAAAAATAAAGAAAGTGCACCAAATAGCGTGTGCGCTGTATGAAGTTCTGAATGGCACATGTTCTTACTCCTCGGTTGTCATTGGTCAGCCATATTGTTATGAGGGAATGAGACTTATTATGGGATAAAATCTCTTATATTCTGTAAAAAGAGTTAAACAGTGCTTAATGTTATATATACAAGGTAACTTTTCTTCTACGGTAGGGAACTCTGCTTTCACTCACATCATAAACTGGGCAACGCTCGTCAATTTGAGCTTTATTTCGTTAAAATATGTTCAGAAGTTTCGGAGATATAGCCCTTAGTATATAGTAGTTAGGAGCAATGCACAACAATATAATATATATGAAAAAATGATATATGTTATATTGTTGAGATGTTGCCTAACAACATATTTATACCAAAGTGTACAGTTTTGAAGAAAATTGAAGAAAATAGTGTTTGAAGACATACGTTTTCTACTTAGGATGAGTGTCACGTGGTCTCATCAATCCTGCAAGGGTTAAATGGCTTCATGTATAACAACAGGTACTAAGTTCATTTTTTAAAACTTCTTGTTGTAATGTATAGATTTTCTTTTTGTTTATCAGGTGTGCAACACTTAGGTAGTATTTTTGGTAGTTGTGTGGAAAAAAATATACAGGGTGATGCAGAATTCCAACACTTAATAGTATAAAATTTATGTTTGTTCATCAAGAAATGAAGAAAATGCACCAATTAGCGTGTGCGGTGTATGTAGTTCTTAATGGCACATGTTCTTACTCCTTGGTTGTCATTGGTCAGCCATACTGTTATGAGTGAATGAGACTTATTATGGGATAAAATCTGTTATATTCTGTAAAAAGAGTTAAACAGTACCAAATATTATATATACAAGGTAACCTTTCTTCTACGGTAGGGAACTCTGCTTTCACTCACATCATAAACTTGGCAACGCTCGTCAATTTGAGCTTTATTTCGTTAAAATATGTTCAGAAGTTTCGGAGATATAGCAATTAGTATATAGTAGTTAGAAGCAATGCACAACAATATAATATAAATGAAAAATGATATATGTTATATTGTTGAGATGTTGCCTAACAACATATTTATACCAAAGAATACAGTTTGAAGAAAATTGAAGAAAATAGTGTTTGAAGACATACATTTTCTACTTAGGATGAGTGTCACGTGGTCTCATCAATCCTGCAAGGGTTAAATGGCTTCATGTATAACAACAGGTACTAACTTCATTTTTTAAAATTTCTTGTTGTAATGTATAGATTTTCTTTCCCCTTTATCATGTGTGCAACACTTAGATAGTATATTTGGTAGTTGTGTGGAAAAAAATATACAGGGTGATGCAGAATTCCAACACATAATAGTATAAAATTTATATTTGTTCATCAAGAAATGAAGAAAATGCACCAATTAGCGTGTGCGCTGTATGTAGTTCTGAATGGCACATGTTCTTACTCCTCGGTTGTCATTGGTCAGCCATACTGTTATGAGTGAATGAGACTTATTATGGGATAAAATCTGTTATATTCTGTAAAAAGAGTTAAACAGTACCAAATGTTATATATACAAGGTAACTTTTCTTCTTCGGTAGGGGACTCTGTTTGCACTCGCATCATAAACTGGGCAATGTTCTTCAATTTGAGCTTTATTTCGATAAAATATGTTCAGAAGTCTCGGAGATATAGCCCTTAGTATATAGTAGTTAGAAGCAATGCACAACAATATAATATATATGAAAAATGACATATGTTTATTGTTGAGATATTGCCTAACAACATATTTATACCAAAGAATACAGTTTTGAAGAAAATTGAAGAAAATAGTGTTTGAAGACATACATTTTCTACTTAGGATGATTGTCACGTGGTCTCATCAATCCTGCAAGGGTTAAATGGCTTCATGTATAACAACAGGTACTAACTTCATTTTTTAAAATTTCTTGTTATAATGTATAGATTTTATTTCCCCTTTATCATGTGTGCAACACTTAGATAGTATATTTGGTAGTTGTGTGTAAAAAAAATATACAGGGTGATGCCGAATTCCAACACATAATAATATTAAATTATTGTTTGCTCATCAAAAAATAAAGATAATGCACCAATTAGCGTGTGCGCTGTATGTAGTTCTGAATGGCACATGTTCTTACTCCTCGGTTGTCATTGGTCAGCCATATTGTTATGAGGGAATGAGACTTATTATGGGATAAAATTTGTTATTATCTGTAAAAAGAGTTAAACAGTACCAAATGTTATATATACAAGGTAACTTTTCTTCTACGGTAGGGAACTCTGCTTTCACTCACATCATAAACTGAGCAACGCTCGTCAATTTGAGCCTTATTTCGTTAAAATATGTTCAGAAGTTTCGGAGATATATCCCTTAGTATATAGTAGTTAGGAGCAATGCACAACAATATAATATATATGAAAAAATGATATATGTTATATTGTTGAGATGTTGCCTAACAACATATTTATACCAAAGTGTACAGTTTTGAAGAAAATTGAAGAAAATAGTGTTTGAAGACATACGTTTTCTACTTAGGATGAGTGTCACGTGGTCTCATCAATCCTGCAAGGGTTAAATGGCTTCATGTATAACAACAGGTACTAAGTTCATGTTTAAAACTTCTTGTTGTAATATATAGATTTTCTTTCCCCTTTATCAGGTGTGCAACACTTAGATAGTATATTTGGTAGTTGTGTGGAAAAAAGTATACAGGGTGATGCAGAATTCCAACACTTAATAGTATAAAATTTATATTTGTTCATCAAGAAATGAAGAAAATGCACCAATTAGCGTGTGCGCTGTATGTAGTTCTGAATGGCAAATGTTCTTTCTCCTCGGTTGTCATTCGTCAGCCATACTGTTATGAGGGAATGAGACTTATTATGGGATAAAATCTGTTATATTCTGTAAAAAGAGTTAAACAGTACCAAATGTTATATATACAAGGTAACTTTTCTTGTTCGGTAGGGGACTCTGCTTGCACTCGCATCATAAACTGGGCAATGTTCTTCAATTTGAGCTTTATTTCGATAAAATATATTCAGAAGTTTCGGAGATATAGCCCTTAGTATGTAGTAGTTAGAAGCAATGCACAACAATATAATATATATGAAAAATGATATATGTTATATTGTTGAGATGTTGCCTAACAACATATTTATACCAAAGAATACAGTTTTGAAGAAAATTGAAGAAAATAGTGTTTGAAGACATACATTTTCTACTTAGGATGAGTGTCACGTGGTCTCATCAATCCTGCAAGGGTTAAATGGCTTCATGTATAACAACAGGTACTAATTTCATTTTTTAAAATTTCTTGTTGTAATGTATAGATTTTATTTCCCCTTTATCATGTGTGCAACACTTAGATAGTATATTTGGTAGTTGTGTGTAACAAAAATATACAGGGTGATGCAGAATTCCAACCCTTAATAATATTAAATTATTGTTTGCTCATCAAAAAATAAAGAAATTGCACCAAATAGCGTGTGCGCTGTATGAAGTTCTGAATGGCACATGTTCTTACTCCTCGGTTGTCATTGGTCAGCCATATTGTTATGAGGGAATGAGACTTATTATGGGATAAAATCTCTTATATTCTGTAAAAAGAGTTAAACAGTACTTAATGTTATATATACAAGGTAACTTTTCTTCTACGGTAGGGAACTCTGCTTTCACTCACATCATAAACTGGGCAACGCTCGTCAATTTGAGCTTTATTTCGTTAAAATATGTTCAGAAGTTTCGGAGATATAGCCCTTAGTATATAGTAGTTACGAGCAATGCACAACAATATAATATATATGAAAAAATGATATATGTTATATTGTTGAGATGTTGCCTAACAACATATTGATACCAAAGTGTACAGTTTTGAAGAAAATTGAAGAAAATAGTGTTTGAAGACATACGTTTTCTACTTAGGATGAGTGTCACGTGGTCTCATCAATCCTGCAAGGGTTAAATGGCTTCATGTATAACAACAGGTACTAAGTTCATTTTTTAAAACTTCTTGTTGTAATGTATAGATTTTCTTTTTGTTTATCAGGTGTGCAACACTTAGGTAGTATTTTTGGTAGTTGTGTGGAAAAAAATATACAGGGTGATGCAGAATTCCAACACTTAATAGTATAAAATTTATGTTTGTTCATCAAGAAATGAAGAAAATGCACCAATTAGCGTGTGCGGTGTATGTAGTTCTTAATGGCACATGTTCTTACTCCTTGGTTGTCATTGGTCAGCCATACTGTTATGAGTGAATGAGACTTATTATGGGATAAAATCTGTTATATTCTGTAAAAAGAGTTAAACAGTACCAAATATTATATATACAAGGTAACCTTTCTTCTACGGTAGGGAACTCTGCTTTCACTCACATCATAAACTTGGCAACGCTCGTCAATTTGAGCTTTATTTCGTTAAAATATGTTCAGAAGTTTCGGAGATATAGCAATTAGTATATAGTAGTTAGAAGCAATGCACAACAATATAATATAAATGAAAAATGATATATGTTATATTGTTGAGATGTTGCCTAACAACATATTTATACCAAAGAATACAGTTTGAAGAAAATTGAAGAAAATAGTGTTTGAAGACATACATTTTCTACTTAGGATGAGTGTCACGTGGTCTCATCAATCCTGCAAGGGTTAAATGGCTTCATGTATAACAACAGGTACTAACTTCATTTTTTAAAATTTCTTGTTGTAATGTATAGATTTTCTTTCCCCTTTATCATGTGTGCAACACTTAGATAGTATATTTGGTAGTTGTGTGGAAAAAAATATACAGGGTGATGCAGAATTCCAACACATAATAGTATAAAATTTATATTTGTTCATCAAGAAATGAAGAAAATGCACCAATTAGCGTGTGCGCTGTATGTAGTTCTGAATGGCACATGTTCTTACTCCTCGGTTGTCATTGGTCAGCCATACTGTTATGAGTGAATGAGACTTATTATGGGATAAAATCTGTTATATTCTGTAAAAAGAGTTAAACAGTACCAAATGTTATATATACAAGGTAACTTTTCTTCTTCGGTAGGGGACTCTGTTTGCACTCGCATCATAAACTGGGCAATGTTCTTCAATTTGAGCTTTATTTCGATAAAATATGTTCAGAAGTCTCGGAGATATAGCCCTTAGTATATAGTAGTTAGAAGCAATGCACAACAATATAATATATATGAAAAATGACATATGTTTATTGTTGAGATATTGCCTAACAACATATTTATACCAAAGAATACAGTTTTGAAGAAAATTGAAGAAAATAGTGTTTGAAGACATACATTTTCTACTTAGGATGATTGTCACGTGGTCTCATCAATCCTGCAAGGGTTAAATGGCTTCATGTATAACAACAGGTACTAACTTCATTTTTTAAAATTTCTTGTTATAATGTATAGATTTTATTTCCCCTTTATCATGTGTGCAACACTTAGATAGTATATTTGGCAGTTGTGTGTAAAAAAAATATACAGGGTGATGCCGAATTCCAACACATAATAATATTAAATTATTGTTTGCTCATCAAAAAATAAAGATAATGCACCAATTAGCGTGTGCGCTGTATGTAGTTCTGAATGGCACATGTTCTTACTCCTCGGTTGTCATTGGTCAGCCATATTGTTATGAGGGAATGAGACTTATTATGGGATAAAATTTGTTATTATCTGTAAAAAGAGTTAAACAGTACCAAATGTTATATATACAAGGTAACTTTTCTTCTACGGTAGGGAACTCTGCTTTCACTCACATCATAAACTGAGCAACGCTCGTCAATTTGAGCCTTATTTCGATAAAATATATTCAGAAGTTTCGGAGATATAGCCCTTAGTATGTAGTAGTTAGAAGCAATGCACAACAATATAATATATATGAAAAATGATATATGTTATATTGTTGAGATGTTGCCTAACAACATATTTATACCAAAGAATACAGTTTTGAAGAAAATTGAAGAAAATAGTGTTTGAAGACATACATTTTCTACTTAGGATGAGTGTCACGTGGTCTCATCAATCCTGCAAGGGTTAAATGGCTTCATGTATAACAACAGGTACTAACTTCATTTTTTAAAATTTCTTGTTGTAATGTATAGATTTTATTTCCCCTTTATCATGTGTGCAACACTTAGATAGTATATTTGGCAGTTGTGTGTAAAAAAAATATACAGGGTGATGCAGAATTCCAACCCTTAATAATATTAAATTATTGTTTGCTCATCAAAAAATAAAGAAATTGCACCAAATAGCGTGTGCGCTGTATGAAGTTCTGAATGGCACATGTTCTTACTCCTCGGTTGTCATTGGTCAGCCATATTGTTATGAGTGAATGAGACTTATTATGGGATAAAATCTCTTATATTCTGTAAAAAGAGTTAAACAGTACTTAATGTTATATATACAAGGTAACTTTTCTTCTACGGTAGGGAACTCTGCTTTCACTCACATCATAAACTGGGCAACGCTCGTCAATTTGAGCTTTATTTCGTTAAAATATGTTCAGAAGTTTCGGAGATATAGCCCTTAGTATATAGTAGTTAGGAGCAATGCACAACAATATAATATATATGAAAAAATGATATATGTTATATTGTTGAGATGTTGCCTAACAACATATTTATACCAAAGTGTACAGTTTTGAAGAAAATTGAAGAAAATAGTGTTTGAAGACATACGTTTTCTACTTAGGATGAGTGTCACGTGGTCTCATCAATCCTGCAAGGGTTAAATGGCTTCATGTATAACAACAGGTACTAAGTTCATTTTTTAAAACTTCTTGTTGTAATGTATAGATTTTCTTTTTCTTTATCAGGTGTGCAACACTTAGGTAGTATTTTTGGTAGTTGTGTGGAAAAAAATATACAGGGTGATGCAGAATTCCAACACTTAATAGTATAAAATTTATGTTTGTTCATCAAGAAATGAAGAAAATGCACCAATTAGCGTGTGCGGTGTATGTAGTTCTTAATGGCACATGTTCTTACTCCTTGGTTGTCATTGGTCAGCCATACTGTTATGAGTGAATGAGACTTATTATGGGATAAAATCTGTTATATTCTGTAAAAAGAGTTAAACAGTACCAAATATTATATATACAAGGTAACCTTTCTTCTACGGTAGGGAACTCTGCTTTCACTCACATCATAAACTTGGCAACGCTCGTCAATTTGAGCTTTATTTCGTTAAAATATGTTCAGAAGTTTCGGAGATATAGCAATTAGTATATAGTAGTTAGAAGCAATGCACAACAATATAATATAAATGAAAAATGATATATGTTATATTGTTGAGATGTTGCCTAACAACATATTTATACCAAAGAATACAGTTTGAAGAAAATTGAAGAAAATTGTGTTTGAAGACATACATTTTCTACTTAGGATGAGTGTCACGTGGTCTCATCAATCCTGCAAGGGTTAAATGGCTTCATGTATAACAACAGGTACTAACTTCATTTTTTAAAATTTCTTGTTGTAATGTATAGATTTTCTTTCCCCTTTATCATGTGTGCAACACTTAGATAGTATATTTGGTAGTTGTGTGGAAAAAAATATACAGGGTGATGCAGAATTCCAACACATAATAGTATAAAATTTATATTTGTTCATCAAGAAATGAAGAAAATGCACCAATTAGCGTGTGCGCTGTATGTAGTTCTGAATGGCACATGTTCTTACTCCTCGGTTGTCATTGGTCAGCCATACTGTTATGAGTGAATGAGACTTATTATGGGATAAAATCTGTTATATTCTGTAAAAAGAGTTAAACAGTACCAAATGTTATATATACAAGGTAACTTTTCTTCTTCGGTAGGGGACTCTGTTTGCACTCGCATCATAAACTGGGCAATGTTCTTCAATTTGAGCTTTATTTCGATAAAATATGTTCAGAAGTCTCGGAGATATAGCCCTTAGTATATAGTAGTTAGAAGCAATGCACAACAATATAATATATATGAAAAATGACATATGTTTATTGTTGAGATATTGCCTAACAACATATTTATACCAAAGAATACAGTTTTGAAGAAAATTGAAGAAAATAGTGTTTGAAGACATACATTTTCTACTTAGGATGATTGTCACGTGGTCTCATCAATCCTGCAAGGGTTAAATGGCTTCATGTATAACAACAGGTACTAACTTCATTTTTTAAAATTTCTTGTTATAATGTATAGATTTTATTTCCCCTTTATCATGTGTGCAACACTTAGATAGTATATTTGGTAGTTGTGTGTAAAAAAAATATACAGGGTGATGCCGAATTCCAACACATAATAATATTAAATTATTGTTTGCTCATCAAAAAATAAAGATAATGCACCAATTAGCGTGTGCGCTGTATGTAGTTCTGAATGGCACATGTTCTTACTCCTCGGTTGTCATTGGTCAGCCATATTGTTATGAGGGAATGAGACTTATTATGGGATAAAATTTGTTATTATCTGTAAAAAGAGTTAAACAGTACCAAATGTTATATATACAAGGTAACTTTTCTTCTACGGTAGGGAACTCTGCTTTCACTCACATCATAAACTGAGCAACGCTCGTCAATTTGAGACTTATTTCGATAAAATATATTCAGAAGTTTCGGAGATATAGCCCTTAGTATGTAGTAGTTAGAAGCAATGCACAACAATAAAATATATATGAAAAATGATATATGTTATATTGTTGAGATGTTGCCTAACAACATATTTATACCAAAGAATACAGTTTTGAAGAAAATTGAAGAAAATAGTGTTTGAAGACATACATTTTCTACTTAGGATGAGTGTCACGTGGTCTCATCAATCCTGCAAGGGTTAAATGGCTTCATGTATAACAACAGGTACTAACTTCATTTTTTAAAATTTCTTGTTGTAATGTATAGATTTTATTTCCCCTTTATCATGTGTGCAACACTTAGATAGTATATTTGGTAGTTGTGTGTAAAAAAAATATACAGGGTGATGCAGAATTCCAACCCTTAATAATATTAAATTATTGTTTGCTCATCAAAAAATAAAGAAATTGCACCAAATAGCGTGTGCGCTGTATGAAGTTCTGAATGGCACATGTTCTTACTCCTCGGTTGTCATTGGTCAGCCATATTGTTATGAGTGAATGAGACTTATTATGGGATAAAATCTCTTATATTCTGTAAAAAGAGTTAAACAGTACTTAATGTTATATATACAAGGTAACTTTTCTTCTACGGTAGGGGACTCTGTTTGCACTCGCATCATAAACTGGGCAATGTTCTTCAATTTGAGCTTTATTTCGATAAAATATGTTCAGAAGTCTCGGAGATATAGCCCTTAGTATATAGTAGTTAGAAGCAATGCACAACAATATAATATATATGAAAAATGACATATGTTTATTGTTGAGATATTGCCTAACAACATATTTATACCAATGAATACAGTTTTGAAGAAAATTGAAGAAAATAGTGTTTGAAGACATACATTTTCTACTTAGGATGATTGTCACGTGGTCTCATCAATCCTGCAAGGGTTAAATGGCTTCATGTATAACAACAGGTACTAACTTCATTTTTTAAAATTTCTTGTTATAATGTATAGATTTTATTTCCCCTTTATCATGTGTGCAACACTTAGATAGTATATTTGGTAGTTGTGTGTAAAAAAAATATACAGGGTGATGCCGAATTCCAACACATAATAATATTAAATTATTGTTTGCTCATCAAAAAATAAAGAAATTGCACCAAATAGCGTGTGCGCTGTATGAAGTTCTGAATGGCACATGTTCTTACTCCTCGGTTGTCATTGGTCAGCCATATTGTTATGAGGGAATGAGACTTATTATGGGATAAAATCTCTTATATTCTGTAAAAAGAGTTAAACAGTACTTAATGTTATATATACAAGGTAACTTTTCTTCTACGGTAGGGAACTCTGCTTTCACTCACATCATAAACTGGGCAACGCTCGTCAATTTGAGCTTTATTTCGTTAAAATATGTTCAGAAGTTTCGGAGATATAGCCCTTAGTATATAGTAGTTAGGAGCAATGCACAACAATATAATATATATGAAAAAATGATATATGTTATATTGTTGAGATGTTGCCTAACAACATATTTATACCAAAGTGTACAGTTTTGAAGAAAATTGAAGAAAATAGTGTTTGAAGACATACGTTTTCTACTTAGGATGAGTGTCACGTGGTCTCATCAATCCTGCAAGGGTTAAATGGCTTCATGTATAACAACAGGTACTAAGTTCATTTTTTAAAACTTCTTGTTGTAATGTATAGATTTTCTTTTTGTTTATCAGGTGTGCAACACTTAGGTAGTATTTTTGGTAGTTGTGTGGAAAAAAATATACAGGGTGATGCAGAATTCCAACACTTAATAGTATAAAATTTATGTTTGTTCATCAAGAAATGAAGAAAATGCACCAATTAGCGTGTGCGGTGTATGTAGTTCTTAATGGCACATGTTCTTACTCCTTGGTTGTCATTGGTCAGCCATACTGTTATGAGTGAATGAGACTTATTATGGGATAAAATCTGTTATATTCTGTAAAAAGAGTTAAACAGTACCAAATATTATATATACAAGGTAACCTTTCTTCTACGGTAGGGAACTCTGCTTTCACTCACATCATAAACTTGGCAACGCTCGTCAATTTGAGCTTTATTTCGTTAAAATATGTTCAGAAGTTTCGGAGATATAGCAATTAGTATATAGTAGTTAGAAGCAATGCACAACAATATAATATAAATGAAAAATGATATATGTTATATTGTTGAGATGTTGCCTAACAACATATTTATACCAAAGAATACAGTTTGAAGAAAATTGAAGAAAATAGTGTTTGAAGACATACATTTTCTACTTAGGATGAGTGTCACGTGGTCTCATCAATCCTGCAAGGGTTAAATGGCTTCATGTATAACAACAGGTACTAACTTCATTTTTTAAAATTTCTTGTTGTAATGTATAGATTTTCTTTCCCCTTTATCATGTGTGCAACACTTAGATAGTATATTTGGTAGTTGTGTGGAAAAAAATATACAGGGTGATGCAGAATTCCAACACATAATAGTATAAAATTTATATTTGTTCATCAAGAAATGAAGAAAATGCACCAATTAGCGTGTGCGCTGTATGTAGTTCTGAATGGCACATGTTCTTACTCCTCGGTTGTCATTGGTCAGCCATACTGTTATGAGTGAATGAGACTTATTATGGGATAAAATCTGTTATATTCTGTAAAAAGAGTTAAACAGTACCAAATGTTATATATACAAGGTAACTTTTCTTCTTCGGTAGGGGACTCTGTTTGCACTCGCATCATAAACTGGGCAATGTTCTTCAATTTGAGCTTTATTTCGATAAAATATGTTCAGAAGTCTCGGAGATATAGCCCTTAGTATATAGTAGTTAGAAGCAATGCACAACAATATAATATATATGAAAAATGACATATGTTTATTGTTGAGATATTGCCTAACAACATATTTATACCAAAGAATACAGTTTTGAAGAAAATTGAAGAAAATAGTGTTTGAAGACATACATTTTCTACTTAGGATGATTGTCACGTGGTCTCATCAATCCTGCAAGGGTTAAATGTCTTCATGTATAACAACAGGTACTAACTTCATTTTTTAAAATTTCTTGTTATAATGTATAGATTTTATTTCCCCTTTATCATGTGTGCAACACTTAGATAGTATATTTGGTATTTGTGTGTAAAAAAAATATACAGGGTGATGCCGAATTCCAACACATAATAATATTAAATTATTGTTTGCTCATCAAAAAATAAAGATAATGCACCAATTAGCGTGTGCGCTGTATGTAGTTCTGAATGGCACATGTTCTTACTCCTCGGTTGTCATTGGTCAGCCATATTGTTATGAGGGAATGAGACTTATTATGGGATAAAATTTGTTATTATCTGTAAAAAGAGTTAAACAGTACCAAATGTTATATATACAAGGTAACTTTTCTTCTACGGTAGGGAACTCTGCTTTCACTCACATCATAAACTGAGCAACGCTCGTCAATTTGAGCCTTATTTCGATAAAATATATTCAGAAGTTTCGGAGATATAGCCCTTAGTATGTAGTAGTTAGAAGCAATGCACAACAATATAATATATATGAAAAATGATATATGTTATATTGTTGAGATGTTGCCTAACAACATATTTATACCAAAGAATACAGTTTTGAAGAAAATTGAAGAAAATAGTGTTTGAAGACATACATTTTCTACTTAGGATGAGTGTCACGTGGTCTCATCAATCCTGCAAGGGTTAAATGGCTTCATGTATAACAACAGGTACTAACTTCATTTTTTAAAATTTCTTGTTGTAATGTATAGATTTTATTTCCCCTTTATCATGTGTGCAACACTTAGATAGTATATTTGGTAGTTGTGTGTAAAAAAAATATACAGGGTGATGCAGAATTCCAACCCTTAATAATATTAAATTATTGTTTGCTCATCAAAAAATAAAGAAATTGCACCAAATAGCGTGTGCGCTGTATGAAGTTCTGAATGGCACATGTTCTTACTCCTCGGTTGTCATTGGTCAGCCATATTGTTATGAGTGAATGAGACTTATTATGGGATAAAATCTCTTATATTCTGTAAAAAGAGTTAAACAGTACTTAATGTTATATATACAAGGTAACTTTTCTTCTACGGTAGGGAACTCTGCTTTCACTCACATCATAAACTGGGCAACGCTCGTCAATTTGAGCTTTATTTCGTTAAAATATGTTCAGAAGTTTCGGAGATATAGCCCTTAGTATATAGTAGTTAGGAGCAATGCACAACAATATAATATATATGAAAAAATGATATATGTTATATTGTTGAGATGTTGCCTAACAACATATTTATACCAAAGTGTACAGTTTTGAAGAAAATTGAAGAAAATAGTGTTTGAAGACATACGTTTTCTACTTAGGATGAGTGTCACGTGGTCTCATCAATCCTGCAAGGGTTAAATGGCTTCATGTATAACAACAGGTACTAAGTTCATTTTTTAAAATTTCTTGTTGTAATGTATAGATTTTATTTCCCCTTTATCATGTGTGCAACACTTAGATAGTATATTTGGTAGTTGTGTGGAAAAAAGTATACAGGGTGATGCAGAATTCCAACACTTAATAGTATAAAATTTATATTTGTTCATCAAGAAATGAAGAAAATGCACCAATTAGCGTGTGCGCTGTATGTAGTTCTGAATGGCACATGTTCTTTCTCCTCGGTTGTCATTGGTCAGCCATACTGTTATGAGGGAATGAGACTTATTATGGGATTAAATCTGTTATATTCTGTAAAAAGAGTTAAACAGTACCAAATGTTATATATACAAGGTAACTTTTCTTCTTCGGTAGGGGACTCTGCTTGCACTCGCATCATATACTGGGCAATGTTCTTCAATTTGAGCTTTATTTCGATAAAATATGTTCAGAAGTTTCGGAGATATAGCCCTTAGTATATAGTAGTTAGAAGCAATGCACAACAATATAATATATATGAAAAATGATATATGTTATATTGTTGAGATGTTGCCTAACAACATATTTATACCAAAGAATACAGTTTTGAAGAAAATTGAAGAAAATAGTGTTTGAAGACATACATTTTCTACTTAGGATGAGTGTCACGTGGTCTCATCAATCCTGCAAGGGTTAAATGGCTTCATGTATAACAACAGGTACTAACTTCATTTTTTAAAATTTCTTGTTGTAATGTATAGATTTTATTTCCCCTTTATCATGTGTGCAACACTTAGATAGTATATTTGGTAGTTGTGTGGAAAAAAATATACAGGGTGATGCAGAATTCCAACACATAATAGTATAAAATTTATATTTGTTCATCAAGAAATGAAGAAAATGCACCAATTAGCGTGTGCGCTGTATGTAGTTCTGAATGGCACATGTTCTTACTCCTCGGTTGTCATTGGTCAGCCATACTGTTATGAGTGAATGAGACTTATTATGGGATAAAATCTGTTATTTTTTGTAAAAAGAGTTAAACAGTACCAAATGTTATATATACAAGGTAACTTTTCTTCTACGGTAGGGAACTCTGCTTTCACTCACATCATAAACTGAGCAACGCTCGTCAATTTGAGCCTTATTTCGTTAAAATATGTTCAGAAGTTTCGGAGATATATCCCTTAGTATATAGTAGTTAGGAGCAATGCACAACAATATAATATATATGAAAAAATGATATATGTTATATTGTTGAGATGTTGCCTAACAACATATTTATACCAAAGTGTACAGTTTTGAAGAAAATTGAAGAAAATAGTGTTTGAAGACATACGTTTTCTACTTAGGATGAGTGTCACGTGGTCTCATCAATCCTGCAAGGGTTAAATGGCTTCATGTATAACAACAGGTACTAAGTTCATGTTTAAAACTTCTTGTTGTAATATATAGATTTTCTTTCCCCTTTATCAGGTGTGCAACACTTAGATAGTATATTTGGTAGTTGTGTGGAAAAAAGTATACAGGGTGATGCAGAATTCCAACACTTAATAGTATAAAATTTATATTTGTTCATCAAGAAATGAAGAAAATGCACCAATTAGCGTGTGCGCTGTATGTAGTTCTGAATGGCACATGTTCTTTCTCCTCGGTTGTCATTGGTCAGCCATACTGTTATGAGGGAATGAGACTTATTATGGGATAAAATCTGTTATATTCTGTAAAAAGAGTTAAACAGTACCAAATGTTATATATACAAGGTAACTTTTCTTCTTCGGTAGGGGACTCTGTTTGCACTCGCATCATAAACTGGGCAATGTTCTTCAATTTGAGCTTTATTTAGATAAAATATGTTCAGAAGTTTCGGAGATATAGCCCTTAGTATATAGTAGTTAGAAGCAATGCACAACAATATAATATATATGAAAAATGACATATGTTTATTGTTGAGATATTGCCTAACAACATATTTATACCAAAGAATACAGTTTTGAAGAAAATTGAAGAAAATAGTGTTTGAAGACATACATTTTCTACTTAGGATGATTGTCACGTGGTCTCATCAATCCTGCAAGGGTTAAATGGCTTCATGTATAACAACAGGTACTAACTTCATTTTTTAAAATTTCTTGTTATAATGTATAGATTTTATTTCCCCTTTATCATGTGTGCAACACTTAGATAGTATATTTGGTAGTTGTGTGTAAAAAAAATATACAGGGTGATGCCGAATTCCAACACATAATAATATTAAATTATTGTTTGCTCATCAAAAAATAAAGATAATGCACCAATTAGCGTGTGCGCTGTATGTAGTTCTGAATGGCACATGTTCTTACTCCTCGGTTGTCATTGGTCAGCCATATTGTTATGGGGGAATGAGACTTATTATGGGATAAAATTTGTTATTATCTGTAAAAAGAGTTAAACAGTACCAAATGTTATATATACAAGGTAACTTTTCTTCTACGGTAGGGAACTCTGCTTTCACTCACATCATAAACTGAGCAACGCTCGTCAATTTGAGCCTTATTTCGTTAAAATATGTTCAGAAGTTTCGGAGATATATCCCTTAGTATATAGTAGTTAGGAGCAATGCACAACAATATAATATATATGAAAAAATGATATATGTTATATTGTTGAGATGTTGCCTAACAACATATTTATACCAAAGTGTACAGTTTTGAAGAAAATTGAAGAAAATAGTGTTTGAAGACATACGTTTTCTACTTAGGATGAGTGTCACGTGGTCTCATCAATCCTGCAAGGGTTAAATGGCTTCATGTATAACAACAGGTACTAAGTTCATGTTTAAAACTTCTTGTTGTAATATATAGATTTTCTTTCCCCTTTATCAGGTGTGCAACACTTAGATAGTATATTTGGTAGTTGTGTGGAAAAAAGTATACAGGGTGATGCAGAATTCCAACACTTAATAGTATAAAATTTATATTTGTTCATCAAGAAATGAAGAAAATGCACCAATTAGCGTGTGCGCTGTATGTAGTTCTGAATGGCAAATGTTCTTTCTCCTCGGTTGTCATTCGTCAGCCATACTGTTATGAGGGAATGAGACTTATTATGGGATAAAATCTGTTATATTCTGTAAAAAGAGTTAAACAGTACCAAATGTTATATATACAAGGTAACTTTTCTTGTTCGGTAGGGGACTCTGCTTGCACTCGCATCATAAACTGGGCAATGTTCTTCAAATTTGAGCTTTATTTCGATAAAATATATTCAGAAGTTTCGGAGATATAGCCCTTAGTATGTAGTAGTTAGAAGCAATGCACAACAATATAATATATATGAAAAATGATATATGTTATATTGTTGAGATGTTGCCTAACAACATATTTATACCAAAGAATACAGTTTTGAAGAAAATTGAAGAAAATAGTGTTTGAAGACATACATTTTCTACTTAGGATGAGTGTCACGTGGTCTCATCAATCCTGCAAGGGTTAAATGGCTTCATGTATAACAACAGGTACTAACTTCATTTTTTAAAATTTCTTGTTGTAATGTATAGATTTTATTTCCCCTTTATCATGTGTGCAACACTTAGATAGTATATTTGGTAGTTGTGTGTAACAAAAATATACAGGGTGATGCGGAATTCCAACCCTTAATAATATTAAATTATTGTTTGCTCATCAAAAAATAAAGAAATTGCACCAAATAGCGTGTGCGCTGTATGAAGTTCTGAATGGCACATGTTCTTACTCCTCGGTTGTCATTGGTCAGCCATATTGTTATGAGGGAATGAGACTTATTATGGGATAAAATCTCTTATATTCTGTAAAAAGAGTTAAACAGTACTTAATGTTATATATACAAGGTAACTTTTCTTCTACGGTAGGGAACTCTGCTTTCAATCACACCATAAACTGGGCAACGCTCGTCAATTTGAGCTTTATTTCGTTAAAATATGTTCAGAAGTTTCGGAGATATAGCCCTTAGTATATAGTAGTTAGGAGCAATGCACAACAATATAATATATATGAAAAAATGATATATGTTATATTGTTGAGATGTTGCCTAACAACATATTTATACCAAAGTGTACAGTTTTGAAGAAAATTGAAGAAAATAGTGTTTGAAGACATACGTTTTCTACTTAGGATGAGTGTCACGTGGTCTCATCAATCCTGCAAGGGGTAATGGCTTCATGTATAACAACAGGTACTAAGTTCATTTTTTAAAACTTCTTGTTGTAATGTATAGATTTTCTTTTTCTTTATCAGGTGTGCAACACTTAGGTAGTATTTTTGGTAGTTGTGTGGAAAAAAATATACAGGGTGATGCAGAATTCCAACACTTAATAGTATAAAATTTATGTTTGTTCATCAAGAAATGAAGAAAATGCACCAATTAGCGTGTGCGGTGTATGTAGTTCTTAATGGCACATGTTCTTACTCCTTGGTTGTCATTGGTCAGCCATACTGTTATGAGTGAATGAGACTTATTATGGGATAAAATCTGTTATATTCTGTAAAAAGAGTTAAACAGTACCAAATATTATATATACAAGGTAACCTTTCTTCTACGGTAGGGAACTCTGCTTTCACTCACATCATAAACTGGGCAACGCTCGTCAATTTGAGCTTTATTTCGTTAAAATATGTTCAGAAGTTCCTCAGATATATAGCAATTAGTATATAGTAGTTAGAAGCAATCCACAACAATATAATATATATGAAAAATGATATATGTTATATTGTTGAGATGTTGCCTAACAACATATTTATACCAAAGAATACAGTTTTGAAGAAAATTGAAGAAAATAGTGTTTGAAGACATACATTTTCTACTTAGGATGAGTGTCACGTGGTCTCATCAATCCTGCAAGGGTTAAATGGCTTCATGTATAACAACAGGTACTAACTTCATTTTTTAAAATTTCTTGTTGTAATGTATAGATTTTATTTCCCCTTTATCATGTGTGCAACACTTAGATAGTATATTTGGTAGTTGTGTGGAAAAAAGTATTTAGGGTGATGCAGAATTCCAACACTTAATAGTATAAAATTTATATTTGTTCATCAAGAAATGAAGAAAATGCACCAATTAGCGTGTGCGCTGTATGTAGTTCTGAATGGCACATGTTCTTTCTCCTCGGTTGTCATTGGTCAGCCATACTGTTATGAGGGAATGAGACTTATTATGGGATAAAATCTGTTATATTCTGTAAAAAGAGTTAAACAGTACCAAATGTTATACATACAAGGTAACTTTTCTTCTTCGGTAGGGGACTCTGCTTGCACTCGCATCATAAACTGGGCAATGTTCTTCAATTTGAGTTTTATTTCGATAAAATATGTTCAGAAGTTTCGGAGATATAGCCCTTAGTATATAGTAGTTAGAAGCAATCCACAACAATATAATATATATGAAAAATGATATATGTTATATTTTTGAGATGTTGCCTAACAACATATTTATACCAAAGAATACAGTTTTGAAGAAAATTGAAGAAAATAGTGTTTGAAGACATACATTTTCTACTTAGGATGAGTGTCACGTGGTCTCATCAATCCTGCAAGGGTTAAATGGCTTCATGTATAACAACAGGTACTAACTTCATTTTTTAAAATTTCTTGTTGTAATGTATAGATTTTATTTCCCCTTTATCATGTGTGCAACACTTAGATAGTATATTTGGTAGTTGTGTGGAAAGAAATATACAGGGTGATGCAGAATTCCAACACATAATAGTATAAAATTTATATTTGTTCATCAAGAAATGAAGAAAATGCACCAATTAGCGTGTGCGCTGTATGTAGTTCTGAATGGCACATGTTCTTACTCCTCGGTTGTCATTGGTCAGCCATACTGTTATGAGTGAATGAGACTTATTATGGGATAAAATCTCTTATATTCTGTAAAAAGAGTTAAACAGTACCAAATGTTATATATACAAGGTAACTTTTCTTCTTCGGTAGGGGACTCTGCTTGCACTCGCATCATAAACTGGGCAATGTTCTTCAATTTGAGCTTTATTTCGATAAAATATGTTCAGAAGTTTCGGAGATATAGCCCTTAGTATATAGTAGTTAGAAGCAATGCACAACAATATAATATATATGAAAAATGATATATGTTATATTGTTGAGATGTTGCCTAACAACATATTTATACCAAAGAATACAGTTTTGAAGAAAATTGAAGAAAATAGTGTTTGAAGACATACATTTTCTACTTAGGATGAGTGTCACGTGGTCTCATCAATCCTGCAAGGGTTAAATGGCTTCATGTATAACAACAGGTACTAACTTCATTTTTTAAAATTTCTTGTTGTAATGTATAGATTTTATTTCCCCTTTATCATGTGTGCAACACTTAGATAGTATATTTGGTAGTTGTGTGGAAAAAAATATACAGGGTGATGCAGAATTCCAACACATAATAGTATAAAATTTATATTTGTTCATCAAGAAATGAAGAAAATGCACCAATTAGCGTGTGCGCTGTATGTAGTTCTGAATGGCACATGTTCTTACTCCTCGGTTGTCATTGGTCAGCCATACTGTTATGAGTGAATGAGACTTATTATGGGATAAAATCTGTTATATTCTGTAAAAAGAGTTAAACAGTACCAAATGTTATATATACAAGGTAACTTTTCTTCTACGGTAGGGAACTCTGCTTTCACTCACATCATAAACTGGGCAACGCTCGTCAATTTGAGCCTTATTTCGTTAAAATATGTTCAGAAGTTTCGGAGATATATCCCTTAGTATATAGTAGTTAGGAGCAATGCACAACAATATAATATATATGAAAAAATGATATATGTTATATTGTTGAGATGTTGCCTAACAACATATTTATACCAAAGTGTACAGTTTTGAAGAAAATTGAAGAAAATAGTGTTTGAAGACATACGTTTTCTACTTAGGATGAGTGTCACGTGGTCTCATCAATCCTGCAAGGGTTAAATGGCTTCATGTATAACAACAGGTACTAAGTTCATGTTTAAAACTTCTTGTTGTAATATATAGATTTTCTTTCCCCTTTATCAGGTGTGCAACAGTTAGATAGTATATTTGGTAGTTGTGTGGAAAAAAGTATACAGGGTGATGCAGAATTCCAACACTTAATAGTATAAAATTTATATTTGTTCATCAAGAAATGAAGAAAATGCACCAATTAGCGTGTGCACTGTATGTAGTTCTGAATGGCACATGTTCTTTCTCCTCGGTTGTCATTGGTCAGCCATACTGTTATGAGGGAATGAGACTTATTATGGGATAAAATCTGTTATATTCTGTAAAAAGAGTTAAACAGTACCAAATGTTATATATACAAGGTAACTTTTCTTCTTCGGTAGGGGACTCTGTTTGCACTCGCATCATAAACTGGGCAATGTTCTTCAATTTGAGCTTTATTTCGATAAAATATGTTCAGAAGTTTCGGAGATATAGCCCTTAGTATATAGTAGTTAGAAGCAATGCACAACAATATAATATATATGAAAAATGACATATGTTTATTGTTGAGATGTTGCGTAACAACATATTTATACCAAAGAATACAGTTTTGAAGAAAATTGAAGAAAATAGTGTTTGAAGACATACATTTTCTACTTAGGATGATTGTCACGTGGTCTCATCAATCCTGCAAGGGTTAAATGGCTTCATGTATAACAACAGGTACTAACTTCATTTTTTAAAATTTCTTGTTATAATGTATAGATTTTATTTCCCCTTTATCATGTGTGCAACACTTAGATAGTATATTTGGTAGTTGTGTGTAAAAAAAATATACAGGGTGATGCAGAATTCCAACCCTTAATAATATTAAATTATTATTTGCTCATCAAAAAATAAAGATAATGCACCAATTAGCGTGTGCGCTGTATGTAGTTCTGAATGGCACATGTTCTTACTCCTCGGTTGTCATTGGTCAGCCATATTGTTATGAGGGAATGAGACTTATTATGGGATAAAATTTGTTATTTTCTGTAAAAAGAGTTAAACAGTACCAAATGTTATATATACAAGGTAACTTTTCTTCTACGGTAGGGAACTCTGCTTTCACTCACATCATAAACTGAGCAACGCTCGTCAATTTGAGCCTTATTTCGTTAAAATATGTTCAGAAGTTTCGGAGATATATCCCTTAGTATATAGTAGTTAGGAGCAATGCACAACAATATAATATATATGAAAAAATGATATATGTTATATTGTTGAGATGTTGCCTAACAACATATTTATACCAAAGTGTACAGTTTTGAAGAAAATTGAAGAAAATAGTGTTTGAAGACATACGTTTTCTACTTAGGATGAGTGTCACGTGGTCTCATCAATCCTGCAAGGGTTAAATGGCTTCATGTATAACAACAGGTACTAAGTTCATGTTTAAAACTTCTTGTTGTAATATATAGATTTTCTTTCCCCTTTATCAGGTGTGCAACACTTAGATAGTATATTTGGTAGTTGTGTGGAAAAAAGTATACAGGGTGATGCAGAATTCCAACACTTAATAGTATAAAATTTATATTTGTTCATCAAGAAATGAAGAAAATGCACCAATTAGCGTGTGCGCTGTATGTAGTTCTGAATGGCACATGTTCTTTCTCCTCGGTTGTCATTGGTCAGCCATACTGTTATGAGGGAATGAGACTTATTATGGGATAAAATCTGTTATATTCTGTAAAAAGAGTTAAACAGTACCAAATGTTATATATACAAGGTAACTTTTCTTCTTCGGTAGGGGACTCTGTTTGCACTCGCATCATAAACTGGGCAATGTTCTTCAATTTGAGCTTTATTTAGATAAAATATGTTCAGAAGTTTCGGAGATATAGCCCTTAGTATATAGTAGTTAGAAGCAATGCACAACAATATAATATATATGAAAAATGACATATGTTTATTGTTGAGATATTGCCTAACAACATATTTATACCAAAGAATACAGTTTTGAAGAAAATTGAAGAAAATAGTGTTTGAAGACATACATTTTCTACTTAGGATGATTGTCACGTGGTCTCATCAATCCTGCAAGGGTTAAATGGCTTCATGTATAACAACAGGTACTAACTTCATTTTTTAAAATTTCTTGTTATAATGTATAGATTTTATTTCCCCTTTATCATGTGTGCAACACTTAGATAGTATATTTGGTAGTTGTGTGTAAAAAAAATATACAGGGTGATGCCGAATTCCAACACATAATAATATTAAATTATTGTTTGCTCATCAAAAAATAAAGATAATGCACCAATTAGCGTGTGCGCTGTATGTAGTTCTGAATGGCACATGTTCTTACTCCTCGGTTGTCATTGGTCAGCCATATTGTTATGGGGGAATGAGACTTATTATGGGATAAAATTTGTTATTATCTGTAAAAAGAGTTAAACAGTACCAAATGTTATATATACAAGGTAACTTTTCTTCTACGGTAGGGAACTCTGCTTTCACTCACATCATAAACTGAGCAACGCTCGTCAATTTGAGCCTTATTTCGTTAAAATATGTTCAGAAGTTTCGGAGATATATCCCTTAGTATATAGTAGTTAGGAGCAATGCACAACAATATAATATATATGAAAAAATGATATATGTTATATTGTTGAGATGTTGCCTAACAACATATTTATACCAAAGTGTACAGTTTTGAAGAAAATTGAAGAAAATAGTGTTTGAAGACATACGTTTTCTACTTAGGATGAGTGTCACGTGGTCTCATCAATCCTGCAAGGGTTAAATGGCTTCATGTATAACAACAGGTACTAAGTTCATGTTTAAAACTTCTTGTTGTAATATATAGATTTTCTTTCCCCTTTATCAGGTGTGCAACACTTAGATAGTATATTTGGTAGTTGTGTGGAAAAAAGTATACAGGGTGATGCAGAATTCCAACACTTAATAGTATAAAATTTATATTTGTTCATCAAGAAATGAAGAAAATGCACCAATTAGCGTGTGCGCTGTATGTAGTTCTGAATGGCAAATGTTCTTTCTCCTCGGTTGTCATTCGTCAGCCATACTGTTATGAGGGAATGAGACTTATTATGGGATAAAATCTGTTATATTCTGTAAAAAGAGTTAAACAGTACCAAATGTTATATATACAAGGTAACTTTTCTTGTTCGGTAGGGGACTCTGCTTGCACTCGCATCATAAACTGGGCAATGTTCTTCAAATTTGAGCTTTATTTCGATAAAATATATTCAGAAGTTTCGGAGATATAGCCCTTAGTATGTAGTAGTTAGAAGCAATGCACAACAATATAATATATATGAAAAATGATATATGTTATATTGTTGAGATGTTGCCTAACAACATATTTATACCAAAGAATACAGTTTTGAAGAAAATTGAAGAAAATAGTGTTTGAAGACATACATTTTCTACTTAGGATGAGTGTCACGTGGTCTCATCAATCCTGCAAGGGTTAAATGGCTTCATGTATAACAACAGGTACTAACTTCATTTTTTAAAATTTCTTGTTGTAATGTATAGATTTTATTTCCCCTTTATCATGTGTGCAACACTTAGATAGTATATTTGGTAGTTGTGTGTAACAAAAATATACAGGGTGATGCGGAATTCCAACCCTTAATAATATTAAATTATTGTTTGCTCATCAAAAAATAAAGAAATTGCACCAAATAGCGTGTGCGCTGTATGAAGTTCTGAATGGCACATGTTCTTACTCCTCGGTTGTCATTGGTCAGCCATATTGTTATGAGGGAATGAGACTTATTATGGGATAAAATCTCTTATATTCTGTAAAAAGAGTTAAACAGTACTTAATGTTATATATACAAGGTAACTTTTCTTCTACGGTAGGGAACTCTGCTTTCAATCACACCATAAACTGGGCAACGCTCGTCAATTTGAGCTTTATTTCGTTAAAATATGTTCAGAAGTTTCGGAGATATAGCCCTTAGTATATAGTAGTTAGGAGCAATGCACAACAATATAATATATATGAAAAAATGATATATGTTATATTGTTGAGATGTTGCCTAACAACATATTTATACCAAAGTGTACAGTTTTGAAGAAAATTGAAGAAAATAGTGTTTGAAGACATACGTTTTCTACTTAGGATGAGTGTCACGTGGTCTCATCAATCCTGCAAGGGGTAATGGCTTCATGTATAACAACAGGTACTAAGTTCATTTTTTAAAACTTCTTGTTGTAATGTATAGATTTTCTTTTTCTTTATCAGGTGTGCAACACTTAGGTAGTATTTTTGGTAGTTGTGTGGAAAAAAATATACAGGGTGATGCAGAATTCCAACACTTAATAGTATAAAATTTATGTTTGTTCATCAAGAAATGAAGAAAATGCACCAATTAGCGTGTGCGGTGTATGTAGTTCTTAATGGCACATGTTCTTACTCCTTGGTTGTCATTGGTCAGCCATACTGTTATGAGTGAATGAGACTTATTATGGGATAAAATCTGTTATATTCTGTAAAAAGAGTTAAACAGTACCAAATATTATATATACAAGGTAACCTTTCTTCTACGGTAGGGAACTCTGCTTTCACTCACATCATAAACTGGGCAACGCTCGTCAATTTGAGCTTTATTTCGTTAAAATATGTTCAGAAGTTCCTCAGATATATAGCAATTAGTATATAGTAGTTAGAAGCAATCCACAACAATATAATATATATGAAAAATGATATATGTTATATTGTTGAGATGTTGCCTAACAACATATTTATACCAAAGAATACAGTTTTGAAGAAAATTGAAGAAAATAGTGTTTGAAGACATACATTTTCTACTTAGGATGAGTGTCACGTGGTCTCATCAATCCTGCAAGGGTTAAATGGCTTCATGTATAACAACAGGTACTAACTTCATTTTTTAAAATTTCTTGTTGTAATGTATAGATTTTATTTCCCCTTTATCATGTGTGCAACACTTAGATAGTATATTTGGTAGTTGTGTGGAAAAAAGTATTTAGGGTGATGCAGAATTCCAACACTTAATAGTATAAAATTTATATTTGTTCATCAAGAAATGAAGAAAATGCACCAATTAGCGTGTGCGCTGTATGTAGTTCTGAATGGCACATGTTCTTTCTCCTCGGTTGTCATTGGTCAGCCATACTGTTATGAGGGAATGAGACTTATTATGGGATAAAATCTGTTATATTCTGTAAAAAGAGTTAAACAGTACCAAATGTTATACATACAAGGTAACTTTTCTTCTTCGGTAGGGGACTCTGCTTGCACTCGCATCATAAACTGGGCAATGTTCTTCAATTTGAGTTTTATTTCGATAAAATATGTTCAGAAGTTTCGGAGATATAGCCCTTAGTATATAGTAGTTAGAAGCAATCCACAACAATATAATATATATGAAAAATGATATATGTTATATTTTTGAGATGTTGCCTAACAACATATTTATACCAAAGAATACAGTTTTGAAGAAAATTGAAGAAAATAGTGTTTGAAGACATACATTTTCTACTTAGGATGAGTGTCACGTGGTCTCATCAATCCTGCAAGGGTTAAATGGCTTCATGTATAACAACAGGTACTAACTTCATTTTTTAAAATTTCTTGTTGTAATGTATAGATTTTATTTCCCCTTTATCATGTGTGCAACACTTAGATAGTATATTTGGTAGTTGTGTGGAAAGAAATATACAGGGTGATGCAGAATTCCAACACATAATAGTATAAAATTTATATTTGTTCATCAAGAAATGAAGAAAATGCACCAATTAGCGTGTGCGCTGTATGTAGTTCTGAATGGCACATGTTCTTACTCCTCGGTTGTCATTGGTCAGCCATACTGTTATGAGTGAATGAGACTTATTATGGGATAAAATCTCTTATATTCTGTAAAAAGAGTTAAACAGTACCAAATGTTATATATACAAGGTAACTTTTCTTCTTCGGTAGGGGACTCTGCTTGCACTCGCATCATAAACTGGGCAATGTTCTTCAATTTGAGCTTTATTTCGATAAAATATGTTCAGAAGTTTCGGAGATATAGCCCTTAGTATATAGTAGTTAGAAGCAATGCACAACAATATAATATATATGAAAAATGACATATGTTTATTGTTGAGATGTTGCGTAACAACATATTTATACCAAAGAATACAGTTTTGAAGAAAATTGAAGAAAATAGTGTTTGAAGACATACATTTTCTACTTAGGATGATTGTCACGTGGCCTCATCAATCCTGCAAGGGTTAAATGGCTTCATGTATAACAACAGGTACTAACTTCATTTTTTAAAATTTCTTGTTATAATGTATAGATTTTATTTCCCCTTTATCATGTGTGCAACACTTAGATAGTATATTTGGTAGTTGTGTGTAAAAAAAATATACAGGGTGATGCCGAATTCCAACCCTTATAAATATTAAATTATTATTTGCTCATCAAAAAATAAAGATAATGCACCAATTAGCGTGTGCGCTGTATGTAGTTCTGAATGGCACATGTTCTTACTCCTCGGTTGTCATTGGTCAGCCATATTGTTATGAGGGAATGAGACTTATTATGGGATAAAATTTGTTATTTTCTGTAAAAAGAGTTAAACAGTACCAAATGTTATATATACAAGGTAACTTTTCTTCTACGGTAGGGAACTCTGCTTTCACTCACATCATAAACTGAGCAACGCTCGTCAATTTGAGCCTTATTTCGTTAAAATATGTTCAGAAGTTTCGGAGATATATCCCTTAGTATATAGTAGTTAGGAGCAATGCACAACAATATAATATATATGAAAAAATGATATATGTTATATTGTTGAGATGTTGCCTAACAACATATTTATACCAAAGTGTACAGTTTTGAAGAAAATTGAAGAAAATAGTGTTTGAAGACATACGTTTTCTACTTAGGATGAGTGTCACGTGGTCTCATCAATCCTGCAAGGGTTAAATGGCTTCATGTATAACAACAGGTACTAAGTTCATGTTTAAAACTTCTTGTTGTAATATATAGATTTTCTTTCCCCTTTATCAGGTGTGCAACACTTAGATAGTATATTTGGTAGTTGTGTGGAAAAAAGTATACAGGGTGATGCAGAATTCCAACACTTAATAGTATAAAATTTATATTTGTTCATCAAGAAATGAAGAAAATGCACCAATTAGCGTGTGCGCTGTATGTAGTTCTGAATGGCACATGTTCTTTCTCCTCGGTTGTCATTGGTCAGCCATACTGTTATGAGGGAATGAGACTTATTATGGGATAAAATCTGTTATATTCTGTAAAAAGAGTTAAACAGTACCAAATGTTATATATACAAGGTAACTTTTCTTGTTCGGTAGGGGACTCTGCTTGCACTCGCATCATAAACTGGGCAATGTTCTTCAAATTTGAGCTTTATTTCGATAAAATATATTCAGAAGTTTCGGAGATATAGCCCTTAGTATGTAGTAGTTAGAAGCAATGCACAACAATATAATATATATGAAAAATGATATATGTTATATTGTTGAGATGTTGCCTAACAACATATTTATACCAAAGAATACAGTTTTGAAGAAAATTGAAGAAAATAGTGTTTGAAGACATACATTTTCTACTTAGGATGAGTGTCACGTGGTCTCATCAATCCTGCAAGGGTTAAATGGCTTCATGTATAACAACAGGTACTAACTTCATTTTTTAAAATTTCTTGTTGTAATGTATAGATTTTATTTCCCCTTTATCATGTGTGCAACACTTAGATAGTATATTTGGTAGTTGTGTGTAACAAAAGTATACAGGGTGATGCGGAATTCCAACCCTTAATAATATTAAATTATTGTTTGCTCATCAAAAAATAAAGAAATTGCACCAAATAGCGTGTGCGCTGTATGAAGTTCTGAATGGCACATGTTCTTACTAATCGGTTGTCATTGGTCAGCCATATTGTTATGAGGGAATGAGACTTATTATGGGATAAAATCTCTTATATTCTGTAAAAAGAGTTAAACAGTACTTAATGTTATATATACAAGGTAACTTTTCTTCTACGGTAGGGAACTCTGCTTTCACTCACACCATAAACTGGGCAACGCTCGTCAATTTGAGCTTTATTTCGTTAAAATATGTTCAGAAGTTTCGGAGATATAGCCCTTAGTATATAGTAGTTAGGAGCAATGCACAACAATATAATATATATGAAAAAATGATATATGTTATATTGTTGAGATGTTGCCTAACAACATATTTATACCAAAGTGTACAGTTTTGAAGAAAATTGAAGAAAATAGTGTTTGAAGACATACGTTTTCTACTTAGGATGAGTGTCACGTGGTCTCATCAATCCTGCAAGGGGTAATGGCTTCATGTATAACAACAGGTACTAAGTTCATTTTTTAAAACTTCTTGTTGTAATGTATAGATTTTCTTTTTCTTTATCAGGTGTGCAACACTTAGGTAGTATTTTTGGTAGTTGTGTGGAAAAAAATATACAGGGTGATGCAGAATTCCAACACTTAATAGTATAAAATTTATGTTTGTTCATCAAGAAATGAAGAAAATGCACCAATTAGCGTGTGCGGTGTATGTAGTTCTTAATGGCACATGTTCTTACTCCTTGGTTGTCATTGGTCAGCCATACTGTTATGAGTGAATGAGACTTATTATGGGATAAAATCTGTTATATTCTGTAAAAAGAGTTAAACAGTACCAAATATTATATATACAAGGTAACCTTTCTTCTACGGTAGGGAACTCTGCTTTCACTCACATCATAAACTGGGCAACGCTCGTCAATTTGAGCTTTATTTCGTTAAAATATGTTCAGAAGTTTCGGAGATATAGCAATTAGTATATAGTAGTTAGAAGCAATGCACAACAATATAATATATATGAAAAATGATATATGTTATATTGTTGAGATGTTGCCTAACAACATATTTATACCAAAGAATACAGTTTTGAAGAAAATTGAAGAAAATAGTGTTTGAAGACATACATTTTCTACTTAGGATGAGTGTCACGTGGTCTCATCAATCCTGCAAGGGTTAAATGGCTTCATGTATAACAACAGGTACTAACTTCATTTTTTAAAATTTCTTGTTGTAATGTATAGATTTTATTTCCCCTTTATCATGTGTGCAACACTTAGATAGTATATTTGGTAGTTGTGTGGAAAAAAGTATTTAGGGTGATGCAGAATTCCAACACTTAATAGTATAAAATTTATATTTGTTCATCAAGAAATGAAGAAAATGCACCAATTAGCGTGTGCGCTGTATGTAGTTCTGAATGGCACATGTTCTTTCTCCTCGGTTGTCATTGGTCAGCCATACTGTTATGAGGGAATGAGACTTATTATGGGATAAAATCTGTTATATTCTGTAAAAAGAGTTAAACAGTACCAAATGTTATATATACAAGGTAACTTTTCTTCTTCGGTAGGGGACTCTGCTTGCACTCGCATCATAAACTGGGCAATGTTCTTCAATTTGAGCTTTATTTCGATAAAATATGTTCAGAAGTTTCGGAGATATAGGCTTAGTATATAGTAGTTAGAAGCAATCCACAACAATATAATATATATGAAAAATGATATATGTTATATTTTTGAGATGTTGCCTAACAACATATTTATACCAAAGAATACAGTTTTGAAGAAAATTGAAGAAAATAGTGTTTGAAGACATACATTTTCTACTTAGGATGAGTGTCACGTGGTCTCATCAATCCTGCAAGGGTTAAATGGCTTCATGTATAACAACAGGTACTAACTTCATTTTTTAAAATTTCTTGTTGTAATGTATAGATTTTATTTCCCCTTTATCATGTGTGCAACACTTAGATAGTATATTTGGTAGTTGTGTGGAAAAAAATATACAGGGTGATGCAGAATTCCAACACATAATAGTATAAAATTTATATTTGTTCATCAAGAAATGAAGAAAATGCACCAATTAGCGTGTGCGCTGTATGTAGTTCTGAATGGCACATGTTCTTACTCCTCGGTTGTCATTGGTCAGCCATACTGTTATGAGTGAATGAGACTTATTATGGGATAAAATCTCTTATATTCTGTAAAAAGAGTTAAACAGTACCAAATGTTATATATACAAGGTAACTTTTCTTCTTCGGTAGGGGACTCTGCTTGCACTCGCATCATAAACTGGGCAATGTTCTTCAATTTGAGCTTTATTTCGATAAAATATGTTCAGAAGTTTCGGAGATATAGCCCTTAGTATATAGTAGTTAGAAGCAATGCACAACAATATAATATATATGAAAAATGACATATGTTTATTGTTGAGATGTTGCGTAACAACATATTTATACCAAAGAATACAGTTTTGAAGAAAATTGAAGAAAATAGTGTTTGAAGACATACATTTTCTACTTAGGATGATTGTCACGTGGTCTCATCAATCCTGCAAGGGTTAAATGGCTTCATGTATAACAACAGGTACTAACTTCATTTTTTAAAATTTCTTGTTATAATGTATAGATTTTATTTCCCCTTTATCATGTGTGCAACACTTAGATAGTATATTTGGTAGTTGTGTGTAAAAAAAATATACAGGGTGATGCAGAATTCCAACCCTTAATAATATTAAATTATTATTTGCTCATCAAAAAATAAAGATAATGCACCAATTAGCGTGTGCGCTGTATGTAGTTCTGAATGGCACATGTTCTTACTCCTCGGTTGTCATTGGTCAGCCATATTGTTATGAGGGAATGAGACTTATTATGGGATAAAATTTGTTATTTTCTGTAAAAAGAGTTAAACAGTACCAAATGTTATATATACAAGGTAACTTTTCTTCTACGGTAGGGAACTCTGCTTTCACTCACATCATAAACTGAGCAACGCTCGTCAATTTGAGCCTTATTTCGTTAAAATATGTTCAGAAGTTTCGGAGATATATCCCTTAGTATATAGTAGTTAGGAGCAATGCACAACAATATAATATATATGAAAAAATGATATATGTTATATTGTTGAGATGTTGCCTAACAACATATTTATACCAAAGTGTACAGTTTTGAAGAAAATTGAAGAAAATAGTGTTTGAAGACATACGTTTTCTACTTAGGATGAGTGTCACGTGGTCTCATCAATCCTGCAAGGGTTAAATGGCTTCATGTATAACAACAGGTACTAAGTTCATGTTTAAAACTTCTTGTTGTAATATATAGATTTTCTTTCCCCTTTATCAGGTGTGCAACACTTAGATAGTATATTTGGTAGTTGTGTGGAAAAAAGTATACAGGGTGATGCAGAATTCCAACACTTAATAGTATAAAATTTATATTTGTTCATCAAGAAATGAAGAAAATGCACCAATTAGCGTGTGCGCTGTATGTAGTTCTGAATGGCAAATGTTCTTTCTCCTCGGTTGTCATTCGTCAGCCATACTGTTATGAGGGAATGAGACTTATTATGGGATAAAATCTGTTATATTCTGTAAAAAGAGTTAAACAGTACCAAATGTTATATATACAAGGTAACTTTTCTTGTTCGGTAGGGGACTCTGCTTGCACTCGCATCATAAACTGGGCAATGTTCTTCAAATTTGAGCTTTATTTCGATAAAATATATTCAGAAGTTTCGGAGATATAGCCCTTAGTATGTAGTAGTTAGAAGCAATGCACAACAATATAATATATATGAAAAATGATATATGTTATATTGTTGAGATGTTGCCTAACAACATATTTATACCAAAGAATACAGTTTTGAAGAAAATTGAAGAAAATAGTGTTTGAAGACATACATTTTCTACTTAGGATGAGTGTCACGTGGTCTCATCAATCCTGCAAGGGTTAAATGGCTTCATGTATAACAACAGGTACTAACTTCATTTTTTAAAATTTCTTGTTGTAATGTATAGATTTTATTTCCCCTTTATCATGTGTGCAACACTTAGATAGTATATTTCGTAGTTGTGTGTAACAAAAATATACAGGGTGATGCGGAATTCCAACCCTTAATAATATTAAATTATTGTTTGCTCATCAAAAAATAAAGAAATTGCACCAAATAGCGTGTGCGCTGTATGAAGTTCTGAATGGCACATGTTCTTACTCCTCGGTTGTCATTGGTCAGCCATATTGTTATGAGGGAATGAGACTTATTATGGGATAAAATCTCTTATATTCTGTAAAAAGAGTTAAACAGTACTTAATGTTATATATACAAGGTAACTTTTCTTCTACGGTAGGGAACTCTGCTTTCACTCACACCATAAACTGGGCAACGCTCGTCAATTTGAGCTTTATTTCGTTAAAATATGTTCAGAAGTTTCGGAGATATAGCCCTTAGTATATAGTAGTTAGGAGCAATGCACAACAATATAATATATATGAAAAAATGATATATGTTATATTGTTGAGATGTTGCCTAACAACATATTTATACCAAAGTGTACAGTTTTGAAGAAAATTGAAGAAAATAGTGTTTGAAGACATACGTTTTCTACTTAGGATGAGTGTCACGTGGTCTCATCAATCCTGCAAGGGGTAATGGCTTCATGTATAACAACAGGTACTAAGTTCATTTTTTAAAACTTCTTGTTGTAATGTATAGATTTTCTTTTTCTTTATCAGGTGTGCAACACTTAGGTAGTATTTTTGGTAGTTGTGTGGAAAAAAATATACAGGGTGATGCAGAATTCCAACACTTAATAGTATAAAATTTATGTTTGTTCATCAAGAAATGAAGAAAATGCACCAATTAGCGTGTGCGGTGTATGTAGTTCTTAATGGCACATGTTCTTACTCCTTGGTTGTCATTGGTCAGCCATACTGTTATGAGTGAATGAGACTTATTATGGGATAAAATCTGTTATATTCTGTAAAAAGAGTTAAACAGTACCAAATATTATATATACAAGGTAACCTTTCTTCTACGGTAGGGAACTCTGCTTTCACTCACATCATAAACTGGGCAACGCTCGTCAATTTGAGCTTTATTTCGTTAAAATATGTTCAGAAGTTTCGGAGATATAGCAATTAGTATATAGTAGTTAGAAGCAATGCACAACAATATAATATATATGAAAAATGATATATGTTATATTGTTGAGATGTTGCCTAACAACATATTTATACCAAAGAATACAGTTTTGAAGAAAATTGAAGAAAATAGTGTTTGAAGACATACATTTTCTACTTAGGATGAGTGTCACGTGGTCTCACCAATCCTGCAAGGGTTAAATGGCTTCATGTATAACAACAGGTACTAACTTCATTTTTTAAAATTTCTTGTTGTAATGTATAGATTTTATTTCCCCTTTATCATGTGTGCAACACTTAGATAGTATATTTGGTAGTTGTGTGGAAAAAAGTATTTAGGGTGATGCAGAATTCCAACACTTAATAGTATAAAATTTATATTTGTTCATCAAGAAATGAAGAAAATGCACCAATTAGCGTGTGCGCTGTATGTAGTTCTGAATGGCACATGTTCTTTCTCCTCGGTTGTCATTGGTCAGCCATACTGTTATGAGGGAATGAGACTTATTATGGGATAAAATCTGTTATATTCTGTAAAAAGAGTTAAACAGTACCAAATGTTATATATACAAGGTAACTTTTCTTCTTCGGTAGGGGACTCTGCTTGCACTCGCATCATAAACTGGGCAATGTTCTTCAATTTGAGCTTTATTTCGATAAAATATGTTCAGAAGTTTCGGAGATATAGCCCTTAGTATATAGTAGTTAGAAGCAATCCACAACAATATAATATATATGAAAAATGATATATGTTATATTTTTGAGATGTTGCCTAACAACATATTTATACCAAAGAATACAGTTTTGAAGAAAATTGAAGAAAATAGTGTTTGAAGACATACATTTTCTACTTAGGATGAGTGTCACGTGGTCTCATCAATCCTGCAAGGGTTAAATGGCTTCATGTATAACAACAGGTACTAACTTCATTTTTTAAAATTTCTTGTTGTAATGTATAGATTTTATTTCCCCTTTATCATGTGTGCAACACTTAGATAGTATATTTGGTAGTTGTGTGGAAAAAAATATACAGGGTGATGCAGAATTCCAACACATAATAGTATAAAATTTATATTTGTTCATCAAGAAATGAAGAAAATGCACCAATTAGCGTGTGCGCTGTATGTAGTTCTGAATGGCACATGTTCTTACTCCTCGTTTGTCATTGGTCAGCCATACTGTTATGAGTGAATGAGACTTATTATGGGATAAAATCTCTTATATTCTGTAAAAAGAGTTAAACAGTACCAAATGTTATATATACAAGGTAACTTTTCTTCTTCGGTAGGGGACTCTGCTTGCACTCGCATCATAAACTGGGCAATGTTCTTCAATTTGAGCTTTATTTCGATAAAATATGTTCAGAAGTTTCGGAGATATAGCCCTTAGTATATAGTAGTTAGAAGCAATGCACAACAATATAATATATATGAAAAATGACATATGTTTATTGTTGAGATGTTGCGTAAAAACATATTTATACCAAAGAATACAGTTTTGAAGAAAATTGAAGAAAATAGTGTTTGAAGACATACATTTTCTACTTAGGATGATTGTCACGTGGTCTCATCAATCCTGCAAGGGTTAAATGGCTTCATGTATAACAACAGGTACTAACTTCATTTTTTAAAATTTCTTGTTATAATGTATAGATTTTATTTCCCCTTTATCATGTGTGCAACACTTAGATAGTATATTTGGTAGTTGTGTGTAAAAAAAATATACAGGGTGATGCAGAATTCCAACCCTTAATAATATTAAATTATTATTTGCTCATCAAAAAATAAAGATAATGCACCAATTAGCGTGTGCGCTGTATGTAGTTCTGAATGGCACATGTTCTTACTCCTCGGTTGTCATTGGTCAGCCATATTGTTATGAGGGAATGAGACTTATTATGGGATAAAATTTGTTATTTTCTGTAAAAAGAGTTAAACAGTACCAAATGTTATATATACAAGGTAACTTTTCTTCTACGGTAGGGAACTCTGCTTTCACTCACATCATAAACTGAGCAACGCTCGTCAATTTGAGCCTTATTTCGTTAAAATATGTTCAGAAGTTTCGGAGATATATCCCTTAGTATATAGTAGTTAGGAGCAATGCACAACAATATAATATATATGAAAAAATGATATATGTTATATTGTTGAGATGTTGCCTAACAACATATTTATACCAAAGTGTACAGTTTTGAAGAAAATTGAAGAAAATAGTGTTTGAAGACATACGTTTTCTACTTAGGATGAGTGTCACGTGGTCTCATCAATGCTGCAAGGGTTAAATGGCTTCATGTATAACAACAGGTACTAAGTTCATGTTTAAAACTTCTTGTTGTAATATATAGATTTTCTTTCCCCTTTATCAGGTGTGCAACACTTAGATAGTATATTTGGTAGTTGTGTGGAAAAAAGTATACAGGGTGATGCAGAATTCCAACACTTAATAGTATAAAATTTATATTTGTTTGAGACTTATTATGGGATAAAATCTGTTATATTCTGTAAAAAGAGTTAAACAGTACCAAATGTTATATATACAAGGTAACTTTTCTTGTTCGGTAGGGGACTCTGCTTGCACTCGCATCATAAACTGGGCAATGTTCTTCAAATTTGAGCTTTATTTCGATAAAATATATTCAGAAGTTTCGGAGATATAGCCCTTAGTATGTAGTAGTTAGAAGCAATGCACAACAATATAATATATATGAAAAATGATATATGTTATATTGTTGAGATGTTGCCTAACAACATATTTATACCAAAGAATACAGTTTTGAAGAAAATTGAAGAAAATAGTGTTTGAAGACATACATTTTCTACTTAGGATGAGTGTCACGTGGTCTCATCAATCCTGCAAGGGTTAAATGGCTTCATGTATAACAACAGGTACTAACTTCATTTTTTAAAATTTCTTGTTGTAATGTATAGATTTTGTTTCCCCTTTATCATGTGTGCAACACTTAGATAGTATATTTGGTAGTTGTGTGTAACAAAAATATACAGGGTGATGCGGAATTCCAACCCTTAATAATATTAAATTATTGTTTGCTCATCAAAAAATAAAGAAATTGCACCAAATAGCGTGTGCGCTGTATGAAGTTCTGAATGGCACATGTTCTTACTCCTCGGTTGTCATTGGTCAGCCATATTGTTATGAGGGAATGAGACTTATTATGGGATAAAATCTCTTATATTCTGTAAAAAGAGTTAAACAGTACTTAATGTTATATATACAAGGTAACTTTTCTTCTACGGTAGGGAACTCTGCTTTCACTCACACCATAAACTGGGCAACGCTCGTCAATTTGAGCTTTATTTCGTTAAAATATGTTCAGAAGTTTCGGAGATATAGCCCTTAGTATATAGTAGTTAGGAGCAATGCACAACAATATAATATATATGAAAAAATGATATATGTTATATTGTTGAGATGTTGCCTAACAACATATTTATACCAAAGTGTACAGTTTTGAAGAAAATTGAAGAAAATAGTGTTTGAAGACATACGTTTTCTACTTAGGATGAGTGTCACGTGGTCTCATCAATCCTGCAAGGGGTAATGGCTTCATGTATAACAACAGGTACTAAGTTCATTTTTTAAAACTTCTTGTTGTAATGTATAGATTTTCTTTTTCTTTATCAGGTGTGCAACACTTAGGTAGTATTTTTGGTAGTTGTGTGGAAAAAAATATACAGGGTGATGCAGAATTCCAACACTTAATAGTATAAAATTTATGTTTGTTCATCAAGAAATGAAGAAAATGCACCAATTAGCGTGTGCGGTGTATGTAGTTCTTAATGGCACATGTTCTTACTCCTTGGTTGTCATTGGTCAGCCATACTGTTATGAGTGAATGAGACTTATTATGGGATAAAATCTGTTATATTCTGTAAAAAGAGTTAAACAGTACCAAATATTATATATACAAGGTAACCTTTCTTCTACGGTAGGGAACTCTGCTTTCACTCACATCATAAACTGGGCAACGCTCGTCAATTTGAGCTTTATTTCGTTAAAATATGTTCAGAAGTTTCGGAGATATAGCAATTAGTATATAGTAGTTAGAAGCAATGCACAACAATATAATATATATGAAAAATGATATATGTTATATTGTTGAGATGTTGCCTAACAACATATTTATACCAAAGAATACAGTTTTGAAGAAAATTGAAGAAAATAGTGTTTGAAGACATACATTTTCTACTTAGGATGAGTGTCACGTGGTCTCATCAATCCTGCAAGGGTTAAATGGCTTCATGTATAACAACAGGTACTAACTTCATTTTTTAAAATTTCTTGTTGTAATGTATAGATTTTATTTCCCCTTTATCATGTGTGCAACACTTAGATAGTATATTTGGTAGTTGTGTGGAAAAAAGTATTTAGGGTGATGCAGAATTCCAACACTTAATAGTATAAAATTTATATTTGTTCATCAAGAAATGAAGAAAATGCACCAATTAGCGTGTGCGCTGTATGTAGTTCTGAATGGCACATGTTCTTTCTCCTCGGTTGTCATTGGTCAGCCATACTGTTATGAGGGAATGAGACTTATTATGGGATAAAATCTGTTATATTCTGTAAAAAGAGTTAAACAGTACCAAATGTTATATATACAAGGTAACTTTTCTTCTTCGGTAGGTGACTCTGCTTGCACTCGCATCATAAACTGGGCAATGTTCTTCAATTTGAGCTTTATTTCGATAAAATATGTTCAGAAGTTTCGGAGATATAGCCCTTAGTATATAGTAGTTAGAAGCAATGCACAACAATATAATATATATGAAAAATGATATATGTTATATTTTTGAGATGTTGCCTAACAACATATTTATACCAAAGAATACAGTTTTGAAGAAAATTGAAGAAAATAGTGTTTGAAGACATACATTTTCTACTTAGGATGAGTGTCACGTGGTCTCATCAATCCTGCAAGGGTTAAATGGCTTCATGTATAACAACAGGTACTAACTTCATTTTTTAAAATTTCTTGTTGTAATGTATAGATTTTATTTCCCCTTTATCATGTGTGCAACACTTAGATAGTATATTTGGTAGTTGTGTGGAAAAAAATATACAGGGTGATGCAGAATTCCAACACATAATAGTATAAAATTTATATTTGTTCATCAAGAAATGAAGAAAATGCACCAATTAGCGTGTGCGCTGTATGTAGTTCTGAATGGCACATGTTCTTACTCCTCGGTTGTCATTGGTCAGCCATACTGTTATGAGTGAATGAGACTTATTATGGGATAAAATCTCTTATATTCTGTAAAAAGAGTTAAACAGTACCAAATGTTATATATACAAGGTAACTTTTCTTCTTCGGTAGGGGACTCTGCTTGCACTCGCATCATAAACTGGGCAATGTTCTTCAATTTGAGCTTTATTTCGATAAAATATGTTCAGAAGTTTCGGAGATATAGCCCTTAGTATATAGTAGTTAGAAGCAATGCACAACAATATAATATATATGAAAAATGACATATGTTTATTGTTGAGATGTTGCGTAACAACATATTTATACCAAAGAATACAGTTTTGAAGAAAATTGAAGAAAATAGTGTTTGAAGACATACATTTTCTACTTAGGATGATTGTCACGTGGTCTCATCAATCCTGCAAGGGTTAAATGGCTTCATGTATAACAACAGGTACTAACTTCATTTTTTAAAATTTCTTGTTATAATGTATAGATTTTATTTCCCCTTTATCATGTGTGCAACACTTAGATAGTATATTTGGTAGTTGTGTGTAAAAAAAATATACAGGGTGATGCAGAATTCCAACCCTTATAAATATTAAATTATTATTTGCTCATCAAAAAATAAAGATAATGCACCAATTAGCGTGTGCGCTGTATGTAGTTCTGAATGGCACATGTTCTTACTCCTCGGTTGTCATTCGTCAGCCATATTGTTATGAGGGAATGAGACTTATTATGGGATAAAATTTGTTATTTTCTGTAAAAAGAGTTAAACAGTACCAAATGTTATATATACAAGGTAACTTTTCTTCTACGGTAGGGAACTCTGCTTTCACTCACATCATAAACTGAGCAACGCTCGTCAATTTGAGCCTTATTTCGTTAAAATATGTTCAGAAGTTTCGGAGATATATCCCTTAGTATATAGTAGTTAGGAGCAATGCACAACAATATAATATATATGAAAAAATGATATATGTTATATTGTTGAGATGTTGCCTAACAACATATTTATACCAAAGTGTACAGTTTTGAAGAAAATTGAAGAAAATAGTGTTTGAAGACATACGTTTTCTACTTAGGATGAGTGTCACGTGGTCTCATCAATCCTGCAAGGGTTAAATGGCTTCATGTATAACAACAGGTACTAAGTTCATGTTTAAAACTTCTTGTTGTAATATATAGATTTTCTTTCCCCTTTATCAGGTGTGCAACACTTAGATAGTATATTTGGTAGTTGTGTGGAAAAAAGTATACAGGGTGATGCAGAATTCCAACATTTAATAGTATAAAATTTATATTTGTTCATCAAGAAATGAAGAAAATGCACCAATTAGCGTGTGCGCTGTATGTAGTTCTGAATGGCACATGTTCTTTCTCCTCGGTTGTCATTGGTCAGCCATACTGTTATGAGGGAATGAGACTTATTATGGGATAAAATCTGTTATATTCTGTAAAAAGAGTTAAACAGTACCAAATGTTATATATACAAGGTAACTTTTCTTCTTCGGTAGGGGACTCTGTTTGCACTCGCATCATAAACTGGGCAATGTTCTTCAATTTGAGCTTTATTTCGATAAAATATGTTCAGAAGTTTCGGAGATATAGCCCTTAGTATATAGTAGTTAGAAGCAATGCACAACAATATAATATATATGAAAAATGACATATGTTTATTGTTGAGATGTTGCGTAACAACATATTTATACCAAAGAATACAGTTTTGAAGAAAATTGAAGAAAATAGTGTTTGAAGACATACATTTTCTACTTAGGATGATTGTCACGTGGTCTCATCAATCCTGCAAGGGTTAAATGGCTTCATGTATAACAACAGGTACTAACTTCATTTTTTAAAATTTCTTGTTATAATGTATAGATTTTATTTCCAATTTATCATGTGTGCAACACTTAGATAGTATATTTGGTAGTTGTGTGTAAAAAAAATATACAGGGTGATGCCGAATTCCAACACATAATAATATTAAATTATTGTTTGCTCATCAAAAAATAAAGATAATGCACCAATTAGCGTGTGCGCTGTATGTAGTTCTGAATGGCACATGTTCTTACTCCTCGGTTGTCATTGGTCAGCCATATTGTTATGAGGGAATGAGACTTATTATGGGATAAAATTTGTTATTATCTGTAAAAAGAGTTAAACAGTACCAAATATTATATATACAAGGTAACTTTTCTTCTACGGTAGGGAACTCTGCTTTCACTCACATCATAAACTGAGCAACGCTCGTCAATTTGAGCCTTATTTCGTTAAAATATGTTCAGAAGTTTCGGAGATATATCCCTTAGTATATAGTAGTTAGGAGCAATGCACAACAATATAATATATATGAAAAAATGATATATGTTATATTGTTGAGATGTTGCCTAACAACATATTTATACCAAAGTGTACAGTTTTGAAGAAAATTGAAGAAAATAGTGTTTGAAGACATACGTTTTCTACTTAGGATGAGTGTCACGTGGTCTCATCAATGCTGCAAGGGTTAAATGGCTTCATGTATAACAACAGGTACTAAGTTCATGTTTAAAACTTCTTGTTGTAATATATAGATTTTCTTTCCCCTTTATCAGGTGTGCAACACTTAGATAGTATATTTGGTAGTTGTGTGGAAAAAAGTATACAGGGTGATGCAGAATTCCAACACTTAATAGTATAAAATTTATATTTGTTTGAGACTTATTATGGGATAAAATCTGTTATATTCTGTAAAAAGAGTTAAACAGTACCAAATGTTATATATACAAGGTAACTTTTCTTGTTCGGTAGGGGACTCTGCTTGCACTCGCATCATAAACTGGGCAATGTTCTTCAAATTTGAGCTTTATTTCGATAAAATATATTCAGAAGTTTCGGAGATATAGCCCTTAGTATGTAGTAGTTAGAAGCAATGCACAACAATATAATATATATGAAAAATGATATATGTTATATTGTTGAGATGTTGCCTAACAATATATTTATACCAAAGAATACAGTTTTGAAGAAAATTGAAGAAAATAGTGTTTGAAGACATACATTTTCTACTTAGGATGAGTGTCACGTGGTCTCATCAATCCTGCAAGGGTTAAATGGCTTCATGTATAACAACAGGTACTAACTTCATTTTTTAAAATTTCTTGTTGTAATGTATAGATTTTGTTTCCCCTTTATCATGTGTGCAACACTTAGATAGTATATTTGGTAGTTGTGTGTAACAAAAATATACAGGGTGATGCGGAATTCCAACCCTTAATAATATTAAATTATTGTTTGCTCATCAAAAAATAAAGAAATTGCACCAAATAGCGTGTGCGCTGTATGAAGTTCTGAATGGCACATGTTCTTACTCCTCGGTTGTCATTGGTCAGCCATATTGTTATGAGGGAATGAGACTTATTATGGGATAAAATCTCTTATATTCTGTAAAAAGAGTTAAACAGTACTTAATGTTATATATACAAGGTAACTTTTCTTCTACGGTAGGGAACTCTGCTTTCACTCACACCATAAACTGGGCAACGCTCGTCAATTTGAGCTTTATTTCGTTAAAATATGTTCAGAAGTTTCGGAGATATAGCCCTTAGTATATAGTAGTTAGGAGCAATGCACAACAATATAATATATATGAAAAAATGATATATGTTATATTGTTGAGATGTTGCCTAACAACATATTTATACCAAAGTGTACAGTTTTGAAGAAAATTGAAGAAAATAGTGTTTGAAGACATACGTTTTCTACTTAGGATGAGTGTCACGTGGTCTCATCAATCCTGCAAGGGGTAATGGCTTCATGTATAACAACAGGTACTAAGTTCATTTTTTAAAACTTCTTGTTGTAATGTATAGATTTTCTTTTTCTTTATCAGGTGTGCAACACTTAGGTAGTATTTTTGGTAGTTGTGTGGAAAAAAATATACAGGGTGATGCAGAATTCCAACACTTAATAGTATAAAATTTATGTTTGTTCATCAAGAAATGAAGAAAATGCACCAATTAGCGTGTGCGGTGTATGTAGTTCTTAATGGCACATGTTCTTACTCCTTGGTTGTCATTGGTCAGCCATACTGTTATGAGTGAATGAGACTTATTATGGGATAAAATCTGTTATATTCTGTAAAAAGAGTTAAACAGTACCAAATATTATATATACAAGGTAACCTTTCTTCTACGGTAGGGAACTCTGCTTTCACTCACATCATAAACTGGGCAACGCTCGTCAATTTGAGCTTTATTTCGTTAAAATATGTTCAGAAGTTTCGGAGATATAGCAATTAGTATATAGTAGTTAGAAGCAATGCACAACAATATAATATATATGAAAAATGATATATGTTATATTGTTGAGATGTTGCCTAACAACATATTTATACCAAAGAATACAGTTTTGAAGAAAATTGAAGAAAATAGTGTTTGAAGACATACATTTTCTACTTAGGATGAGTGTCACGTGGTCTCATCAATCCTGCAAGGGTTAAATGGCTTCATGTATAACAACAGGTACTAACTTCATTTTTTAAAATTTCTTGTTGTAATGTATAGATTTTATTTCCCCTTTATCATGTGTGCAACACTTAGATAGTATATTTGGTAGTTGTGTGGAAAAAAGTATTTAGGGTGATGCAGAATTCCAACACTTAATAGTATAAAATTTATATTTGTTCATCAAGAAATGAAGAAAATGCACCAATTAGCGTGTGCGCTGTATGTAGTTCTGAATGGCACATGTTCTTTCTCCTCGGTTGTCATTGGTCAGCCATACTGTTATGAGGGAATGAGACTTATTATGGGATAAAATCTGTTATATTCTGTAAAAAGAGTTAAACAGTACCAAATGTTATATATACAAGGTAACTTTTCTTCTTCGGTAGGGGACTCTGCTTGCACTCGCATCATAAACTGGGCAATGTTCTTCAATTTGAGCTTTATTTCGATAAAATATGTTCAGAAGTTTCGGAGATATAGCCCTTAGTATATAGTAGTTAGAAGCAATCCACAACAATATAATATATATGAAAAATGATATATGTTATATTTTTGAGATGTTGCCTAACAACATATTTATACCAAAGAATACAGTTTTGAAGAAAATTGAAGAAAATAGTGTTTGAAGACATACATTTTCTACTTAGGATGAGTGTCACGTGGTCTCATCAATCCTGCAAGGGTTAAATGGCTTCATGTATAACAACAGGTACTAACTTCATTTTTTAAAATTTCTTGTTGTAATGTATAGATTTTATTTCCCCTTTATCATGTGTGCAACACTTAGATAGTATATTTGGTAGTTGTGTGGAAAAAAATATACAGGGTGATGCAGAATTCCAACACATAATAGTATAAAATTTATATTTGTTCATCAAGAAATGAAGAAAATGCACCAATTAGCGTGTGCGCTGTATGTAGTTCTGAATGGCACATGTTCTTACTCCTCGGTTGTCATTGGTCAGCCATACTGTTATGAGTGAATGAGACTTATTATGGGATAAAATCTCTTATATTCTGTAAAAAGAGTTAAACAGTACCAAATGTTATATATACAAGGTAACTTTTCTTCTTCGGTAGGGGACTCTGCTTGCACTCGCATCATAAACTGGGCAATGTTCTTCAATTTGAGCTTTATTTCGATAAAATATGTTCAGAAGTTTCGGAGATATAGCCCTTAGTATATAGTAGTTAGAAGCAATGCACAACAATATAATATATATGAAAAATGATATATGTTATATTTTTGAGATGTTGCCTAACAACATATTTATACCAAAGAATACAGTTTTGAAGAAAATTGAAGAAAATAGTGTTTGAAGACATACATTTTCTACTTAGGATGAGTGTCACGTGGTCTCATCAATCCTGCAAGGGTTAAATGGCTTCATGTATAACAACAGGTACTAAGTTCATGTTTAAAACTTCTTGTTGTAATATATAGATTTTCTTTCCCCTTTATCAGGTGTGCAACACTTAGATAGTATATTTGGTAGTTGTGTGGAAAAAAGTATACAGGGTGATGCAGAATTCCAACACTTAATAGTATAAAATTTATATTTGTTCATCAAGAAATGAAGAAAATGCACCAATTAGCGTGTGCGCTGTATGTAGTTCTGAATGGCAAATGTTCTTTCTCCTCGGTTGTCATTCGTCAGCCATACTGTTATGAGGGAATGAGACTTATTATGGGATAAAATCTGTTATATTCTGTAAAAAGAGTTAAACAGTACCAAATGTTATATATACAAGGTAACTTTTCTTGTTCGGTAGGGGACTCTGCTTGCACTCGCATCATAAACTGGGCAATGTTCTTCAAATTTGAGCTTTATTTCGATAAAATATATTCAGAAGTTTCGGAGATATAGCCCTTAGTATGTAGTAGTTAGAAGCAATGCACAACAATATAATATATATGAAAAATGATATATGTTATATTGTTGAGATGTTGCCTAACAACATATTTATACCAAAGAATACAGTTTTGAAGAAAATTGAAGAAAATAGTGTTTGAAGACATACATTTTCTACTTAGGATGAGTGTCACGTGGTCTCATCAATCCTGCAAGGGTTAAATGGCTTCATGTATAACAACAGGTACTAACTTCATTTTTTAAAATTTCTTGTTGTAATGTATAGATTTTGTTTCCCCTTTATCATGTGTGCAACACTTAGATAGTATATTTGGTAGTTGTGTGTAACAAAAATATACAGGGTGATGCGGAATTCCAACCCTTAATAATATTAAATTATTGTTTGCTCATCAAAAAATAAAGAAATTGCACCAAATAGCGTGTGCGCTGTATGAAGTTCTGAATGGCACATGTTCTTACTCCTCGGTTGTCATTGGTCAGCCATATTGTTATGAGGGAATGAGACTTATTATGGGATAAAATCTCTTATATTCTGTAAAAAGAGTTAAACAGTACTTAATGTTATATATACAAGGTAACTTTTCTTCTACGGTAGGGAACTCTGCTTTCACTCACACCATAAACTGGGCAACGCTCGTCAATTTGAGCTTTATTTCGTTAAAATATGTTCAGAAGTTTCGGAGATATAGCCCTTAGTATATAGTAGTTAGGAGCAATGCACAACAATATAATATATATGAAAAAATGATATATGTTATATTGTTGAGATGTTGCCTAACAACATATTTATACCAAAGTGTACAGTTTTGAAGAAAATTGAAGAAAATAGTGTTTGAAGACATACGTTTTCTACTTAGGATGAGTGTCACGTGGTCTCATCAATCCTGCAAGGGGTAATGGCTTCATGTATAACAACAGGTACTAAGTTCATTTTTTAAAACTTCTTGTTGTAATGTATAGATTTTCTTTTTCTTTATCAGGTGTGCAACACTTAGGTAGTATTTTTGGTAGTTGTGTGGAAAAAAATATACAGGGTGATGCAGAATTCCAACACTTAATAGTATAAAATTTATGTTTGTTCATCAAGAAATGAAGAAAATGCACCAATTAGCGTGTGCGGTGTATGTAGTTCTTAATGGCACATGTTCTTACTCCTTGGTTGTCATTGGTCAGCCATACTGTTATGAGTGAATGAGACTTATTATGGGATAAAATCTGTTATATTCTGTAAAAAGAGTTAAACAGTACCAAATATTATATATACAAGGTAACCTTTCTTCTACGGTAGGGAACTCTGCTTTCACTCACATCATAAACTGGGCAACGCTCGTCAATTTGAGCTTTATTTCGTTAAAATATGTTCAGAAGTTTCGGAGATATAGCAATTAGTATATAGTAGTTAGAAGCAATGCACAACAATATAATATATATGAAAAATGATATATGTTATATTGTTGAGATGTTGCCTAACAACATATTTATACCAAAGAATACAGTTTTGAAGAAAATTGAAGAAAATAGTGTTTGAAGACATACATTTTCTACTTAGGATGAGTGTCACGTGGTCTCATCAATCCTGCAAGGGTTAAATGGCTTCATGTATAACAACAGGTACTAACTTCATTTTTTAAAATTTCTTGTTGTAATGTATAGATTTTATTTCCCCTTTATCATGTGTGCAACACTTAGATAGTATATTTGGTAGTTGTGTGGAAAAAAGTATTTAGGGTGATGCAGAATTCCAACACTTAATAGTATAAAATTTATATTTGTTCATCAAGAAATGAAGAAAATGCACCAATTAGCGTGTGCGCTGTATGTAGTTCTGAATGGCACATGTTCTTTCTCCTCGGTTGTCATTGGTCAGCCATACTGTTATGAGGGAATGAGACTTATTATGGGATAAAATCTGTTATATTCTGTAAAAAGAGTTAAACAGTACCAAATGTTATATATACAAGGTAACTTTTCTTCTTCGGTAGGGGACTCTGCTTGCACTCGCATCATAAACTGGGCAATGTTCTTCAATTTGAGCTTTATTTCGATAAAATATGTTCAGAAGTTTCGGAGATATAGCCCTTAGTATATAGTAGTTAGAAGCAATCCACAACAATATAATATATATGAAAAATGATATATGTTATATTTTTGAGATGTTGCCTAACAACATATTTATACCAAAGAATACAGTTTTGAAGAAAATTGAAGAAAATAGTGTTTGAAGACATACATTTTCTACTTAGGATGAGTGTCACGTGGTCTCATCAATCCTGCAAGGGTTAAATGGCTTCAT